>NC_072019.1:12680000-13047500 GCF_027791375.1 Indicator indicator | reverse complement strand
ACCCCTAACAAAATACAAAAAACCTACAGAGAAATAATTCAACAGAATGAGAATGTCTATCAACGTAGCAAAAAATATAAAATATCTGATTTGCTTTTGTTATTAAGGCATTGGGAGACATGGCAGCAATTTTAACATAATAGGTACAAATACTCTGGCTATTTCATTTGCCACACCTTGAGCTGGGCAGGCAGGAGACATTTCCATTTACCTTGTCCTCCTAAGGTGTTTCAACCCAACGGCCACAACTGGTTAGCAAAACTGCAGACAGATTCTAATGGATCCTTGGAAAAAGGGCAAAATCCTTGCACTGAGAAGAGGAGATGAACTGCAGAGAGTTTTTGGTAGAGGCTTACAGTCTGAAAAGCTGTCAGGCAGCTACTCTGCCATGGTGTTCTTAGCTTTGGAGGCTGCTTTCACTGTTCAGGCTGAGCAGTTTTAACACTGATAAATAATGATGTATTTAAAAAAAACGGTCCTGAGAGAGCTGACATGAAGTAGCTAAAACCAGCACTGAGAAACACGTGTGGTTTGACCAGCCCATCTGCACTGACCTGAGATGTCTGTACATTGCATTTTTAACTGGGACTCCACCACCCTGTCAGAAGTAAGCTGCTCCTCAGCATTCATGAAGCACGTTCTTACTATTAACCACATGATTTCACATAATCAGCATGATTTCAATGCTGAGAACACACATGCAATGAGGGGTCCAGCTCAGGAGAGACTTGGACCTGTTGGAGTGGGGCCAGAGGAGGCCACAAAAATGATGGAAGTGTCTGAAGCCCTCTGCTGAGAGGCCAGGCTGAGAGAGTTGGGGTTGTTCGGCCAGGGAGACCTTCTTGTGGCCTTTCAGGACTTAAAAAGGCCAATCAGAAAAATGAGGACAGACTTTTCAGCAGCATCTGTTGTGGCAGGACAAGGGGTGATGGTTTGAAACTAAAAGAGACTCTCTCAAACTGGAGAGAAGAAAGTAATTGTTTACACTGAGGGTGGTGAGACCCTGGCCCGGGTTGACCAGAGAGGTAGGAGACACCCCATCCCTGGAACCATTCCAGATCAGGTTGTTTGGGTCTTTGAGCAACCTGCTCTAGTTGCAGCTGCCCCTGCTGACTGCAGAAGGGTTGGACTTGATGAGCTTGCAAGGTCCCTTCCAAGCCAAAGCAGTCTGGTATACTATGGTTCTGTGCTTACCCATACACTTTGAAGTCAGCGTATCCCTTAGTGCCTTGCTGAATTAGGGCTTCTCTGCAGTGACCCATGGTAGGGCCCTCCATTAGCAGTAGCTCCACGTTCTTTTATTTTAGCCTTCATGTGTGCCCAGACATGCCAGATCACTCAGCCAGTGGTTTGACTTGGCTCCAGAAGGTGATGCAGCACCATCAAAATCCACCATGACTGGACAAGCCCCAAGGTGGTGACCAGAAGTACCTCTCCCACCTTGGAAATGGCACCAGAAAGGCAGCACCACCCCAGGCAATGGCTGAAGGAAAATTGATATCTACAGACTGAAGATTTATCCATCCTCTTAAATCCTCTCTTTTTTTTTTCTTTTTTCCTTTTTTTTGTTCTGAAGAAATAGCACTGCCAAAAAGAGGAGGAGAACTTCAGTCAACAATACTGTGCTCCTCAAACAAAATCCTCAGCAAACAGCATGATGTCTTTGTCTGAACATATTTACACCATGTCCAAGAGAAGCTTCCTATCTTACACAAAGCTATTTTCCCCACACAGGCTTTAATTATCCTGCACAAACTTCTCCCATCAGAAAGTGGGCTCTAGTGCCCACCATGCTTCATCTTCAAGGCTTTAGCTAAAGGATTTTCATGCCCTATTTTCCAGTTAAAGAATTTTTAGTCGTAATAGTAGAAGTCATGGTAAATGAGTCTGTTTTGCAATTCAGAATAACTCTTATCACCTATTTAAAGTGTTTCAGTGAAAAAAACAAGTGCTGAACAGTTCCTTTATGGTTTAGTTCCTAAAACCCAAGAGGTTTTAGATTAGGAAGCCCAAAAGATTTCCATCATAAGAGGGAAAAAAAATGAAAATTAAATTAATAAAAGCTCAGCCAATACTCTACCCAAAACAGCTACCCCAGAAAAGAGAGGAAACCTACTGAGGTGCAGAACTTTATCCCCATAAGTCACGTGTGTGTAGAAGGAATATTCTGTCTTGAACCTCATACCATTGTGAAATGCTAAAGGAAAATGCACCTCCATCCCCAATAATCCCATGAGTAATCTTGGGGTGGGACTCACAAAAGTTATTTAGTGTGACAGAGGGACGGGGAGCAGATAAAACTCTAGGGCACAGCATCTGGTCCCCCTAACCTGGTAGGGCAAGCTGGAATGCAGGAGCAGTTGTGTCAGTTTGGGGCTCTTAGCATTGTTAAGCCTGCTCTGAAATAAAACAAAACCCAGAATGCCTTAAATGAACCAAAGCTGTTAGTGCTGAGAGGCTGAAATGGTTTGTTATTACTAAGAAGGTGCCACACAATTCACTCACCTTTTACATCTGACAGGCTGCTGATGTCTTTAATCTGCTGTGGCTGTCCACAAAGAAAGCTGCCACGGAAAGGAGCAGCAGTCCCTGCAAAACACCACCGATCTTCTTCAAGAAAGGCAACCTGTAAATTCAATCTCTGTCCCTCAGGGATCAATACTGGTGCCAATATCACTCAATGAGTTTATGAAATGACCTGGTTGATGGGGTAGAGTGCACTCACATCAGATTCACCCATGATTCATAACTGGTGAGAGATGTCGATGTGCTGAATGGTCTGGCCACCAGTCAGAAGGACCTCCAAGGATGGAAAAATGGATTAATATAAACCTCCTGAAATTGAATAAAGGCAATAAAGGAAAGTGCAAACTCGTGCCCCAGGGGTGGAATAATCTCAGTACAGACGGAGGGTTGACCAGCTGGAACGCAGCTTGGCAGAGAAGGGCTTAGGGGTCCTGGTAGACAGCAAGCTGAACATGAGCCAGCAATGTGTCCTTGCTGCAAAGAAGGTCAGCGGTGTCTTGAGCTGTTTAGGAGTGTTGCCAGCAGGTCAAGGAAGGTGATTCTTCTTTCTACTCAGCACTAGTGAGGCTATGCCTGGAGCACTGCATCCATCTCTAGGCTACACAGTACAGGAGAGAGACATGGACATATAAGAGAGACTCCAGTGAAGGGCCACAAATAGTGAGGGATTAGAGCATACGACATCTGACAAGCTGAGAGAGCTGCCACTCTGAAGGAAGACTTCTGATAGAGAAGACCAAACCAGACACTTCTCAGACATGTGCAGCAAAAGCATGAGAAGCAATGAACAGAAGCAATCACAAAGAAAATTTTGATTAGGTAGAGACAGATCTGGAAAAAAAAATCCATTCTACTGATAAGCTTCAAAAAAATATGTCCACAATATCAAAGTCTGTGCTGATCATAGAATCATAGAATCATTTTGATTGGAAGAGAGCTTTAAGATCATCATGTCAATCCATTAACCCAGCACTGCCAGGTCTCCACTAAACCATGTCCCTCAACACCACATTTACATGGCCTTAAAACCCCTCCAAGGATGGGGACTTCACTACTGGGCAGCCTGTTCCACAGCTTTCCAACCCTTTCAGGGAAGAAATTTCTCCAAATGTTTAAACTAAACCTCCCCTGGTATACCTCGATGGCTTCCTCTGGACCTGCTCCAGCAGCTCCATATTCCTCTTGTTCTGGGGGCACCAGAGCCAGATGCAGTGCTCCAGGTGGCATCTCAGCAGAGCAGAGGGGCAGAATCCTCTCCCTGTCCTGCTCCTCTCACTGCTTTGGATGCAGCCCAGCACACAGCTGCCTTCTAGGCTGCCAGTGACCATTGCTGGCTCATGGTGAGTTTGTCATCAACTGACACCCCAAAGTCCTTCTCCCCCAGATTGCTCCTGGGCCACTTCTCACCCAGCCTGAATTTGTGCTTGGGATTGCTCTACCCAGATGTAGGACCTTGCACTTGGCCGTGTTGAATGTTATGACATTGGAGCCAGAAATAGAACTTCAGGCAAGAAGAGAAGCTGAATAACTGAAAGGAAAAAGCAAAGACATTTTAAGGAAGAGGAGGGTGTGTTTGCTATAATATTTTTCACATCTGTCTTCAATATTTTGGATACATTTGCACATTAAAAAGAAAAAATCAAACTTGAGAAAGAACACAAGGTGGTTCCTCTGGCACTTCAGGAGTAAGAGGATTGTCACACTCACTTGTGGATAGCCCCTCCTGTCCTTCAACATTTATCAGTGCGAATAAGGGAGAATAAACAAAATGTGAGCTTTATACTTACAAGCAAATCAAATTGAAAAGGAAAGCTTTTTCTTCACTTAAAAGCATGCTAAAAGTGCACAAATTTGTTAAAAGGGGGGGAGGATTCTTAATTTGTACTTCTTTTGTTTTTCCCAAGAAAGACATTTGGAAACAATCGACTGTATCAGCACTAGATACACCATTTGCTGATAGAACCAGGAGCTTCTAAAATGAAATGGAAAACCACTGTGAAGATAGAGTTAAAGTGGTTAGAAGCAGACACAGTTACATGCACAGTCACATGAAGTTAAATTAGTTCTGATTTAACTCTCTGGCTCTGCTCAGTCTTGACTCCAAACCACTCAAAATACATCCCTATGAATATTTCCATTTAATTTTGGCTTGTCAGGTGCAAATTGCCCGAAGAAAGCCCAAGTTCCTACTCAAAAGACAAAGAATCAAGCAGACCCCACCCAGGCGACTCCCTGAATGCCACCCAGCCCTCATTACATGCTCTCTGTGTTTCTCTCCCTTCAAAGCCAAGAATACCAATCTGCTTTAATGGTTGGAAAGAATTATCCAGCCTGTTTGATAAAACTGCCTTCAAGCCACATATAGCCTGTGACAAAGTTTTCTAATTAAACAGTTTCATTAAGCAGCAGAGCATACCTTTCTAAATCCCAAAGCTTCCAGCTCTGAGCCTGATCCTCCTCCTCCCACCAAACCCCACTGAACACAGAATCCCTGTATTTACATTTCTCCCTCTTCAGGATATTTTAGGAATCAATAAGCAAAAGTTATTCTAAGTCTCAAAAAAGCCCCATGCACTCTCTTTGGGATTCTCTGGGCAAATTACTTATTGATTTTTCTCAGCACATGTTGCTGATTTTCATAGGTCTTGGATTTTTGGGGGTTTTTTCTCACATCTTGTCATGTCATCATAAAATTTTTCCTCTGATAATATGGATATAACCCAAACTTTTTGTATGTTTGAATCAATACCAGCTAAGGCTGTCTGAGAACACCAAGGTTATAAGGTTAACGTAGCTGGAGGGTACATATCGTTGCTAGATGCACGTCAATCACTTCAGGAGAAAAGGCCAGATGAAGAGATAAATCTCCTGAGATAGACACATCCATAATGCAAAGGCAGGCATGGGAGGGAGGAAGCTGAGGTTCCTGCCAGTTGCATGATTAAGACCCTTGAGCGGGAGAAGCTCGAGTTCTCTGCATCTCACAATCCCCTACACAGGGTGGGACATCTCACATGTCCCTACACGGTGTCATAACTCCCATCTGCCTTCCCATATCTGCTGTTTGCTCTTCTGAGTAAGACCTATGGCCAGTCCATCTGCCAGGAAGCCAATGAATGAGTGATTTAGCTCCCTCAATAAATTAAGTCCTTGTTACTCTCATTCCTCTTCACCGTCTCAGTATGTGGCCAAAACCAGAAGCCACAAAGTATCCACATGTAAACTTCTTCTGATCTCAGCTGATGCTGAAAAGTTGTAAAAAAAAAAAAAAAAAAAACAACCAATTAAAATTGAGAAAGTTGACTCCTACTAAAATATCATTCTTGTTCTTGCAGAGGTGAAGGGTCCAAATTCCTGTGGGGTGAGTCAGGAAAGACCTAGGGACACCTGGATGCAGCTCATGGGCATCTCCACACCCCTTCAGGAACAAATCCTCAGGGACCAGTTCTCAGGTGGTCACTCTCAGTCACTTCCTGCACTTGTCTCTAACTCTAGACCTGTTTGCATGAAACTTCACCTGAACTGTCATCCTGTGTTCCAGAGACATGCTTTTCTCCCACCCCATCTTTTGACAAGCCCAAAGAAAGCCCTTAGAAAGGCTGTCACCAGGCAATTGTACACAAATAATTTAGTGAAAATGAGAGTCACAATCTAGAAACCTTGAACACTCTGATGAACATCTCAGGAGAGAGTCTCCTCTGCTCTGTGTTTGTAAAATAAAAGGCGATGGCTCCCAGGTCAATGACACTTTGCCTCCAGGGAAGTATGAGTGACTCAGGTAGGATTTCAAGGCTGCAAGCATGCCCTCAGGTACGCAGCAGGTTGAAGGAAAATGTGCCTTCCCTTGTCTGCCTGTGCTCAGTGTGAGTAAGGAAAACTGGATCCAGTTTATCAGTGGTGCACCTTGCCCGCACATTTTTCCAAGCTGTGTAAAATGCTTAATTTTCCTTAATTCTTTCATGAGAAAAACCTACCAAGTTTATGCCAGCAAGTAAAGTTCATCAAGAGAGTCCAACAGAAGCTCCAAAGATGTTGAGGGGCCTGGAGCATCTTTGTGAGGAGGAAAGGCTGAGAGACCTGGGGCAGTTGAACCTGGAGAAGAGCAGCCTGAGAGGGAATCTGATAACCAAACACTCAGCAAAACCTAAAGGGGCTGAAGGGAGCAAGAGGATGGGACCAGAATCTTTCCAGTGGTGCCCAGTGACAGGGCAAGGGGCAACAGACACAAACTGGAACCCAGGAGATTCCATCTAAACATAAGGAAAAATATCTTTGCTGTGAGCAGGCTGCCCAGAGAGGCTGTGGAGTCTTCTTCTCTGGAGAGATTCCAAACCCACCTGGACATTGTGATCCTGGACAACCTGCTTTTGGTGACCCTACTTTAGCAGTGGAATTGGACTGGATGATCTCCAAATGTCCCTTCCAACCCCCACCATGCTAGGTTTCTGTAATCCTCAAGACTTCTTTTTCCACATTCCTCATATATGGACAGGCTGAAAAGTGTCCAGAGAAGGGCCACAAGACTGATCAGAGGACTGGCAGCCCTGCCATGTGAGGAAAGGCTGAGAGACCTGCATCTGTTCAGCCTTGAGAAGAGAAGGCTTAAGGGAGACCTTATCACCATGCACCAGTACAGAAAGGATGGCTACCAGGAGAATGGATACTCCCTTTTTACAAGGATTCCCATGGAGAAGACAAGAGGTGATGGGGACAAGTTACTGCTGGGGAGATTCCCATTGGAATCCAGAAGAAAACGTTTCACCATGAGAACAGATGGACATTGGAATCATCTCCCAGGGGAAGCAATGGATTCCACTCCATTGGTCAGATTTAAGACTCAATTTGCCAGAGTTAGTTGGGTCAGCTCATTTAATCTATGTTGTCACCTAGAAAGGTTGGATCAGATGATCCTTGGAGTCCCTGCCAACAGGGCATTCTGTGATTCTGTGATCCAAGAGGAAATGAAAAGGGAGTGTCCCTTCAGCGATGGCATGCCCATTCTGCAAATTGCCTGGTCCTGGGGGAGCCTGTCAGCCAGGGAGAGCCAATGCATGAGGCAGAAACAAGCTTCAGCAACCTGCCTGCTCAGGCACAGCAATAGTAGACTGTGACAGGCCTTTGCCAGCACAGAGATTTCTGCAGTGCACCTCGAGATTTGGTTTGCATCGAAATGTGATTACAGTTTCTCAAACAGCTCCCTCCTGATCCCCAGCTGCTCATAAATATCAAAAGAAAGTGACATTTGCTTCAGAACAGATAGTAAATTATAGATCTAGAACCACCTTGAGCACCACTGGAAAATACCTTCCTTACCCAGTTCATCATCCAGTCTGGAGCTGGGCAGAGGTCAAACTTTCCTTCACTGAGTGCTCACAGTCACCAACCCCTGTGCAATGGCATTACCGTGGAGTGAGCATCCCACTCTCCAGGGAGTACAGAGCAGAAGGAAGCAGTCCCCAAAGTTGGCTGGGAGGTAGGGACTTAACCACCACAACACCTTGCCATCCCTGTCTTTTCTCCAAATGCCCCAGCAAAAAGCCAAGCATCCCACACCACCTGCTGCTGCCAAGCCCTTCACAGAGGTCCTGTGGACCTTCCTACTCCCTGCAACACCCTTTGATGTCTTCCAGCCCTACTCCACCCACCCTCTGCAGGGATCTATTTCATCATTAAAGCTTTAACTTTACCTGGGCTGCTGAGAAGTCTAGAATTACTAGTTCTGCTTTTTTTTGGAGGTTGTGGGGTTTTGTGGTGTGTTTTTTAAATGCTATTCACTGGTTTCAAGGGAACCTGGGTTACAGGTTTGCTTTTCATCCTTGGTCCTAAATGCATGAGCTTAGGAAGGGCTTACACATCTGTCTGGGTTTCAGCTGCAGCAATTGTTATTAAAATAGAGGAGACAAACCTTGCCTGCCTTTACTTTGAACAAACAAACTCATTTTGAGTGGGCTGGCTTGTCAAGCTATCTAGATCATTCCCAAGCCTCCTCATCATTTACCACTTCATCAGCCCTCTGTCATCTCTCCATGTTATCTGCAATGAGTTTGCACCGCTTCTAGATAAAAAAATTCAATACCTTCTGCCTACTCCTAATCCACGCAGACCCCAGATATAGAGGGGAAAAATACAAATCTGATGGTTATTCTGCAGCAGCCTCATCTTCAGCTGTGTCAGCCAGGTTTTTAATCCAATTAATGTGAATTACACTGAACAGTATCACTAATTCTTTTATGGAATGCAATACAAACTAGGTGAAATGTCTCACAAAAGCCTGTTTGACTAAGTATGTCAAGCTCACCACTTCCTTTACCACCTACATTTGCAATCTCATCCTGATGAAAGAAGTCTTTCTTGGCACCAGGTTATTTCCATAAACCATGCTCTCTGGTATTCATCCTATTCCCATCCTCTCTTTATGTATTAATTGAAAACTGTATTAGCTCCATGACTGATGTCATGCTAACCAGGCTGCAAATGTTCAGCTGACATGTGGACTTTGATGTGGAGGGTTGTTCTTGCTAAATATTTAATCATGTTGCCATTTCTGAATCACTATTAGCGATTTTATCTTCATCTACCAGTGGGCCTGTAATGCTACAGAGGCTTCTTCTTCCAAAGCTACGTAAGAAAATTCGTCTCACAGGCACAGCTCTTTCTCAGTATTTTTAGATTCCATGTCATATTGCCAGATAATATATTTTCCTTTTTTTGTGTTGCATTTTTTTTTTCTTTTTTGACAAAAAGATCATCTAGTTCCTACCCGCCTGTCATGGGTGGGGACACCTTCCACTAGAACAGGTTGCTCACAAGGTCTTCTCCAAACTGGCCTTGAACACCTCCCGGAAGGGGACATGCACAACCTCCCTGAGCAACCTGATCCGGTGTCTCACAAAGGAGGTTGTGGAGTATTATATTATACTAGGATAAGGGTTGTCTTCTTCTAGAAACTCTGGTATTAGCACAGAGCACAAAGTATGGCCAGAATCCAGGGACAAGTGGCTGAATATTTGCAGAACCTTCCTGCAGTTCCTCATTTCCATAAACACAATCTCCCAAGAACCTTTTGTTATAAAACCTATTGCCTAGCACCTGGGTGAGAGGAATTCACACATATCTCTCTTCCACCTTCCTCTCTTCAGCTTGTGATTCTGTAAGAACATCTGTGGCAGAGGGCAAGCCCACCTTCCACTAAGTTTGCTAAATTAGGCTGATAACTTGAAAATGGCTGCAAGCTTTTCCCCCCTCTTCTTCTTTATCTGTCACTGCAGAGACAGCCTGCAAGAACAGATTTCATTTCTGCATCTGGCCAGCAGTAAGTTTTGTCCTGAACTGTATTTATTTTTGTGTTTCCAAAAGTTTCCAGTCAGAGTATCAAGTTTGGTTCTTATCAGATAATTACACAGCACTTGCCTCCTGAGGCAATTTTAAATCAATCTCAGGCAAGGCAGTAACTATACACTGTAGATAATTATAGTCCATTAAAGTACCTTAAGATTAGATTCAGAGATCACTAATCACACAAGGTCATAAATGTACTGCACCTTTCCGTGGTGGTGTCTGAATTTTGATATGTAGCCCTTTTGCAGGGGAAAAAAAAAAATAAAATACATACTTTTTTTCTAGGATTTTTTTTAACTGAGCAAACTATCAGAGTCAAGTCGCAAACTAATTAAAACCATGCTAAATTATCACCCTAGAAGTGATTTTGTTTCTAGCCAATCAGCCACAGAGAGAAAATGGGAGCATAAAGCAAGGCTGTCATTTTAAAGATACTCTTGACAAAACATGTCATATTTTATATTTAAAATAATGTTGAACCAAAGGCCTGCCTTCCTGCAGGAAAATGGCTCCTTTAATTGCTGGAAGAGATGTGTGAAGCATGCCTGACAAGTATTTGATTAAATGAAGAAGCTTCCTCACGAGTCACACTGATAGGAAACCCTTCAAGAGCTTTCCCCTTGGCAAAACACCATTTTTGGCTCAAAACATATCAAATCCATTAAGACAATCAAAGCAAACCAATCTGAGGTCAGACAGCCCTGAGCTGAAATATTTCCTTCATTCTCTGATTCCACAATGAATTGCACCTGGGATGTCCTGCAACCATTCAACATCTTTTGCCATCGTGGTCGGTCCCCACCAGCGACAGGGGGGTTGCTGCCTTCTTGTGGTGGTGGTGTTCTGTCATTGTCAATGTCCCAATGCCAACAGACTCTTGGTTGGAAGGTCTCAGACTGCTGGCTCATCCAAAGAACAGCCTGTCTTAGAGACAACAACTTGGACAGATTCACTGAACCCACGGACACTAAGTGAAGTTGCATGTTTGGTTTAGAGACTTAAAGGTAAGCCACATGTGTATGGGAAAAATGGAATGGCATAAAACTCCAAAAGGCTTCAACAAAGGTCACCATGCTCACTATTTTGTTTCATCACAAGATGCCTTGTGTAAGACATTTCATCCTTACCTATGTTTTATGGATACTTTGTCCGAGATATTCTCATTCCAGCCTTGTCTAGGTCCTCTTGTACCTGGCACAACCTCTCCTGCCTCCCAGCCTGCTCAGGTTGCACACCAAGCACTATCCACCACCATCCACCACTTAGGTTGCATCTTCAGCTTATATTAACCAGTTTCCCTGTCAAGCTTCCCAGCAGGGTCAACTTTCATCGATGCTTTCTATAAGTAATATGGAGCCAATGCTACAGTATCACAGAAAGGATGTCCCCATGGAATTCCTGCCCTTGGACAGCAATTAAACACACTTCAGTGTGTGTGGTTAGCCACCACTAGATCACTGTAAAAGTATGTATCTTCTCCTTAACTGGATGATGAAAAGGTTTGGCTATGCCTTGCAGCAGCAGTCTCCAGCAGCATTTCAGAGGTAACAGCTTCTATACTGAACATCTTCTGCTGATAACTAGCAGTCAAAGGCAAACCTCCTAAGACATTCCTGAAGGCACTAAGTATGTGAATCTTCTGATACACTCCTTCAGCTGCCCAAAATTCAGACAGCATAAAGCACAATGAAAGGTAAAGATTTACTGTGCAGTCAAAACAAAATCTTGACCTAGTGTAGTTGTAATCCAGCGTTGCTCCTCAGATCCTTGCATTGCTCTCATCACAGCTTAGATGAGACAGCAGACAATTGCAGGCAGGCATGGATTGCTATCAGACCAAGTCAAAACAAAATGGTTCACTGATTTCCAGTTGATCTTTTAATGGCCTATTCTTTAAACTTTTTGTTCCAGGACAAGATTAAAGCAAATGTTAATAAAAGAAGAATTTGCCTTGAAACAAACGATCTGGTTTCACATTGGCCCCACTTACTTGCATCAAAGAAAACAAGAAGTGCTTCTATATGACATGAAATGCATCATTTAGTGCCACGTGGACCAGGTCACCCTTTCCTGGGGACTTTGCAGACCTGTACTATAGTATTTTCTCAGGTTTTCAATAGGCTATTACTACTGCCTCTGGCTCCATGAAGTACTCTGATACTGAGTACTGGCTCGTGAGGAGTGTGCTGGTTTTGGCTGGGATGGAGTTAGTTTTCTCCCCGGTAGCTGGTATGGGGCTGTGTTTTGGGTTGTGTACTGGAAACCATTGGTCATACAGGGGTGGTTTGGTTACTGCTTAGCAGACCTTATGCAGACTCAAGGCCTTTTTCTGCTCCTCACCCCACCTCACCAGTGAGCAGGCTGGGGGTACACAAGGAATTGGGAGGAGACAGAGCTGGGACACCATGCTCAGCACACAAAGCAGAAGGAAGGAGGAAGGGGGGACATGCAGAGTGATAACACTTGTCTTTCCATGTGACAGCTTTTGCTTGATCTATTCAGCTGTCCTTGTCTCGACCCATGAGTTTTCTCACTTTTAGTCTTTTGATTCTCCCCCCATTCCAGGGGCACGGAAGTGACCGAGGGGCTGCTGGAGGCTAAGCTGTCTCCTGGGGTGAAACAATAACAAGGAGAAATTGCACACTTTCTCCAAAGCCTCAGCCCTCTAGATGGGTTATATTCAGGATTATCCCTTCTGTAATATTTGATGCCAAATCAACATAGGTTTTAGAAGGGTTCTTCCAGTGTTGCAGAAAACTGCCACCACTCAGACCAGAAAAAGGGGTATTACAAAGATTTAAAACCTCTAAATATATTTCCCTGCCTCAAACAGTGACCAACCCAGAATCTCTGAAATATTCTAAATTCCTTCCTTTTGAATCACAGTATTTAACTTCCCTCTAATACAAGAACACTTCTATGAGGCTAGGCTGAGGGAGCTGGGTTATTCAGCCTGGAGAAGAAAAGACTCCAGGCAGACCTTCCAAGAAGACCAGCCTGAGAACATCTGAAGGGATACTACAGGAAGGCTGCAGAGGGACTTTTCATAAGGGTGTCTAGAGACAGGACAAAGCAGAATGGTATGAAGCTGAGGGAAAGTAGGGTTAGACTGGATCTTAGGAAGAAGTTCTTCAGTACATAGGTGGTAAGACTCTGGAACAGGCTGCCCAGCAAGGTTGTGGATGCCCCCTCCCTGTAGCTGTTGAAGGCCAGGTTGCACGATGTCTTGAGCAATCAAGTCTAGTTGAGAGCTGCCCCTGCCCATGGCAAGGGGGTTGACACTGGATATCTTTAAGGTCCCTTCCAACCCTAACCATTCTAGGATTCCAAGATTCTTCTGACGTTGGGAGCTCTCACAGAAAGAAACTGACCTCAAAGTCATGGAGGAAGGTTCCTTTATCCATCCTGAGCTTCCAACTCTGAGCCTCTTGGAGGTCCTCTGTGGTCCATCACAGGGGTATTCATCACCTAAAGCCAGGCAATTCATCTGAACTGGTTGCCTACTCTGCCACTACAGACATTAGAGAGAAACAAGCCCTCTCAGAGAGTAAGCATCTAATTTTCTTAGACATCTCCTCCAGAATGAGATTAATTTGTGATACAGTAGCTTCCTAACCTCAGTCAGAATCTGTGAAGTGTATGTACAGAAATATCCCCAAACCCCTGACATGCTAGCTTATTAATTTTGGTTCTCACATAATTAAAAGACATTAAGAGAGCCTGAAAATGACACAGATTTCCATATTCTTACAGGGAGAGGCTAACACAAAGATTGGGAGAGTATTTTCACTCAAAATACCCATTTTTGAGGCCTAGTAAGTATTGGTTATAAGAATGCAGCACATGCAATAACTCAGTCTTGTGAGAGGATCAGGAATCAGAAATCTTCTAGACGTGACAAAGAAGATTTGTATGCGAGATCACATACCAGCTTCTCAAAACAAGGCAAAGAAGATGACTACTTACCTTTTATTGTAATTCGAGAACTCACATGAGCACTTAACATTGCAAACATGAGCAGCTCTATTCATCAGCAGAGCTGTTCATACAGTACAATCAGGTTTGCAGACAAGTCATTATACGACTGGGAGCTAAGTTACCAGAACATCAACAGAGGAACACAGAGAAACCAATTTATTTTATTTTATTATTTTTGTTAAGGTTTGAATTATCTCAGAAATTGCTAAGTGCTTTGACTTTCAAAATTGGGCTTTAGGGTTCTCATCTGGAATATATTATTAATCATAGGTATTATAAATGTGATGTGGTAATGACTGAAGCCCCTTGGTGAGAGCGGGTTTCATTATGTTTATTCTATAGATTTCTGTAGGAAAGATCCCATTTCCTAATACATTCACAGTCTTTAAGAGAGAAGGCAGGTGAAACCCCCTCTACTCTGATTTAGTGAGGGCACATCTGGAATATTGTGTATGGGTCTGAGTTTGAGATACAGGGAACTACTGGAGAGAGTCCAGCAGAGGCTACAAAGATGCTGAGGGGCCTGCAGCATCTCTGTGAGGAGGAAAGGGTGAGAGAGCTGGGGCTGTTTAGCCTGGAGAAGAGCAGACCGAGATGGGACCAGTATTAATATCAAGATGATGGGGCCAGGTTCTTTTCAGTGGTGTTCAGTGGTGGGACAAAAGACAATGGGCACAAACTGGAACCTAGGAGGTTCTTTGCTGTAAGGGTTCTGGAGCCCTAGCACAGACTTCCCTAATTGGTTTCAGAGCCTCCTTCTCTGGAGAGATTCCAACCTGCCTGGACATTGTGATCCTGGGCAACCTGCTGTGAGTGCCCCTGCTTCAGCAAAGGGGATGGACAGCATGATCCCTAGAGGTCCCTTCCAACCCCCACCATGCTGGTGAAAGAGAAAAAGAAACAGGCATGATTAAATAATAAGTTTGTGAGTAAATAGGAGGTCCCTGATGAAATCAGCAATAGACTTGAGGCCCCTTGCATCCCAAATCGGCACCTTATGCACAAAATCATTATATTCTAATTAAAAATCTTTATCAGTAGTAATTGAAAGTAGCATAAAACTGGGATGAGTCTGGTTTCTATTAGAATACTATCTCAGGATAATATTCTGAAGACAATTTTAAGCACAAGGAGGAAAGTCTCCTGAGAACAACATTTGTGGTAGAACACATCAGCGTTTGCTGAACATTAAAGAAATTACAGCTATGGTGTGAATAAGGCTTTACTGAAGTGAGAGGAAACTGCAAAGCAAGAGCTGCTGCCTCCAGCCCTCTGCAGACTGAGGCAGATAGGGCTGCTCCATTACATTTATTGCATTAGGTTGGGTCACATTTAGAAGGTTTCTCTGCCACATTTAACTCTCTATTTACAAACAGTCAGGACCTGGGGGATCAACAGGAAAGACCATGATTTAATGGGCTTGGCAGTGTTGGGCTGATGATGACTCGATGATCTGAGAGGTCTTTTCAACCCAAACCATTCTAGGATTCTACCATTTCAGAAACTGTCATAGTGCTTCTAGATGTGAATATTAACTTTTAATTCACCCTTTAAAGTTTAAATCAGAGGACAAAAAAGCCTTTTGGGAAGAGTTTTAACTCCCTCTTACTTAACCAATTATCAGCATCCGCTTAAGAAAATGCCAAGCAGCATCCCTCTTCCATGACTTGTAATTTACCTGAGTGGGGAAAGGAAGGCTTTGGTGGCAGCTTTATTGTTGCTTTTTAATAAAACTATTGATTTTGTACAATCTCTTCTGTTCTGAGAGCAGAGACTCAAACCATTGCCTGTTTCCATCCCTTTGTACTCTCTCTCTCTCTGTAACACTATAAACCTTATGCAAACATCATAGAATCTTTTTGGTTGGAAAAGACCTCCCAGATCATCAAGTCCAACCATAGACCTAAGACCACCATGGCCATTAAACCACATCCTCAAATTCCATGTCCACACACTTCTTGAACACCTCCAGGGATGATGACTCCAGCACCTCCCTAGGCAGCCTGTTTCAATCCTTGACCACTCTTGCAGCAAGTAAATTTGTCCTAATCTCCAACTTAAACCTTCCCTGGCACAATTTCAGGCCTTTTTCTCTTGTTCTATCACTTGATCCTAGGGAGAAGAGACCAACCCCTACCTCACTCCAACCTCCTTTCAGGGAGTTGTAGAGATTGAGAAGGTCTCCCCTCAGCCTCCTCTTCTCCAGACTAAACAACCTCAGTTCCCTCAGCTGCTCCTCATCAGACCTGTTGTCCAGACCCTTCACCAGCTTTGTTGCCCTCCTTTGTGCACACTTCAGCACCTCATTGTCCTTCTTGTAGTGAGGGCCCCAAAACTGTAGCCAGTATTTGAGATGTGGCCTCACCAGTGTCCAGTACAGGGGGACGATCACTGCCCTGGTCCTGCTGGCTACACTATTGCTGATCCAGGCCAGAATGGTGTTGTCCTTCTTGGCCACATTGCATATCATAATAACTCCTATCTCTGAACAGCTCCATGAACAAACACGGTCATTTACATGACAATGCCAATCAATGAGGGGAGCAATTCACTTGGAATTACTATTTTCCTATTTTTGATTCTACTATTTCAAGTAATGTGTAATAGAACACAGCATGGGGCTGACCCATGGCACTGGATACAGCACAGAAAACCACAGCACATGTCCTCCCATAATACAATACACTCTAATAAAATAAAAAGACTTTTCAAAAATTGAATAAATATTAAAATAAACATAAAAATACTAATAAAAATTAAAATAAAATTGTATTTTAAAATACTAACAAAAACTAAATATAAATTAAAATTAAAAAAAAAAACCACAACTTCCTGAAGAGGGTTATACAAGCTCCATTTCCATCATATTTTACTTACATCCTGTGTAAAGGAATTTGGGTATTTTAATACCCTGTTGCTGGGAAGTGAAACCTTCATCTCATTTAGCAACAGCAACGTTTACTATTGTCCCAGAGGGGAGCAGAGTGATGGAAGAACTTGGGAATTCATTTCAAAGCACTGTGGGATGAAGTACTGCAGCCCCATCCTCTCCTGCAGAGGATACCTACAAACAGCCTGGGTCTGCAGGGTGCACTTTTTGACAACATGTGTGAGCAGCTGTCAGAAAGAGAGCAGGAGCCTAAAGGAATTATTAATGTGGGGCAGAGCCAGCAAACTGGCATGAATGGAGAAAATGAGTAGCACTTGTCTTAACAAGGACTTAGAATTGCCTTTCATATTGTCAGAGCAGAGGTGAACACAGGGCCAGTTGTCAGAGTTTTTACTCCCTTTGATTGGTTCATCCACACAGTTCTTGAACCTCTTTATCATTTGCTAGAATCTGTGTTAAAATGATCTTACTACTGCTGATCCAGGTCTGGATGCTGGTGGCCTTCTTGGCCACCTGAGCACACTGCTAGCTCATGTTCAGCTGGCTGTCAACGAGCACCCTGAGGTCCTTTTTTATGGGCAGTTTCCAGCCACTCAGCCCCAAGCCTGAAGCATTCATGGGATTGTTATGACACCAGTGCAGGACCCAGCACTTGGCTTTGTTAAACCTCATACAGCTGACCTCGGCCTGTGAATTCAGCCTGTCCAGGTCCCTCTGCAGAGCCTTCCTACCCTCCAGCAGATCAACACTGCCACCTAATATAATGTCATCTGCAAACTTACTGATGGTGCCTTGATCCCCTCATCCAGATCATTGCTAAAGACATTAAAGAGAACTGTCCCAGCACTGAGCCCTGGAGGACACCACTAGTAGCCAGCTGCCAACTGGAATTAACTGCATTTTCCACCATGCTTGGGGCCTGGCCATCCAGTCAGTTCTTAACCCAACAAAGTGCCCACATATCCAAGCCATGAGCAGCCAGTTTCTCCAAGAGGATGCTGTGGTAGACAGTGTCAAGGCTTTATCAAAGTCCAGGGAAACAATATCCACAGCCTTTCCCTCATCTACTCAGCAGGTCACCTCATCACAGAAGGAGATGAGGTTCATCAAGCAGGACCCACCCTTGATGAGGCCACACTGACTGTATATGATCACCTGATTGCTCTGCACAGGCTGCATAATGGCACTCAAGATGACCTGCTCCATGACCTTCCCTGGCACTGACAAGATCAGACCGACAGGTCTGTAGTTCCCCAGATCCTCCTTCTGGCCCATCTTGTAGATAGGCAGCACATTTACCTGTGTGCTACAGCATTCAGGTACACTGGAAAACATGTATTTTAAAAATATTTTAACCATTTTTCTCAAGAAAAATCGAAATTTAAAGGATTTAATCATTATGCTACTGAGCCTGGCTTTTTGGTATGCATTTAGTTAATTTTTCAGCCAATTTTTGGCTAAAAAATGGACAATTTAACCCTGCAGTAAATAAGATGCTACTTGCTGCGAACAAAGTTGTTAGTATTTCCATGGTGAAAATAAACATTTCCTTTGCCAGCCTGTTAAAAGTATCTTTAAAAAGTTATGGGAAATCATAGACAAATATCTAGATACATAAAACAAGGCAGAGACCTTCAGAAGAGACAAGAGGTGTAGATACAGAACCTCCTGCAGATGAGTGGAGCTGTATAAAGTGTTACTGTCTCCCATTGTCTCTTGTCCCCCATTGTCTTTCCAGGTGGACACTCAGGTGTTTCTCATCCAAATGGTTTGGGATTTTCAGGAGGACAGCCCCACAACCTGCTGCTCTCAAAACACCCACTCAGGCTGTAAAGCCAAGCAGTGTCCTGCTGGAGGGGCTCATTGTATGCCATGCGTCCTTGTCATCAGGTCACAGTGAAAGGCATCACAACCTTTAAAGTATTTATAACCCAAAAAATAGACAGCTTGGCAAAGCACTAGTGATAGCAGCTGTGATAACAACGAGCCATGATGAGTGCTTTTTAAGGGAATGAGACTGGGTTTAAAAATAAAATGTTACACAATAAAAGCTTATGAGGCACAACAGAGTTTAAAAGGGAGGAACTCTAATACTGAGGAGCTAGGTAGGCACTAAAAATACTCCTGTCTTGGCTATTTAGACTGGACATTAGGAAGAAATTCTTTACAGGGAGGGTCATGAGACACTGGAACAGGTTGTTCAGGGAGGTTGTGGATGCCTCCTCCCTGAAAGTGTTCAAGGCCAGGTTGGATGAGGCCTTGACCAACCTGCTCTAGTGGAAGATGACTCTACCCATGGCAGCAAGGTTGGAACTAGATAATCTTCAAGGTCCCTTCCAACTCAAACCATTCTATGAATCTATGAATCTATGACTGCTTCCCAGAGCTTCTGTTATCATATTACCTAAAAAATAATGGATGAATACAGCAAAAAAGAGAAACACATCCAAAATATCCACAAAGTGCTTGAAAATGAGAACCAAATTACTGCTTCAAAGTTTGTTTTCACAGCTAAGAAGTGACAAAAATTAATTCAGACCATCTCAAATCATCTCAGGAAGAAGAGCTGGGTTAGTTTGTTTGTTTTTTTTCTAGAGGAAGATAATCAAGTACATGTGTAATATTGTTCCACAACTTGCAGAGGCTGAAAGGTAAAGACCTTGGGGCAGTCAGCTGTGATTTAAACAGAAATGAGAAGCAATCAAACTACAGCAATGGCCTGAGGTAGTGTTCTGTTATTATGTTTTTTAATTATTATTTTCAATATGTCTGTCTAGATGAAGCATTCTTTAATGGGAATCAAAAGTACCATCAGTAAGTTTGCAGACAACAGCAAGTCAGGTTGATGTGTCAATCTGCTTGAAAGCAGGAAGCAATCTGGACAGGCTGGATTGATGGGACGAGGCCAGTGAGAGGAGGTTCAACAAGGCCAAGTGCCAGGTCCTGCACTTGGGTCACAACAACCCCATGAATGCTCCTGGCCTAGGGCAGAGTGGTTGGAAAGCTGCCTGATGGAAAAGGACCTGGAAGTGCTTGTTAACAGATGGCTGGAAATGAGCAAGTGTGTGTCTAAGTGACCAAGAAGGTCACCAACATCCTGGCCCAGATGAGAAGCAGCATGACCATCAGGACCAGGGCAGTGATTGTTCCACTGGAGTCAGCAGTGGTGAGGCCACACTTTGAGTACCAGGCTCAGTTTTGGGGCCCTCACTCCGAGAAGGACATTGAAGCACTGGAGCAGGTAGAATGAAGGGCAACAAAGCTGGTGAAGGTTCTAGATCACTAGTCTTGTGAGGAGCAGCTGAGGGACTTGGGGCTGTTCAGTGGAGAAAAGCAGGCTGAGGGTAGACCTTCTGGTTCTCTACAACTTCCTGGAAGGAGATTGGGTGAGGTGGAGATTGGTCTCTTCTCCCAAGGAACTAGAGACAGGACAAAAGGAAGGGGCCTCAAGCTGTACCAGATGGGGTTTAGGTTGGATATAGTGAAGAAATTCTTCTCCTTGAGGGCTGTCAAGCCCTGGAACAGGCTGCCCACCACAGTGGTGGAGTCCTCATCCCTGCAGGGCTTTAAACACTGTGTAGATGTGGTGCTGAGGGACATGGTTTTGTGGTGATTTGGCAGGGCTGAGTTAAGACTTGGATTCAATGATCTTAAAGATCTTTTCCAACCAAAATGATTCTATTATTTTTATTCATAATGAAAAACCCTCCCTGGCACTAGAAGACTTCTGCCATCTGGCTAACAGTCAGAATTTTAACAGAGCTCTTAAATTAGGTTTCATTACTCCAAAGGAGGCAGTAGGTGAGGTTTCTCTTACCTCAGAAATCATGACTCCTGCAAAGAGTGTGGACGAAGCAAAGTGCAAGAGAGCTGAGAAACCTTCTCAGCTGCTGTGTGAAACCCACACAGCTGCTAAGGCAGCAGCTCACTGATCATAATGAAAATAGGAATGGGGGTGCATGGAGCAGTTTGGGTGGTTTGAATTTTCTGGAAACTTCATGTCTGCATTGGAGAAAACCTGTGCTTGGTATAATACTATATTTAGCTCAAAAACAAGGCAGTCTGCAGCCTTTGTGTCTTTCACAGCAGAAAATTCCATAATCTATTTCCAAGGAATGCAATTGTCATAGCCTCAGAGAGTTGAAATCAGTCCAGCAACCAGAGCTAATCCTGTAAAGAGCAACGAATATCAAAACAGTCCTTCAGAGACTGAGCAGGACAAAGCCAGTGCAGAGTGGAGAACTGACCACTACTGTCCATGCATTTTGTTGCTGTAGCTATTGGAGAGTAGGTAGCTTCATTCCTGTATCAACTCCAACATAAATGAATCAAATTAAAAAACAGTGGGGATTCTGCCCCTTTGCTGTGCTCTTGTGAGACCCCACCTTGAATACTGCATCCAGTTCTGGTGTCCCCAGCATACGAAGGACACAGAGCTGTTGAAGCAAGTCCAGAGGAAGCCACAAAGATGATCCAAGGGCTGGAGCACTTCTGCTATGAGGACAGGCTGAGGGAGCTGAGGTTGTTCAGCCTGGAGAAGAAAAGACTTCGAGGAGACCTTAGAGCTGCCTTCCAGTACCTGAAGGGATCCTACAGGAAGGCTGCAGAGGGACTTTTCATGAGGCTGTCTAGAGACAGGACAAGAGGGAATGGTTTGAAACTGAGGGAAAGTAGAGTTAGACTGGATCTTAGGAAGAAGTTCTTCAGTACATAGGTGGTGAGACTCTGGAACAGACTGCCCAGCAAGGTTGTGGATGCCCCCTCCCTGTAGCTGTTGAAGGCCAGGTTGCACGATGTCTTGAGCAATTAAGTTTAGTTGAGAGCTGCCCCTGCCCATGGCAAGGGGGTTGAAACTGGATGATATTTAAGGTCCCTTCCAACCCTAACCATTCTAGGATCCCATGATTCTTCTGGCTTTGGGAGCTCTCACAGAAACTGACCTCAAAGTCATGGAGGAAAGTTCAAAACCCAGAGATTTTTCTTGTACAGTTACAGTCATGGTCTTCAAATACTGTTGCTTAGACTTTGCATGCATGCATATTTCATAATAGGGATTTGGTGCTGAGGGACACAGTTCAGTGGTAGCAGCTTAGCAGCAGTGGTGGGGTTGTGAATTCCAGGCAAGCAGTTGGACTTGATGATCTCAAAGGCCTCTTCCAACCTCAACAGTTATATGATTCTATAATTCTTCCATTCTTGGAGTCCGTGAGATTACATCAGTCTCTCTGCTTTTCTTATATAGAGAAATGGTTCCAGCACGAGCAGTTGAATTTATTAGCATCATGATATGAAAGATACAAAAACTTTGATCAGGCTGCAAAAACAAGGTAAGAGAGAACAGGAACCTTAGAAAGAACAATGACTCATTTCCAAGGGAAGTATTTCTGCTTGGAAAAAAGCAGAGAAAGATTCAGACTACTCTACTGGACCTCATGAATGCAGGATTTAATAAATTCCTCCATCAAGTATTTTATAGACTCTCCCAGAAAACAAACAGTTTGCATGTGGCAGGTCACTTGATTCATCAATAGAGGGATTCATTCTGCAATACAAATTGCATTTAGCTGCTTTATCTCCCCTGTACTGTATTATCCATCAAAAGAAATCCTCCTTGGTGCAGGGCACCTCTTCTTCATACTTAGTGACCTCCTTAGTACTGTGCTGACTTCTTTAGAAGAGCTGGTCCAAGAGGACATGTAGGACATGGGCAAGTATCTCCTGCTTTCATAGGCAGGTTGTGGAATCTCCAGCCTTGGAAATATTCAGAAGGTGAAAGGGCAAGGCTCTCAGCAAGCTAGAGTGCCTTCAAAATTAGTTGTGCTCTGAGTAAGGGAAGGAGCAGGGGACTTCACACTCCCCCTTCTGATGTGAAGAGTTGGAATGAAAAGCATAGAAATAGAAATATAGAAACAGAAATAGAAATATAGAAATAGAAATAGACATAGAACTGATATAAATGGAACTATTAACAGAGTAAGTAAATAATTTACTAGCTAAATGGTAAGCTTAAGTATAAAATGTAAATAATTGAATAAAGTGAAATTCTATTATTCAGAAAAGCAGCTACAAATTATGTGCTCTTTGAAGTAAAAAATTGAGCTTTACTACATGAAACAACTCCATTTTTCATGCAGGCCACAAGTCATAATCCTAAGCGCCTCAGATAGTTGATGACAAATTAGTCCAAAAGTTGCTTTGCATTCTTCTCTGCAGCAATAGATATTCATTTCAAAATGCTTTGTTTTAAGCACGTATTTCAAGCCAGTTTATGTCTGTGTTTGGAGAGAATGTGTTCCTAATGCAAAGTTTGGAGCTAGGGTTTTCTTTGTGATGATAACACAAGGATTGAGACGGGAAGGCATGTGAGGATGCAAAATCAGGGCACAGTGTGAAAGCCTTGCAGACCTCTGTGGCAGTGAAACCCAGCTGTGTGATGCCTCACCCTGAAGGACCCAACCACTTGAACCCATGAGAGCCTTTAAACTCTACCATCATGCAAAGTGTGAGCCCTGAGGAGCTGTAAGGAAAACAGCTGACTGCACAAATAACGTTTGCTAGATTGAGTTTACAACCTCTTGAGGCTCACATGGCTCTCCCAACAAGCCCCTTCTCTTCCTTTAACTAAAGGTCTCTGTATTCACAAATATTTGTTCCCTCACATGGTTAACACGTTTATAGGTTGGACTGATGATGTCTGAGGTCTTTTCCAACTTTATTGATTCTATGATTCTATGATTCTAAAGCTATTGGATTTTATCCCCACTTCTGGGATGCACAGTTGCATGAAACACCATTCATGGACAAATGTTGTGGGACATTCTTCAGTCCTCTAAAGATGTTTCACCTAGAGCAAAATAAAATAACCCAAATCCTTCAAGTTACTCTTTTCTCTAGTTAATTGAATATTTTATCAGAATTCCATACCAAGATTGACAACGTTTGTGCATAAAAAAATCGTGATATAGATTCAGGACCCACAGTTGTAAAATATCCAGTGCCTACCAAAGAGCAGCCATTCCCAGCCTTTCAGTTGTTATATTTTGTATTCCATTTCATGCTCACAGGATGGTACAACACATTTATTTGTGTTATTGGCAACAATCTCCTCTGTGTCATGGGAGTTCATTATGGGAGTTTTCCAAGTACCTGCTGTGAGAACATTTCTCCTGGATTCAAAATTCAGCAACAAAATACAAGTGATGGTTCTAACGATGATTTGTACATGTTCTGAATTGCCAATCAATATCATTATTCACTACTTACATATGAGGAGCAACCGGCACATAGGGAGGTTATCTCACAGGCTTAGACTGAGGGGGTTTGTCGTATTTTTTCTGCATTTCAAAAGGAAAAACAAAAATGAAGTGCTAAAGGAGCATATAAATTAAATTTTTAAAAAATTAAAGTATCAGAGTTCACAGATGTTTTATGTGCTAAAATTTAACAGGCTGAATTCATTTGCACAGAATCACAGAATGCAGCAGGTTGGAAGGGATCCTCGAGGGTCATCTTGTCCACCCCCCCCTGCAGCAAGCAGGGACATATGCAACTAGTCAGGTTGCTCAAGGCCCCATCAAGTTTGACCTTGAATATCTCTAGGGATGGTGCCTCAACCACTTTTCTGAACAACCTATTCCAAGGAGGTCAGCATTCCTTGGAAGGTCAGCAAAATTACTTCATGCAATGAATTTGCTTCTTGTACTAACCAACCTACTTTGAATACGTAACACAGAACTCACAAGTTCAGTTCCTTTAACTGTTTGGATACAGTTTGACACAATTAGTCTTTTTGTCTCATAACTCTCCACCCAGCCCAGTTACTGCTGGAAAATAGATCAGGGGCATACATCAGGATAAACTCCCCAGGAGATGACACCATACCCTGCCCCATGAGCTGACAGAAGTGGAAAACTCTTTCCAGTTTCCCACCAATCTTATCCTGTTTTCTTTATTTTCCCTCTGCTGACTCCCCATCCTGATACATTTTTATTTATTTATTTTGCATGTCTCCTTTCTCAGGATCCTGGGATGAGCAAGGCAGTGAGTGCTGAGACTCAAGTGGATGCAGAATTATAAGGCTGCATGGGCAGAAAGCAGAGATAAAGAAAAAAAACTCTTTCACCTTGAAGTCACACCTGTCCCACCAATCCTTTTCCTTTCCCCTGAATCCTCATCAAATTATTCTGTTCATTTCCAGCCCAAATTTCCCCATAAATTCCTGCCTCATCCTCTCAGCTCTCAGCATTCCTCTCCAAAGGCTTTATTCATTGCTCCAGCAAAGCTGAACTTAGTCTGTATACTGTTTCTTGTCTTAGATTTTTTTAGAATCATAGAATCTTAGCATGGTTTGGGCTGGAGGGGACATTTAAAGGCCATCTAGTCCACTCCCCTGCAGTCATTAGGGACATCTGCAACTAGAGCAGGTTGCTCAGAGCCCCAAACAACCTCACCTGGAATGTTTCCAGGGGTGGGACATCTACAAGCTCTCTGGGCAACCTGGGCCAGGGTCTCACCACCCTCAGTGTCAAAAATGTCTTCTTTCTCTCTACTCTAAATCTCCCTCTTTTAGTTTAACCCACCAGCCCTTGTGCTGCCACAAGAGGCTCTGCTGAGGAGTCTCTCCTCATCTTTCTGATAGGCCCCTTAGGAGCCACAAAAGGCAAATTTATTCCAAAACATCTTTGTACAACTAAGTAAATGCTTGCTGGAAAGCTTCTAAAGCCCAAGTTCTGCCTCTTTATCTTCTGCAAACAGCTTTACAGTATTCTATTCAAAACAGACAAATACAAAATAAAAAGCCCTATGTGATCAGGCCTGTTAGTAGGACAAGAGTGTTATTCTTTCACAGCTGCCAAATGCAGTGTAGTTGGGAGGTTATTCACCAGCCTGAACTCATTAACAAGCAACACCCACCAAGTAATTTCCATATTGCTGTGAACAATTTCACTAAAACTAGTCCAAGTACACCCAGTACACAGAAGGAAGGAAAAGGGAGCACTGTGGTACGCTGAGGACAGTACAGAAATGCCTCCTGGGAGGCTCCTGGACCTCTCAGCGTTTCAAAGCCTGTAGTCTTCACTGTCTGAGGTTATCAGTAAAGTTAATATGACCCAAACACTTAGATCATACAATCACAGAATGTGGGGGGGTGGAAAGGGCCTCTGGAGATCATCCATTCCAACCACCCTGCTAAAGCAGGGTCACTCACAGTAGGGTGCCCAGGATGAAAATGTCAGCCTTTCCTCCTCACAAAGACGCTCCAGGCCCCTCTGCTGGACTCTCTCCAGTAGTTCTCTGTCTCTCTTGAACTGGGGAGCTCACAACCAGACCCAGGACTCCAGAGGTAATCACATCAGAGCACTGCCTTTTACCTATTACAAGCTGAGGATGTTACTTTACTGTAGACTGAGAATGGAACAAAAGCAAAATCAAGGACAGAAAAAAGAAGAAAAATTTTCTATTCAAAGTCTGAATACATCAAATTTTCTTTGGCCAAATCAATACTTAACTCCAATTTTGGTCTACTGTGAACAAAAATAGCATAAACTGGTATCTTATCAGCAAATAAAAGTAATATTTAGTATTAAGCTATTACTTTTTAGTTGCTTGTAATAAATGGCATACACTGAATCTATGGAACAAGATGAATGCTCAAACACATTTCAGCAGATCTGAAGCCAGTTTATAGAAACTGAGGATCTGATCCTTCATATCTAAAAAAAAAAGTGGCAGTTTCTGATTTTCTTCATGCAAGTTAACATCTCAGTTTTGCTCCAGTCTACCTCTTAGAAAAGGAGAGATGGAAAATCACGTCAAGTCTATTAAGCTTTTGTGCAGAGAAACATTGCAATCTAAAATTTCCTTGCCCCCAATTGCCAGAAATGTCAGAAAGCTGTCAGTTTTTATGTCTGCTTAAAAACAAAACACTAATAATACGGCTTCTGCAAGAGATCTGATTTCCATCTGACATGATGATAAGGGAGGCTGAGCAGAACTGACAGGGAACAGCATGCTCTGCATCTCACTGAGGTCTTCAGCAGCCTACATCCCTTCTCAGAGCTATTAAGCTGATGATTTAATTAACAGGACCACAGTACGTTCAAAACTACCCTTCTGAATCATTCCTGGCCAACTTGTATCACTGCTGCAGGTGTTCTTAAGAGGTCTGAAGTGATGCAGTGGTTGTGTTTGGCTGTTCAAATGCTATGTTTACCAGCTTTGCTGTTTTAATGCTTTTCATGCTTTAATTTTTTGCTTGGATACTTTGAAAGTTTCTGACATACAATGCCTGCAAGGCAAGCTTCTGCTTTGGCATAATTTTAGTTTGGGCAGGAAAAAAAGGGAGGAAAATGATACAAACAAAAAAACCCCAAAACATACAGGTTCAGTTTGTGAATTTAATGCCTCTGAAGGATGTATGTATCCAGGGTTTTCCACAAATTCCAAGAAAGGTGTTGGACTCAACATCCATGTTGAGCTACAGCACTGTCATAGAAGATGGTTTTGGCAAGGCAGGAGCTTAACAAGAATGTTGATCTGCTTGAGGGACAGGAGAATCTACAGAGGAACCTGGACAGGCTGGACTGGTGGGCTGAGGCAAATGGGGTGAGGTTCAACAAGGATAAGTGCCAGGTCCTGCACTTGGGTCACAACAACCCCATGAATGCTTCAGGCAAGGGAAGACGGGCTGGAAACTGCCCAACAGCCAGCTGAACATCAGTCAATGTGTGCCCAGGTAGCCAAGAAGGAAAACGTCATCCTGGCCTGGATCAGCAGCAGTGTGGCCAGCAGGAACATGGCAGTGATCATCCCCCTGTTCTTAGCACTGTTGAGGCTGCACCTCAAGCATTGGGTTCAGTTTTGGTCCCCTCACTCCATGAAAGTCATTGAGATGCTGGAGCAGGTCCAGAGAACAGCAACAAAGCTGGTGAAGGGTCTGGACAACAGGTCTGATGAGGAGCAGCTGAGGGAACTGAGGTTGTTTAGTCTGGAGAAGAGGAGGCTGAGGGGAGACCTTCTCAATCTCTACAACTCCCTGAAAGGAGGTTGGAGTGAGGTAGGGGATGGTCTCTTCTCCCTAGGATCAGGTGATAGAACAAGAGAAAAAGGCCTGAAATTGTGCCAGGGAAGGTTTAAGTTGGAGATTAGGACAAATTTACTTGCTGCAAGAGTGGTCAAGGATTGAAACAGGCTGCCTAGGGAGGTGCTGGAGTCATCATCCCTGGAGGTGTTCAAGAAGTGTGTGGACATGGAATTTGAGGATGTGGTTTAATGGCCATGGTGGTCTTAGGTCTATGGTTGGACTTGATGATCTGGGAGGCTTTTTCCAACCAAAAGGATTCTGTGATGCTCGGATAAGATTTTTACAGAGAGAGAGAGAGTACAAAGGGATGGAAACAGGCAATGGTTTGAGTCTCTGCTCTCAGAACAGAAGAGATTGTACAAAATCAATAGTTTTATTAAAAAGCAACAATAAAGCTGCCACCAAAGCCTTCCTTTCCCCACTCAGGTAAATTACAAGTCATGGAAGAGGGATGCTGCTTGGCATTTTCTTAAGCGGATGCTGATAATTGGGAGTTAAAACTCTTCCCAAAAGGTTTTCTTGTCCTCTGATTTAAACTTTAAAGGGTGAATTAAAAGTCAATATTCACATCTAGAAGCACAACAAACGTTTGGCTGTGTGCACAGCTTGGAAAGGTTCTCAGTGGGCTACAGCACGCAGGATTTGCCTTTCAGATGAGGATTTTGTGGCTGTTGGAAGATATCCCTTAATAGAGTTAGAAACATTGCTTCAATTATTTGTCAGTCATGATTAGCACTGACACAGCCATGAAATCAACAAGATAACAGGTTCAGCATCTGCAGTGCTGCATTCTGCTAAAGCTGTTTAAGCAATATAGCCAATACTTTGCTTGAATACCTTCATTAACAAAAGGATGAAATAGTCAAACTTCCATTCTTACATTTTATAGGCTCCATTTAACCATTCTCACTTGGAGACTCAGTTGTGCTACTTCTAATGTCATCAGAAATAAGTTCATGTTCAGTAAAAGCCACTAACCTCTGCAGTGAAGCAACCAAGAGTGGGAAAAGTGGTTTTATTCTAACCTGAAACCTCATCTGTGGTTATAATAGTCCATTAAATCAATTTGGTGCCTCTTTGTCAAGAAAGATCTAAACCTGGTGTTGCACAGAAGCCTGCTCTGAAGGGCAGCAAGAGCCATCACCCTTTACATGAATCCTTATCACTTGAGCTGAGTGCTTTGGCCACTGTTACAATAAGTGGTAAAAATGAATTAATGAAGAGAACCAACCTCTTAACTGCAACTACAAAATGCTTTCACATAAAATACTTTCAGATATTGTGAGCATAGAGGAAACAAACTAAGTTAGTCTTCACGTAGAGTCGTTAAGCAAAGACGTAAGGTCAGCTGGGCTTTCGCTAGCCAGAACAACAGCAGGAAACACTAAAAACACACAATGACAGAGCTCAAGGCTGGTGGTAATACAAAGACAGCGTTGCATGCTAGTAAATTGTCAAGCTAACCAATTGTATCATGTCACAGATAGAAGTGATTACAGCAAGCATGGAGGTAAGAGCCAAGCAAAGCTACAAAAGCAATAAGAGCATGCGCTGTACCTGACAGTGACCCAACACTGGGCTTCCCTGGCATGCTACACCCAGTTCATCACACTGGACTTAGAACCTGGGTCCTTAAACCTAGATGTGGTGTTTCTAGGATACAAGAGTTGCTCAGGCATTATGCAGTGATTTTGTATCGTGCACATGCTGCACCAAGTTCATCTTTGGAGGATGCTCAGGTTGCTGGTAATGGCTGGCCTCAGCACCCACCAGATCCTGTGCCATGAAGAGCACTCCAGAGTCATCTACAGCATCCAAGGCCATTTGCAACGCTGAGCAGTTAGCTTTATCTGAATTAAGGCAAAGTGACTGCAGTCATTACGTTATTGGCCTGGTCGGTCTAGCCACACCATGTGGATTCCCACTACATGATGGTGCTCCCTCTCCCAAGTGATCTGCCACAGTCAAGAACAATTTTGTACTCCTGCAAGATAAGGCAGAAGTTACAGCCTGAAATTCCTTGAGTTCTTCCCTATCACAGTTGGGTTTTTTTACTACTAAAGTGCACTTTTGTTTGGCAAAGCAGCCCATCAAGTGACACCCAAGGCTTCTACGTTTAATGCATCACAGAACGAGTTGGCTCAGCCTACAAGTAAAAAGACATTTCCTTACCACTAGTCACACAGACCAGCAAACACTGCATGCTTGGCTCTGTCTCCTATTATTGTCAGCAAGCACCATTATGCAGCACCAAAACTCTGCCTTTCTGCATGCTCTTCTTTTGTTGTGTTTTTTTTTCTTTTGTCCTTATCATCTTTCTAGTACCCTCTGTAGATGTATAGACACAAAGACAACATTTGATTCTGCACTTTTCTGGCAGCACATTGCTACACAAAGAGGAAAAAAGTTCGTTCCTTCCCCAAAAAGACATCAAAAAAAAAAATTAAAAAATACTTCTCAAGTAGTTTTTACGTGTTTCTGTCTAGCTTGCTGTCTTGGAGACGAAAACACGTTCAGCTGAACAGCTCTGCCCATGTTTCCTTCACAAGACCAGCAGTCCTGAAGCAGTAAAGTGCACCTGTTCTGGTGCAGTTTTCCCCCTACACACACTTGGTAAGTCCCTGTTTGTCCACATTCCCTTCCAGATGCCCAAACCGATGTGACAAGTTCATTGGACCTTGCAGCACCTCAGCAATAATTGGGTCTCAGTGGGTCTGTACAGCTTGCAGTATCCACCAGCCTTTTCAAGAGGGGGCTGGCAGATGTGTGTCACCCTTTGAAATTTACAACTGAATACAGTGAGGCACAGGGAAAATGCTCCACCTCCTTTCTCTCTGCCACTTCTCTATCCTCCTTCAGAGTTCCAGTGAAGTGACAATGAGTTCCAAAAATACCTTCTCATTTTAACCCCACAGAGGGTCCTGAGTGCAATTAGAAGCAAAAGAAAGAGATCATTTAACAGCTCTGTTTCTGCTGGTAGCAGATTGCCCCCAAGATCCTAAATCAGAAGCTACATGAACACCACCTACTTGAAGAGAGCTGATAGAGAAAGCTGTCTCCACAGACCTATGTGGTGCTTCAGCCAGGAGCTCTGCTCTCTGTCAGTCCTGGCAGCCCTGAATGCAGGGCCATCCAAGCCAAATGCAGCACTTAGACCTCACCAGGCAGACAGAGAGAAACATCTTTGGAAGCAGCCTTGAAGGACCTTGAGTAATCAGTTGTGGCTTCTGAAGAGCCCTTTGGCTAGTTCAAAGGTTCAGTGCCTCCTGCTGAAAACCTACTTTCCATTAAAGGGTTGCCCTTGACTGTGTAGAGTGGTAGATAGTGGTGGCCTTCAACATGCAATGGGTTTACTTGACCATGAATGCTGCTGCAAAGCAGATGTGCTGACAGTTACTGTTTCACCACCTTCCTAAATGAACACAAACACATATCTTGCAGCACTTTGGAAAATACATTTTTATTGGCTCGTTGACAAGGAAAATAAAGTTGCTGGCAGCCAGAACTTTACGTGCCCTAAAAAAACCAAGAAATGCATTAGCATCTTTATTACAAATGTAATTGGGTTTTTTTTTAATTTGTGATTGGGGAAAGGGTCACCAGTTAAAATACACCACTGTAAAATTTGCAATTTAAATTTCATTTCACGCTGGAATGTAGAAACAGTTTACATAAATAGTACCCATTAATCATTAAAAAGAAAGGTTAGATGTAAATTAGGCTGCTATTATTTTTTTCCCTGTGATTATTTATGGGTTGGTGATGAAATTTGTTTTCACAAGGAAGAATTTAAGGCTTTTTGAAAACAAAAATCACATTCCTAAGAAAAGTATAAACTTCAAGCAAGGAAAACAGAGTAGTTATTGATTTGACCCCAAAGGCAACCGCAGAAGTGCAGAGTTTACTCTTGTCTGCCTTGAAGGTGGAAGCCTTTCACTTCAGCCAAGTTCAGTGTAGCACCTTTTGTATTGCCTCCACTCGAACTCCCAGCTCCTGGCAATCCATTTTACATATCCCACTTTATATTCTGAGGGGGGGAAAAATACAAAAGAAAATAAAATAGCCTGAGGGAAGAGAGTGCTACTTCATCAGCTGACTTAGACTGACTCAATGTCTCTGTGATCAGATAACGATCAGCATTTTACCCCAGCCTTTCAGGACAGCCCTTATGGCATCAAGCTCCAAAAGCAAGAACAATCCTTATTTTTTCAATGAAAATCACTAAGGACACATTCTTCTTTCAGAATATCTCCTCTCAGCAAAGATGCAGGATGTTCTGCATCGTCTGCAAAACCATTCACATAGATTGTCTTTGCACAAAACTCCAAGAAAAAATACTTTTCCTTCAGAGATCTCTATAGTGTATTAGGGAACACCATGTGAGAGAAATCACAGGTGGGACACCATACCATGGTGCAGTATCATATTTGCAGGAGTATGTTCTGGTTGCAGTAGGAGAGATGATTAGAAGCAAAATGCTAAGGGAAGAGATTGAACCTCGAGGAAGGCAGATTTAGACTGGAGATTAGAAATAAATTCTTTACAGTGAGGGTGGTGAGACACTGGAAAAGATTGCCCAGAGAAGTTGTGGACATCCCCACCCTGAAGGTGCTAAAGTCCAGGTTAGGTGAGGCCTGGTCTAGTGGAAGATGTCCCTGCCAACGCCAGGATGGTTGAAACAAGATGAGCTTCAAGATCCTTTCCAACCCAAGCCATTATATGAATCTGCAAATCATGCTTAGGGATTGTAAAAGAGTACAATTCATTGCTAGATCTGAAGACAAGAGGAGAACCAAGTATGAGACAACAATTCATTCTTCTGTCTTAGGAAACCTTAGGCCATTTTAAATTATCTCATAGAATCACAGAAGCATTTTGGTTGGAACAGACCTTTAAGATCATCAAGTCCAACCATTAACCCAGCACTGCCAAATCACCACTAAACCTTGTCCCTCAGCACCATATCTACATGGCTTTGAATCCCCTCCAGGATAAGAACTCCACCACTGCCTTGGGCAGCCTGTTCCAGGGACTGACAATCCTCTCAGGGCAAAAATTTTCCTAATGTCAACTCCAAAACTCTCCTGGCACAACTTGAGGCCGTTTCTTCTTATGGGAGAGGAGAACAAGCCCACCTCATTACTACTGCATCACTCTTTTTGTAGAACTGATGGATCAGTAAGAAATGTTTTCCCCTGGCTGATATAAGACTCTTATCTGCTGCTCTGCTATGGAAAAAAAAATTGTGATCTTCAGGTTATCTGAAGCCTATTCTTTTATAATAATGTAACTTTCCTCTTCACAAAGTCCAGAGAGCTCTAACAGATGTTGTCAGATGCTTCTCCAGGCCTTAGGGAAGAATCCTTCTTCAAATTGATGCTACATGTTAGTACTTTCATTTGCACTAAAATGGAACCTTAAAAAAACCTGTTGCATAAAGATGATCCACTCTTTAAGCTCACTCTCCAAAAGACCTTTCAGTGGCTTAGATCCAAGCCCGTACTATGGACTGGACATCTCAGAGAGCACCAGTGAGAGCCTGTCCATAAAACCTTCCTTCTCCTCAGGGAAAAATGAAATGAGACAGACATAGGTAGAGTATGTCATTCAGATTCAGTTTTGGAACTCCATGATGTATGAACTTGATGCACGTCAGGAAGACACTGTCCTGCATCTCCAAACACATCAGAAAGGAGAATGAAACAGTCTCTGGTTACAGTGCTACAGCTTCTTGCTTCTATTACTGTTAAAAGCTTCATGTATTGATATATTAGTATTTCACTAGCCCTGAATCCATGCTCTTTTTTCACCCTGAGAAGTGCTGGTCTCATCTTAATTCCTCACAGCTGAAATTTAAACTTCCTTTACTGAATACCCACCAAAAAAGGACTTTCCCAAACTTTCTAAAAAATTTCTAAATAGAATTATGAATAATAAAACCTGATTGTTGAAGTGACTCAGTATCATTACCTTGTTGTAATACTTCCTTATTCACACATTAATACACAGTCTGGGCTAACACAGAGTTTGGGTCAAGTCTTTAGTGGCACTCCTCTTTATCTGCTATTTGATTTCTCATAGGAACTCTGCTGGCAGCTGTATCATCATTTAATTTGTGAGGTACTGGAGAGAACCTGCTAAGACTTGAAAAGCAACAGAGAAATAGCAATGGCTGAAAATAAATCATTCAGAATTCCAAAAAGAAGAGAGGAGCTTTTCTTCATTGCAATCTCAAAGTTTCAAGGATGATATTTTATCAGCACAAGGAGCACCCATGGTAACATGATCTCAAGATACACTGCTTGAAAAGGCTCACAATAGCACATTTTATCAAGCCTGGTGCATTAAACTATTCCCATGTTCATCCATGTCATTGCATTAATTGTCACTTCTTTAATATGTGTTATTGTATAAAAGGATTCAAAAAGTAAAGGTTTATGAATACATCTGCTGAGGTCCCCACAGAGGCTACAGAGCACCCCAGGGCTCCTCAGCGTGAAGCAGTTTAAACATCAGACTTTGCCTGAGGCTGTATTCAAAACTGCAGTCAAGGCCTTGTCAGCAGAAGCCTTTTTGTTTCCATGTGGGTTATTTCATAGAATAGAATTATAGAATCATTAAAGTTGGAAAAGACCTCCAAGATCATCAAGTCCAACTATCAATCCAATGCCACCATGCCCACTAAACCATGTCCCAAACTGCCATGTCCATGTGTTCCTTGAACACCTCCAGGCACAGGGACTCCACCAGCATTCTGGGCAGCATGTTCCAATGCTTGACCACTCATGCAGCAAACTAATTTTTCCTAATCTCCATCCTAAACCCCCCTGATACAACTTGAGGCTCTCTCTTGTCCTATTGCTACTCTCTGGGGAGAAGCCCATCTCACTCAAACCTCTTTTCAGGGAGTTGCACAGAACAAGGAGGTTACCCTCAGCCTCCTTCTCTCCAGGCTAAACAACCCCAGTTCCCTCAGCTTCTCCTCACCAGACCTGTTCTCCAGACCCTTCACCAGCTTGGCTGCCGTTCTCTGGACACACTTCAGCATCTCAATGTCCTTCTTGTATTGAGGGGCCCAAAACTGAACCCAGTATTTCACCTGAGTACTAACAACAACAAGGAGACAGAAAGGCTTGAGAGCTTTTGCAAGCTCACTACAAATGCATACAAGAGGTGTGCTCCAGTTTTAATGTATTATTGACTAGATCCTTCATCTGAACTTCTTTCCACTTCAGATTTCTCCCTGCGATTTGAAGTGGAAAACGTAGACAAACTTTATTTTAGGTCCCCAGACAAATGAAAAAACACTAATATCTTTCCCCACTTACACAGGGGAAAAAGGGAATAATCTAATTTACACTTTTAAGAACCACTGTCAGACAAAACAAGTTTCTGATGTTATTCCTGAAGGACAAGCACCAGCCCTTGAACTCTGTATGCGGCCTTCATTATGGTGCCTTGGCGTAAGCCCAGACACTGTCTCCTACAGACACCTCTTAAAAAATGTATGAGGGCCTAGAGAGCACAGCAGGGCAGCAGAAAGCTCCTGAATTCTGTATATTAGCATATTCGTTAAGCATAATCAATAATTAATATGTCACTTCAATGAAACATAGGGCTTAAATTATGTCTTAGCTAGGACTGTTCTGAAAAGATTCATAAGTATTCAGTCCATTGTTTATTGTGCAAATGTGAGCTCCAAGTAGACATCCTGGCATTAACAGGGCTTTTCATCCTTTTCTCAACTGACAACGCTGAGAACTTTCCAGCAGAAGGAGACATCCCTCAAGAGCAAAACCAACCCTACTGATGACAGACATTTTTCACAGGTATCTTTTGCAGCTCCTTCAGAGGTAGCTAAGGGGTAGTCAGGGCAGAAGTAAGAGGACAGTGTAGCATATAGAATCATAAGAGTTTTTTGGGTTGGTTTTCCTCTGAAAAATCCATTCCCACTGAATTATTAGCTTTTCAGAATGAAATGCTTCTGAAAGATGATTTAATTTCCCCAAGAACTAAAGGTCTTTTCTTGAAATGGGGCACTGGGTTCTGTCCCTGATGATTAATCTGGGACCTAATGAATAGTGTCAGATGAAGAAGTTGTACTTTGCATACATGAACAATATTAAAACTCAGGCCTTTTTTTTTTTTTTTTGCCATTTCCAAAAAATGGTGTGTCTAGAAAACAAGAAGAACGTACATTTGTTATTTAAAACTATGATTTATGACAAAAATAAAGAAATTAAGAGCCCAGCCCTGAAACTTTTTAGCAGCACTGGGATGCAATACGTCTGTATAAAACTTTAACACAGATGAACATTTTGAGCTTGGATCTTATTTGCCTTGTGCTTTTAGACTTTTACACTCTTCATTTGTTATTAGCCACATATTTGTAAAAGGCTAAAAGAAATCTCAAGTCACCATTCCAATAAAATTGGATACTACAACACAGTAGATCACCACGCATGAGCAGTCCCAGTACCTGAAGGGAGCCTATGAGAAAATCAGGAAGGGACTTTTTACAAGGGCTTGTGAAAAGGGAAGAGGCATCCATCTGCTGGCCATGCTTCATCTGATGTGGCCCAGGATGCCATTGCCCCTCTGAGCTGCAAGTGCGCACTAGGCAAAAGTCCTCCTAAATTACAGAAATCTTGCTCTCCTTTTCCCAGACAGAGCACCTGGGATCTTTTACTAGTGATGCAGGGATTTCCAGCATTGAGACCACAAAGTAATTTTCCTCTTTGTGTATTTTTTAAAATAAGTATCACAGATATTTTAAAATATAAATTAAGGAAATGTTCCTGGAATTCAATTTTAAAGTGGTAACTAGGAAAATTTATTCAATCAGACCTCTGTAATTGAGTTAATAACCCCACTACATTTCTTTACCATAAACTTGATAGTTGTTTTCCAGTTACATTTTGGTGTCTCTCTCTCTCCTTGATTAAACATTATACAGCAATGTATGGCAGCGCAAAAAAACTGAGTTGCAATGATAATTATAATTCATTAAATAATGATCAAATTAAACCTAAAATTGCTTGGATGCCATTCATTTGCTAAATGTAAAATAAAATTCTGTAGCATGCAAATAACTTAGAAGCTGTATACATAAACTAATAAAATGTAAATATGAGTGCAGGATAATACTGTCAGGAAGAAAAGGATTGGCATGAATTAAAAACTGTAATTTGAACAGGGTAATTATCCCTGATGCTGCCCTCAAAAGCCCACCATTTGATTGCTGCCATCAGAAGTTTAATTTGGGATGAAACATTAAAAAAAAAATAAAATGTAGAAAAACTCTCATGAAAGTTTCATCTGCACTTTGGAGTTCATAGATGCACATCAAACATCACATTTTTTGCAGATAATCATAGAGTCTCCTGGTTGGAAAAGACCTTTAAATCATTGAGTCCAACTGTAACTCAAAATCTCCCTGTACACAACTGTTAGAGCATGTCCCTAACCTTGAAAAGAGGCTTACATGTACCAACTCATTTAGAAAACTGCCACTTGAAGCTACCAAGTGTTCCACATTTTCAATCAATCATTGTAACATTCCTACCAGATAAGCATCTTTTCCTTAACCCCTGAAGCAAAGATGCTCCTATTGCTCACATTTTGACCAGCATGTTAAGCTTCAGGTTGCACATTTCTCTTCACCATCAGCACCCACTGATGCAAGGAGGAAAACTTAAACAGGAACAGAAAATTTTGTCTTGTCTGTGGGCTGGACCTCCATTTCCTGATTAAGTTTCTACACTATGAAGTGTAGTGTTCTACCTTCTTAAACTTTGTAGACAATTTCTCCACTATCATGCCTTCACACAGCTTGCTTGCATGCAAGTACTGGAAGGTCACGCTTGTTCTTTTCCCTCATTTTTTTTTTATCATCTTGTTATGTGAAGTTTATTTAGCCTTCCATAATTTAAGAGCCCTAAGTAAAAACCCTTTGAAGTCTTAAAAGCAGTGTCATGAGAGAATTATGGAGATATTTGCTTAACACCCTTATTTCTGCAGACTCCCCAGGTACATTTATTACTAGCCTTAAAAATGAGAAATATTAGAATCAATATATTGTCTAACTTGCATTTGCTCAGGAGTTTATGGTTTTCTTTTATTTTGGGGAAATTTGCTCACATGCAAACACATCACACAAAATTCTGATGCCCCCAGCATGAAGGACATGGAACTGCTGGAGCGGGTCCAGAGGAGTGCCATGAAGATAATCAGAGGGCTGGAGAACCTCCTCTATGAGGACAAGATGAGAGAGCTGGGGTTGTTCAGCCCAGAGAAGAGAAGGCTCCAGGGAGATCTTAGAGCAGACCTGAAGGGGGCTACAGGAGAGCTGAGGAGGGTCTTTTTACAAGGTACTGTATTGATAGGATGAGGGACAACGGATTGAAGCTTGAGGGGGGCAGATTTAGACTGGAGATTGGGAAGAAATTCATGACAGTGAAGGTGGTGAGACACTGGTACAGGCTGCCCAGAGAGGTTGTGGATGCCCCCTCCTTGGAGGTGTTCAAGGCCAGGTTTGGATGAGGCCTTGAGCACCCTAGTCTAGTGGAAGGGGTCCTTTCCAGCCTAAACCATTCTAGGAATCTAATCTAACAATTTTATGAATTAATTCATCCTGGTGGTAGGTGGTAGCATAGCAGAACAGGCAACTTTATGTAGTGCTAAATTTTCACAACCATGTCATGTTTCTTTCCTGTGAAATAATGACTCTCATAAAAACTTGGACTGAAAGATTAGCTAAAATTACTCCAGAGAAATATAATTTAAGGGGGGGAGGGAACAGAGTAGTAGCAATGTGCAGCAAACATTTTAAAGAAAACAAACAGATGTTTTAATTGAGACTGCCAGGTTCAGCATGTGTTAATATTTCTTACAATGCATTATTTTTCCACATTCTTATTTATACATGATATCTTAGATGGAACTACTTGGATTTACAACATGATGCCCTAAAACTTGTGGCTGGAGTCATTGTAACACAATATATCTTGATGAACAATTAAATTTTACTGTTTATGGAGAAATAGTGGGTTATTATTACAAATAAATAGTGGATTATTAATAAAGTCAAGACTGCAGCTTCTATTTGTTGTTACACTTTGTAGTTGCTGGGCAGTTAAATTTAATTGTACACAAGGGGAGATAAGATATCTAACTGATCATAGAATCATAGAAATTTTTTTGGTTGGAAAAGACCTCTAAGATTGAGTCCAACTATCAACCTGGCCATTAAACCAAGATTTTTCATTAGGCTAAGTTACAGAGTGATTTTTATTTACATCATTGTAGGTTTTGGGGTTTTTTTTCATTCCATACTGACAATATATGATAATAATCAGAATTGTAGAATCCTAGAACGGCTCAGGTTGGAAGGAACATCTACTCAAATCTCCCTGCCATGGGCAGGGACACCTCTCAACTAGATTTGGCTGCTCAAGGACTCTTCCAGGCTGGCTTTGAACACCTACAGGGAGGGGGTATCCACACCCTCTCTGGGCAACCTGTTCCAGAGTCTCACCACCCTTGTACTGAAGAACTTCTTCCTAAGTTCTGTCTAACTCTCTTCTCCCTCAATTTCAAACTATTCCTCCTTGGCCCTTTGCTAGAAACCCTTATGAAAAGTCCTTTCTTGTAGGATCCCTTCAGGTAAGGTCCCCCCCAGAGTCGTCTTCTCCAGGCTGAACAACCCCTACACTACAGTAAGTCACCATTCCTCTAACACTGGTATAAATCATATTTACACAAAATACAAACCTGTTTAATATAGGTTAAATCACCTTTCAAAATGCTAGTAGATTGTGGAGGCTGAAAATATCATTTGTGTTAAGAAGCCTTCAGATAACAGAGGCCCAGGCAATGGCTTATAATCAGTGAAGTCATCGTATACTGTATTAAGAACACAGACATACAACAAAAAAGCTCAGTTGGCAAGGAGTAATTAGGGAAAGATACAATCTTTATCAAGCTTGTTTGAGCAAATGAAGCAGTAAATACTCTGAAAGAAATAATATCATCATCAGTACAACAGCAAATATTGTCCATCAGAAATTGAGGCAGATTTTTGTTACCCAAACACTCCATTAAAACAACTTAACCTTCTTTCTTCTTCTTGGTGGTAAACCCAACGTGTGAACAGGGCCCCATGCTGCCCATGTGCCCCCAAGAAGAACCACAGCTTCAGAATTTGAGGTTGAAATAGAGCTTTCAGTTTTTGCAAGTGATAGAAAATGACCAGACTGGGAAGGGAAGTCCAGCACAAGTTTCAATCCACAAAGTGGGAAGTTTAACTGCAATTTACAGCAAAGGAGAATTAACTTTCCCCAATCATCCTGGAATGGCACCTTCAAAGCTGCTGCATGGGAGCTGAACGAGGCTGTATCAGGAATGCTTCAATACATTTCCTTGAGATGATTCATCAATGTGACACACAGATGGAGGAGTCCTCATTGCATGTCAATAATGAAAGGAAGCCTGCTCATACATGTTCATGCTAGAAATAATATTCTTTTTAATTTCACATCTTACTTTGAAAACTATATTTAAGAATTCTCTATTAAACTATGTTATTCTCTCTTGGACATAGAGTGTATTTCTGTGGAACCCTATTCATGGATTCATAGAATGATTTTTTTTTTTTTAAAAACCCTTAAAGATCATCTAGTTCCAAACACCTGCCATGGTCAGGGACACCTTGCACTAGACCAGGTTGCTCAAGGCCTCATCCAAGCTGGTCTTGAACACCTCCAGGGAGGGGGCATCCATGACCTCCCTAGGCAACCTGTTTTAGTGTCTCACCACCCTCACTGTAAAGAATTTCTTCTTATTCTCCAGTCTAAATCTGCCCTCCTCAAGCTTCAATTCGTTCCCTTTCATCCTCTTCAAAGTTATATCTTCTACATAGCTTCTATTATCTTCTATAGAGTTTGTTAGTTTGTAGAACCATGGAATGGCTCAGGTTGGAAGGGACCTCAGAGATCATCTGTTCCAACCTCCCTGCCATTGGCAGGGATGCCTCTCAACTAGACTTGGATGGTCAAGGCTTCATCCAACCTGGCTTTGAACACCCCCAGGGCATTTTCAAATGATCTCATGAAAACTAACTAGTTAGGTCATGAAGACCTGTCTGCTCCCACCTGCCTACTAAACTTCGTAGCTTGAAGTATTTTCAAATGCATTCCTATCTGTGTAAGTTCAACCTCCTCCAATGTTTATTTCAGGATTTGAGGCGCTACTAGTTACATAATGAATGCTACACTGTCTTCTCTGACTTCCCTTATTGCTAGATGAGAGAAAAATGAACAGTCCTCAGTGAAGTAACCTCTTTCTAAAGGTCAGCTTTATTAATAGCAGAGATCATCTCCCCAAGTTATCAATGTTGCAAGCACCACTGTTTTGATTAAACCTCATTCTGAGGTGAAATTACTGTAAAACCAGCTTTTCTAACTCATTTTTCTGTGGGCAATAAATACAAGTTCTTAAATATATGGCTAATGGCTGGGTATAACCATCTGTTTTATCCAGATTTCCCAAAACCACAGTCTGGTGACACATAGGATGATACATGGGTGCCATTGATGTTAAGTAAGCATTTGTGTCCTGGGAAAGCAGTGTTTCCTTCTTCATTCACTGTAGTCTAAGGGTCTAATGGCAGACAGGTAATCTAACAGCCATTAAATGTGTAAATGATGTAGTCGTTTACAGATGGGAAACAGCAGACAGATCTGTTAAGCACTTTGGTGAGCCCATCATTTGAAAGCCATGACATTATCAAACCTTTCCACCTTTCACCACAGCTAATGCATTCAAATCCACCACAGCACATTTGCTAATGCTGTCAAATCCCCCTTTATTCCACACTGCTTATCTGCCAGGGGCAAATGTGTACAGGATTGCTCCTCCTGAGGCATCCCTCTGGTCTCACTGGGAGGAGGGATGTTGCAGCAGGGAACAGAAATACTCAAAACTTTATAACTTTTCAAAAGAAGGGTGGAAAAAAAAAAAGACAGCTTTCAGTTTTACTCTCCATTAGTGAGTTAGTTACAAATTCTGACAGAAGAAGGCTCAGTGATTTAAATAACATTTCAATCATTAATCACTCAAAATTATGGATAAGAGAGTTGAGAGCTGCATGAGAAAGAGCCAGCCTGTAACTGGAGCTGGTGCATAATTAAGCAAAACTCTCATGCATCAAGGGGAACATTTGGGGCACTGTTAACACTTCCACTTTTACATATGCTTCTCCCAGCCATTGTTTTAAATTTATACCAACAGGAATTTAGCAAGGTTTCTAATCCTTACATAACACGGATGAATGTTTCATGTTTAAAATCTGATTTTTTCAAATTATGCTACATTTCCAGTGACCTTGAAAAACCTAAAGCTGTTATAATTCCTCCCAGTATATTACTGCAAGTTTGAATAAAAATATAATTACCTAGTTCATCTAGTTCAGGGCCTTGAGAGACAGGAAAAGATAATTCTGTGGTGAGGGGTTATTGTCTCCAATCAACTTGGCCATCTCCATTCTGTGTTAGATTCATCAGTGTAAAGACACCAATGTTAGCTTAAGTGCCATTTATGACTCACTTAAACATAAAGAAAAGCTCCTTTGCTGTGAGAGTGATGAACCCTTGGAGCAGGCTGCCCAGAGAGGCTGTGGAATCTCCTTCTCTGGAGAGATTCCAAACCCACCTGGACATGTTTCGGGGCAACCTGATCTAGGCAAACCTGCTTTAGCAGGGGGTCTGACTGCATGTTATCCAGAGGTCCCCTCCAACCCCCACCATGTTGGGATTCTGTGACTCTGCTCCTTCCTTCTCACTGAATACACAGGCTATGACCTAGTAGGCTATAATTTTCTCAATTAAAAAAAATATCCAACGTTTTCCATCTGCTCAGATTAGCAGCCAAGATTGCATCCCTTATGGTGGCTAAAGCAAATTCCCACTGTCTGGCATTTCCTGCACATACCTCACAAATACATTGATGCTGACTTTGTAATCCTGTTGTCTGCAAGATGATTACAACATTTTACAATCATAGCAAACACCAAGTTCACAATCTCCACTTGACTACGGTCTAGGTGCTGCTTCTGCATTAGGATGCTTGTCCAAGTACATGTGATCTTATCCAAGTACCTCGAAGCAAACCCAGAAGCCCATGATGCCACAGCAACTGTGATTTTTTTTTTTCCTCATTTATCTGTGGGGTTTTCTGGGTCTGTTTTTCACTGATAGTCAATAGGAGTAAACACCAGCAGTTTCAGAACTGAGTTTGGGTCAGCATGCAAAACTCTCCTGCTGTGTTCATATTGATGGATTTCCATAAAAGAACATAGACTCACTTCAAGTTCTGGGTCTGAGCTGCTGCAACTGTTACCAAGGATGTTATCAATGCTGTAGCCTTAAGCTTCACACAGTACTTGTGCTACCATGGGCCTTCCACAAGAAGTGGGCTTCTAGTGGATGTGACTTTTCCTACAGTTCCATGGACTCTTGACAAGATCAAAGATCCTCAGGACGTTTTAGAAAAATATAAATCACTGCTCCTCTTGATATATTTGGATGCTTTCCAAAGGTCTCACAGGTTGATAACAAACCTGATATTCTTCCTCATTTTTTGCCACCTGAAAGCAACCATTACAAAAACAATTGAAAAGTCATGAGTAAATCTGTGAAGATCCTCTTTGTTTGTTGTCATTAAAAGAGATCCCCAGCAGATCTACTCCAAAAGAAAAAAGTCATCTACCTCATTAACCTGTACAGAAAGCATTCTCCATCAGAACAGAAGCTACCACATTACTGGGTAATTAAAACCCTCATATATGTCTCCTACCATATTCCATGCACGTGCCAATACTTAAGCATCTGCCAGATAGCAGGTGGTTTGTAAATCATTATCTTTTCAAATTATGTTGCTAGTGACATGAGTGAAATGACTGAAAAATTCCATGTTTCCCCTTCACCACCATTAAAATAAAATAAACTGCTGCAGTACATTATCTGAAGCTGGAGAGCCACAAAAGCACTGGCAAGCCTGGGTTTCGTACTCTCCACCCTACTCCGTTGGTGGATAACACAGTCTGTGACATCTGATTTCCATGACTTCCCTCTACTATGGGTAAGTAAAGGCAACCCAAAGCAGCAGCAGCAACTAGCTCTTCAAATGGATCACAGCCTATTAAGTAGAAACGGTACTGAAAACAGTATTGACAGATAGTACTGTGTGGCTTTCAAATAGTGCAAGATCCCTTTACCAATAAAGGGGTGATGGTGGGGAGGATGAAGCCAAGCTTTCTGCAGTGGTACCCACTGATAGAACAAGGGGCAATAGACAAAAAATCAACCACAGGAAATTCTACCTCAACATGAGGAGAAATTTTTTTACTGTGGGAGTGCTGGAGTACTGGAACAGGCTGCCCAGAGAGCTTGTGAAGTCTCCTTCTCTGAAGATCTTCAAAACCTGCCTGGATGTGTTCCTGTGTGATATGCTCTAGGTGATCCTGCCTTGCAGGGGGGTTGGACTCAATCTCTGGAGGTTCCTTCCAGCCCCTAACATTCTATGCTTCTATGACATAAATGGAAAAACAACCCCAAAAATATTGTTAAAGCATAACCAGAACTATCTTTTGTTGTTGTTTTTTTTTTTTTTTTTGCTTATAGCAGCATGGCAAAGAGCCTAATTACTCAAATACTAAATCTAGTGGGTTTGTGTGGCAAGGTTTGGTAGCATGGGTCTACAGGAGTGACTTATCAGAAGGTGTGAGAAGCCTCCTTCCTGTCTGATAGGGCAAATACCAGCTGGCTCCAAGAGCAACACATTGTTGGCCAAGGCCAAGACAGAGACAGCAGTGAGAATGTGAGAGAAACAACTCTGCAGACACCAAGGTCATTGAAGAAAGAGTGGGAGGAGGTGCTCCAGGTAGTAGTTGGGCTGCCCAGATGCTGATCATGACAGCTTTTGTTCTACTTTCCCAGTGCAGCATACCTACTACAGCTTGATGGGCAACAGAGGTATTAGAAAGCACAAAAGACATATCCATATCCAGGACTATCATGTTCCCCTTCACCCAGAGGAAAATTATTTCCATGGCCATAGATGTCCTGGCTGAAACCAGCTGCTAGCTCAGAGGGAAAGGACAGTTTCTGTCACACCAAGGGAGCACAAGGCTTGGAAATATGGTTTACATTCCATATAGATAAAGGGAGAAACCCACAGCTCTACAGAACTACTGCATTAGGAAACAGCTTGAAAACAAGTAGTCTTTAAATACATGGCTTTCAAAGTCTCACAGAACTGTTACAGTTGGAAAAGACCTCCAAGATCAAGTCCAACCATCAACCCACCACCACCATGGCCAGTATACCATGTCCCAAAGTGCCATGTCCACACGTTTTTTGAACATCTCCACAGACTCCACCACGTCCCTGGGCAGCGTGTTCCAATGCCTGACCACTCTTTCAGTGAGGGAATTTTTCCTGATGTCCAACCTAGGCCTTCCCTGGCACAATTTCAGGCCATTTCCTCTTGTCCTATTGCTGCTTACTAGGGAGAAGAGACCAACCCCCATCTGGCTCTAACCTCCTTTCAGAGAGTTGTAGAGAGCAATAAGGTCTCAGCTCAGCTTCCTTTTCACCAGACTAAAGAACGCCAGCTCCCTTAGCTGCTCCTCACCAGACCTGTTGTCCAAATCCTCACCAGCTTGGTTGCCCTCCTCTGGACACACTCCAGCACCTCAATGTCCTTCTTTTAAATTGGTGGAATTTTGGTTTGGTATCCTTGTATTACAAATTAAAGTAGCAGGAAGGACACACATCCTGTCATAAAATCAGGCGAGGGATTTCAATAACAGGCTGTCTTAATTTTGTGCTGGAAAAGTTTTCTGATTATAAATTAAGCAAGACAGTTCATTTTTATTTTTTTCCATGCTAATTTGATTCCACTTTGATTAAATGAATAGTTGCTTCAAGAATTCACCTTGTTTCCAGATCCTGACTATTCTAGGTGATTTGAGACTTCCAGATATCTCACATCAAGATAACTGCCAGTTAAAATGATGCATGAACAATGCAAAAGCGTTGGTAAGTATTGGAGGAGAGCTTTTATGTGCTTTAGCTCAGCAGCCTTCTGGCACAGCAAATAAAGACAAGACAATAGGGAAGATTTACTACAGAAAGTAGCTGTAAACAAGGTGCTTGTCAGTGAAAAAGTGCACAGCAGTGTAGACCAACTCAAGCACCACGCAATTCAGGGGTATTTCTGTTTTGATACCTAAACCAAACATATAAAAACCATTGCCAATTCAAACTAGGGTTTGTCCCACCCCACCACCACCCACCATAGGGAAGACTGGTAGATCAGAAAAGCCTTGCAGTTTCTGAGGGCTTCGTCGAGCTCTCACAGGGCTCAAACACCATAGCACCATCCCTGATTCCCATTATATTATTTTTGTGTTCATCTTTTATTGCCTTTTCCATGTTACCTGATAGCATCAAAAGATCTGTTTCATTTACTCTAATCAAAAGTCCCCCACAAATATCTCCAGCTGGTATTTAGTCTCAGTGAACTGCCTCGTGAAAATCTCCAAAACTGGACACAGTATTCCAGGTGTGGTCTCAGCAGGGCAGAGTAGAGCACTATTACTGCTATTACTGATGTTTACTGTTAATACTTTCATTGCTCAAAGCCCCACTTTTGGCATCAGGCCCATCATTTTTAGGGCTAAACTCACCTGTTTTAGGGTCAAAATCCTCACATTTAGGATCCAGGACTGACTTTTAGCACAAACAGGATTTTTTGTTAGGGCCCATCAATTCATTCTTGGGGTCTAAACTCTCTCTAAGTCCCCATAGTTTATTTTTTAAATGTAAAAGTTCATCATTCTCCTAAAGAAAAGAACATAGACGTGGTTTTGCATGTTAATAGATGCTCAATTCTGTCCAAATTAGCTAGAATCTTACTTATGCAATTAATTGACCTCTTTTGAAATGTTGTTCAGTGCCTTTCTTCTATTAAAACCTAATGAAGAACTTCACCTTCTTTCACTCTGAGGAGGGCTGGCCTCCCAGGCATCTGACTTCCCCCCCAGTCATAGAATCACAGGCTGGTTTGTGTTGGAAGGGACCTTTAAATGTCACCCAGTCCAGCCCCATGGCAGTACTCAGGGACATCTCCAACTAGAGCAGGTCGCTCAGAGCCCCAAACAACCCGACCTGAAATGCTTCCAGGGATGGGGCATCTACGCAGTATGGGCAACAAACAAGATGAACTGGAACTCTTTGTTCACCAGGAGAACTATGATGTAGTTGCCATCACAGAAACATGGTGGGACGACTCTCACAATTGGAGTACCACACTGGGGGGTTATAAGCTCTTTAGGAGAGACAGGCAAAGGGGAAGAGGAGGAGGGGTGGCCCTGTATATTAGGGAATCCTTTGATGCCTCAGAACTTGAGGTTGCAGAAGAAAGGGTTGAATGCTTGTGGGTTAAAATCAGAGGGAGGCCGCACAAAACTGACATCCTGGTTGGAGTCTGTTATAGACCACCCAACCAGGATGAGGAGGCCGATGAGATATTCTATAAGCAGCTGGAAGCTGTCACAAGATCATCAGACCTTGTCCTTGTGGGGGACTTTAACCTACCAGACATCTGATGGGAACTAAATTCAGCAGAGAGGAGACAGTCCAGAAGGTTCCTAGAGTGCATGGATGACAACTTCCTGATGCAGCTCTTAGGTGAACCTACCAGGAGTAAGGCTCTGCTTGATCTGCTGTTCTCAAACAGAGAAGGGCTGGTGGGAGATGTGATGGTTGGAGGCTGTCTAGGGTGCAGCGACCATGAGATAGTGGAGTTTTCAATATGCAGGGAAATAGGGAGGAGCAGTAACAGATCCCTCACTTTGGACTTTCGGAGGGCAAACTTCAGGTTGTTCAGGCAACTTATTCAGAAAGTTCCCTGGGTAACAGCCCTTAAGAACAAAGGGGTCCAGGATGGTTGGACCTACTTCAAACAGGAGCTCTTAAAGGCACAGGAACTGGCAGTTCCCACATGCCGTAAGACGAGCCGGCAGGGAAGACGACCGGCCTGGATGAGCAAGCAGCTCCTGAAGGATTTAAGGGAAAAAAAGAGAGTTTATCACCTTTGGAAAGGGGGGGAGGCAACTAGTGATATGTTTAAGGATGTTGCTAGATCATGTAGGAGAAAAATTAGAGAGGCAAAAGCACAGTTAGAAATTAAACTGGCCGCTTCCGTGAAGGACAACAAAAAGCATTTTTATAAATATATTAATGCTAAAAAGAGGGGCAAGAGGAGCCTCCACTCTTTATTGGACGTGGAGGGTAACATTGTAACTAAGGATGAGGAGAAGGCTGAGATTCTAAATACCTTCTTTGCCTCCATTTTCAACAGTAAGGCAGGAGGACTTCAGGATAACTGGCCTCCTGAGCTGGTTGATGGGGTCAAGGAGCAGTGTTGTACTCCTGAAATCCATGTGGAATTAGTTCGAGACTTGTTGAGTCACTTGGATATTCACAAGTCCATGGGACCTGATGGGATTCATCCTAGGGTGCTGAAAGAGCTGGCAGATGAGCTGGCCAAGCCTCTCTCCATCATTTTCCACCAGTCCTGGCTCACTGGAGAGGTCCCAGAAGACTGGAAACTGGCCAATGTGACACCCATCCACAAGAAGGGATGGACAGAAGAACCTGGGAACTACAGGCCTGTCAGCCTGACCTCAGTGCCAGGGAAAATCATGGAGCAGATTGTCTTGGGGGCAATCACTGCGCACGTGAAGGACGGCCAAGGAATCAGGCCCAGCCAACATGGATTTAGGAAGGGCAGGTCCTGCCTCACCAACCTGATCTCCTTCTATGATCAGGTGACCAGCCTGGTGGACGTGGGAAAGGCTGTGGATGTAGTCTACCTGGACTTCAGCAAGGCCTTTGACACTGTCCCCCACAGCAAACTCCTGGCCAAGCTGTCAGCCTGTGGCTTGGACAGCAGCACTCTGCACTGGGTTAGGAACTGGCTGGAGGGCAGAGCCCAGAGAGTGGTGGTGAATGGTGCCACATCCAGCTGGCAGCCTGTCACTAGTGGTGTCCCCCAGGGATCAGTGCTGGGCCCCATCCTGTTCAATATCTTTATTGATGATCTGGATGAGGGGATTGAGTCCATCATCAGTAAATTTGCAGATGACACCAAGCTGGGAGCAGGTGTTGATCTGTTAGAAGGTAGAAGGGCTCTGCAGAGGGACCTTGACAGGCTGGACAGATGGGCAGAGTCCAACAGGATGGCATTCAACAAATCCAAGTGCCGGGTGCTCCACTTTGGCCACAACAACCCCATGCAGAGCTACAGGCTGGGGTCAGAGTGGCTGGAGAGCAGCCAGGTGGAAAGGGACCTGGGGGTACTGGTTGACAGCCGCCTGAACATGAGCCAGCAGTGTGCCCAGGTGGCCAAGAGAGCCAATGGCATCCTGGCCTGCCTCAGGAATAGTGTGGCCAGCAGGAGCAGGGAGGTCATTGTACCCCTGTACACAGCACTGGTTAGGCCACACCTTGAGTACTGTGTCCAGTTCTGGGCCCCTCAGTTTAGGAAAGATGTTGAATTGCTGGAGCATGTCCAGAGAAGGGCAACGAGGCTGGGGAGAGGCCTTGAGCACAAGCCCTATGAGGAGAGGCTGAGGCAGCTGGGACTGTTTAGCCTGGAGAAGAGGAGGCTCAGGGGTGACCTCATTGCTGTCTACAACTACCTGAAGGGAGGTTGTAGCCAGGAGGGGGTTGGTCTCTTCTCCCAGGCAACCAGCACCAGAACAAGAGGACACAGTCTCAAGCTGCGCCAGGGGAGGTTTAGGCTGATGGTGAGGAGAAAGTTCTTCAACGAGAGAGTGGTTGGCCATTGGAATGTGCTGCCCAGGGAGGTGGTGGAGTCACCATCCCTGGAGGTGTTCAAGAGGGGATTGGACGTGGCACTTGGTGCCATGGTTTAGATAGTCATGAGGTTTAGGGTGTCAGTTGGACTCGATGATCTTTGAGGTCTCTTCCAGCCTTCTTGATTCTATGATTCTATGATTCTATGATTCTATGATTCTATCTCACTGAAGGCCTCTGATATTGAAGTCATACTAGCCAAGAACTGCATGTCCAGCTTCATTCAGAAGAATAAAGCAACACAAGTGGTGAAACCATCACCTTCCCACCAACCTGCTCCAGGACATCACTTCATTACCTCATGAGGTCAATGGAAAGAAGACAGCATTGTGGGACACATGCATTTGAAAGTGATGATGATCTAAGGACTGCAAAAAACATGTGCTGCAGAGAGCAGTCCAAGGAATAGAGCAACAGTCTGCAGGCAATTTAAGCCCATGGAGGGGAAAAAAAAAAAGATAATAAGCAAACTTTTACCTTGTTAGCAGTTAATAAGAAAACAAACCAAAACGTAATCAAATAATCCAAGTGTAAGTGGGATGTACTAAGTCCTGTAGAATGAGTAGATCTCTCCACCAAACATGTAACTAATCTTAGAGAAATGCAAAGTTTGTAATTGTTTATGTTCAATAATAGAACTTGATGGCAAATCTAAAAGCTCATTTTGAAAGTAGACCTCATTTTGCAAATGGAGATGTTGAAGAATTTTAAGTGTCTGATCTTGATCAGCCTTAATACCATATATTAATTACAGATGGTTTAATTGAGTAATTATAATTAAAATTACTGTGAGGAAGCAATAGCAAAAGATTTATATAAATAACTTCAAATGCAATGAGAAAAGAACTGAGAATCAGTTGAGTAGACAGTGGCATACTTCATAACAGAACAAGGAGTTGGATTTGCAGGTTTGGCTACTTCACCTGAAATAACACTTTCTGAAAGAAAGAGTTCCATCTAAAAATGTTAATTTTTTCAGCAGAAAGACAACCTGTCTCAAAAAAATCACACCACTCAAGGGCTGAAATAAATGGTTGTATAAGCGAATGGGAGGCTAATTATGTACCACAGGTAGTAAATGTTATGTTTCAATGATTTTATGGACAAGAAACTCATTTGTCTGCTGTTTCCAGTCTGAGTTTTATGACTAACACTAATAAGTAACAGAAAATATGCTCTGATTTTTAACAAAATACAGTTTCTCACAGCAGTTTATCTGCCTTTAAATAGTATCTTCTACCTAGGGACAAGGCTAGGGCGAAGCTTAAAAAGCAAGCTAACTTGTGTTAATTCTGCTCACCACTGCATAAATGCACACTATATATTTATTCTTTAATTGCTTACCAGCACTCTAATTCCTTCCCATAAAGTTAATTGGCAGTAAACTTTCTGTGATGATAGAAAAAAAAACCCCACACCACAATAAAAGAAAAAGAAACAACAAAAAACTACCACTCATTTTCCAGTTCTTTTGCAGGAGTCACCTTTCCCTAGCAGTCCACAAACTGCTATTACCATACCACAGATCACAGCATGACAGCTCCTCTTTTAGTTCCCTTTTTCTTCCTCTAAAGAAAGCTCTTGCCCTTTCCTTTAACTACAAGTCAGCCTCTTAGTTTGTATAGATCAACAGAGCAACAGCAGCTGTGACAGAGCCGAGCCCATTTACGACAACTGATGATATAATCCCGCGTCTGCACACCCAATTAAATATTAATTAAAAACAAGCAAATAAACAAAATCTCTTGCCAGTGGAGTGTCTGACAACCTATGCAGCATTATACTGTTTCCACTGACAATCAGGACATTACAGATGAGGATCTGGAGCTGGCAGAGAGTGAACTGCTGTAGAGGAAGGGAGCAATGTAAATTCTCTGTACAATACAGAGGGAAAACTTTCACACTGTTCTACTCAGAGGTGTAAGTCCTACAAGGATGTATCTATAGGCACAATGTGTGTAGCAATGTGCTGCCTTGTTATTGAAGTTACACTTCTGTCTTGATTTATACCAGTTCATGGAGGACATGGATTTATCACATTTCCTAATACTGATGGGCTCCCAAGAATGTAATCCATCTCTGAACAGAAAGCCAAGAGCAGGATTAATTTTGCATTGCCTGTATTTACTTCAAGATCTAGAAATTCAAGGTATATTTCTTCAGGGTTAAAACATGGAGGAGAAAGGTTCTGTAAGCCAGAGTGAACCAGACCAAGAACTGACTGTGGGATAAAGTTACTCAATAACTGACTGAAGAGCAGGGCTCAAATCAGCCTTTTAAAAGTAGAATTTCATTTAAAAAAAAAGGAGAAAAATGAGGGGGAGGATGCTTTTTCAAAGGATTGTAAAAATTCTCTTCCTTAACAGCTTGCTAACTCTATAGGCTTGAGTGAATTTCAGCCCACAACCCAGTGTAGGAGCTAATGAGCTTAATTGATCCAGCTAAATTAATCAAAATTTACAGTGTACCACAAGAGCAGGCAATTTACAGAAGAATTTTTGAACTAGTTCAGTTAGAAGCATCATAAATCGAGAGATGATGGATGACCCCTTCCTTCTGCTGATAAAGGGAGCTGCCACTGTTTTCTGTATGCTCAAGGTTAAAATCAATGGTTTACCTGTTAAACTATCTGTTTGCAAGCTTCTCCAGGACAGAATCAAGGGTCATTTATTTGCTTGGCTACAAAGATAGAAGGTGAACAGCCCAAGCTTGCACCAAACAATTTTCCATTCGAATTGTCAAGATAAAAACATGTGAAAGGTGATTTCTTAGAAGATGGGTATCTTCAGATTAAAAGTTGCAATCTAACTTATATTTTCTAGATTTAATTTCAAATTAACTATTGTATAACCTGTTTTTTTAAATAGATTTCATTACTGATTAGTACAACATGTCATTAAACACAAGTTTCATAAGCACAGGGCTTGGGTTTAGGCTTGATACTACCACCAGGTCAAGAAATTCTTGCTTTCTTGACTCTTCCTTTTATTGTAATGTTTCACAAGCTACAAAGAGAGATGACATAGAGTCCTGATAGGTTAGTGTAGACAGCAGCTCAACCATTCTTACTGGTCTCAGGATTCCTCCCTCCTGCTTAATCTTGGCTTCATTGCAACTAACAAAGTGTGTCCATGACATGGTTCATGAGAACATGAGATTCTCGTGTCATGAGATTGAGGGGAGACCTCAGTGCTTTCTACAACTCCCTGAAAAGGAGGTTAGAGTGATGGGGGGATTGGTTTCTTCTCCCTAGTATCAGGTGATGGGATGAGAGAAGGTGGCCTGAAATTATGCCAAAGGAGGTTTAGGCTGGAGATTAAGAATTTTTTTTTTCCTGCAAGAGTGGTCAGGCACTGGAACAGGCTGCCCAGGGAGGTTGTGGAGTCACAATCCCTGCAGGTGTTCAAGAAATGCATGAGCATGGCACTCTAGGACATGGTTTAATGACCATGGTAGTGCTGTGCTGATGGTTGGACTTGGTGATCTTGGAGGTCTTTTTCAATCTTAATGATTCTGTGATTCTATGATATGAAAGATACCATGTCTCTCATACATCTCATGATATGAGACAAGAAACAATTCTCTGCCAGGTTGCAGCGTAGCACACAGACCTTTCAGTCTGGTTGCAAGCAACATTCATCCCTTCAGAGCAATTTATTATGGGAGCTTTTAAAACACCTTCTTAATCGCTGCACGTATCTCCAGCCTGTCTTTTGAAGAGCTGCTGCCTTGGAGTTATTTTCCACTGTCGATTATGTATTCTGTGCAAGCAGCATTGAAGGCTCTAAGCTCATCATTGTCAGTAAAAGTCTCATGCATGTAAACAAGGACTGAACTTGCCTGTTATTTAAGAACAGGGCTCAAAGTCTCTTTTTTGATCCAAGCCAATGCTGCTCTTAAAAATTCTGAAGGTTAACACAAGTTTGTGACACACAAAATCAAACTCTGATTGCAGTCTGGTCTCCAAATTAGCAATTTGATTTAACTGGGTTTTGTAACTGCCCTACCCATGCCATGATGCATAATAATATCCTTGCATAATAAATAGCAGGACATTTAAAAAGGAAAATATTGAAGTGAAAAAGAAAATTATACACACACACCCCTAAGAGCACAAAAACATGGAAACCCCCTGCATTTATTCTGCTGCTACCACTTTCCTCCTTTCATCCAAGATTAAATCCATCTGAAGGCCACATAGAGCATTAAAGCTTGAGACTTGCTCGTTAGAAAATCATAGAATAATTAAGGTTGGAGATGACCTTCAAGATCACCAAGTCCAATGGTCAAGGAAACCCCCCATGCCCACTAAACCATGTCCCAAAGTGCTATGTCCACACGGTTTTTTAATTCTTCCATAATGACTATCACAGTTTTATCATTATTAATAAACAATTCAGCAAGAACAAATACAGCTGCACTTGACCCCCTCTGGTAGCTCATCCATGTCAGCTGCAGACTTGAGGCAGCTGTTCCTAGGAGCAGTTTATGAGTTTCATCTATGTCCCCTTTTTTTCACTAGATACTCAGTGAAACTGTCATCAAGTTCTCAAAAGCAATTTCCACTGCTTAAGAGCACTTGAGAACTTGTTCAAACCACAGGTACCAGGAAATGAGATTCCACATTTAGTTACAGACTCGTTACAGCCCAGACAACTCAGACCTTTGTGTCATACAGATGTGCCTCAGCTGTCTTCCACTGCAGCACCTAAGGGTTTTCATGACATGTCCATAAGCAAAAAGATCTTACAGAAGCTAAAGGCTACCTAGTCCTTCTCAGGTACTGCTCCTCAAACTCTTTATAGACACCAAATACAGTTTCAAGACAGGCTTGTAGTGTAAGACAGTTTGAGGTGAGGATTTTGGGGAAGTCTGAAAGCAGGCTCCTCCTCCTTCACCCATTAGCACCACGGTATTAGAAGACATGGGATGGACCAAACGAAGAGGAATCTAATTGCAGTGTGGTCTCCTCTATCCTTCTCCTTGAAGCCTGATCCAGACATGAGTTAAGAATTATTATCCCAGTTTTAAAGAGTGGAATGTGAAGATATTTAGGACATCTGAAGGTATTTCACAAGTTAGGATGGAAGAAACTAGCCTCAAATTACCTACACAAAACCACACTGGGGTAGATGCAGAAAGGGAACTCAAAGGCCTGATTCTTGGAATAGCTCTAACGTTTCTTTTAGGAGTAGGTTTTTTCACTGCACTTGGAGATTAGATCAGGCTCTCTGAAGCTTTAAATATGAAAAGGCAGACATAGTCCTCCTATTGTTTCCAAATTCAATAACTAAGGCCAGCTATACAAAGATCTCAAATTTCAGCTGCAGTCAGATTTTTTTTTCCTGCCTGTAAGCAGTATTCCAGCAGCAAAAGTGAAAATATGCCAATGCATTATTCAGGAATATAGTAAGAAATGGTTGTTTAAATTTAGAGATCAAATTGTGTTGCCTATAGATGAAGCAAAGAAAGAGGCTTATTTATACAGCACATGTCTATACTGACATCTTCAAAACTGCTTTAAAGAACAAAGATACCCTTGTGAGACACAATTTAAATTATAATTTGACTCCAAGATAAAGCACTATTATTGTATTAATAAATTTTTCACAATTTCCATAGCAGTTTTCAGCATCTTTACAGCTGTCTCCAACCTGTAAGCACTTAAGTGTAGCAGCACTGATTAAATGGCTTTGCAGTTAATATATTCACAATGCACGTGGCTGCAGGGCTTAAAAGGGGGGAGGGGGGGAAAGAAAGAAAGAAAAAAAAATGAGTCATCTACATCTTTGCAATATTTATCCATGGCTGAGCTTATAAGAAATTATTCGGTCATCAAGGTTAAAAGCAGATGTGTTCGACTGAACTGAAAGCAACGTTCCCAGTGCAGTATTAATTATAGCAGGTATGGGAATGGCCAAGAAAGAGCAGGATTTTTTTATGGCTTTGTTCTGAAATATCTTTGTGCCATAATTAAGAGTTTGCTCTCCAAATGGAGAAGCAGAGACATCACTTTGTCCCAGTATAGCTGCTGACAGTTGCTTTATCAGGTTCTTTCTTGATGGTAAATAGGCCAAGAGGAGACCTTAGAGCAGCCTTCCAGTACCTGAAGGGAGCCTACAAGAAAGCCAGGAAGGGACTTTTCACAAGGGTTTGTAATAATACGATGAGGGACAATGGATTGAATCTTGAGAAGGGCAGATTTAGTCTGGAGATTAGGAAGAAATGCTTTACAGTGAGGGTGGTGAAACACTAGAACAGGTTGCCCAAGGAGGTCGTGGATGCCCCCTCCCTGGAGGTGTGCAAGGCCAGCTTGGATGAGGCCTTGAGCAATCTGGTCTAGTGCAAGGTGTCCCTGACCATGGCAGGTGTTTGGGACTAAATGATCTACAAGGTCCTTTCCCACCTAAATCATTCTATGAATCTATGACATTAAAATGTTTTTCAGAAAGAAAAAAAAATCTAGTTTTATTTGTGAAGTGATTACTCACAACTAAGGTAGCTGCCAAACCCTATACAAACGGCAGTGTTAGTGGCCACCATTACCTATGCAGGCAGGAACCACTTAACAGCCAGCTTCCCACAGCAGTAGCTCATCTTAGACTTCAGGATGAATTTAAGCACTACTCTGAATATGAACATACTGAAGTATAACCTACAATGTTAGACACATGCCTAAGTGATTGACTAGATTGTCGCTTAAGGAAGAGAGGCCTCCAAAATGCTTCAATTATCCAGTGAAAGCACCAAAATTGCAGTGAAACTTTCCAATATATGATACAGGAACTTCAGTATTCTTATAAGGCCGCTTACAAATGATGATGCCCTTCTCCCACATGATGCAGTAAGTAGCTGCCAGGAGCACTCAGAGCACTTGGTGCTATTTCGCTGACTACATGGGAGCAGTAGCAGAAGTTGCCTTCTAGGCAACTGTGAACGATTTCAGGCAGATACCTGCCCTCAACCCCGATCCTCTCTCCATCGGTGCAAACTTTTCATACTAATATCTTGGGGCACAAAGATGATCTTTCTGTTCTTTATTCAGTGATGAGCATGATGCTCTGTGATTTGTTGTTCCAAAGGGACCTGAATGCTCCTTTTCCCTACAAAAACACATAAATTTCTTCCGTAAATTGGAGACCTTCTAGCAGTTTGTCATCCCTTGATACAGAAGACACTAAAAATCATAGAATCACAGAATCGTTTGGGTTGAAAGGAATCTAGTTCCAACTCCCCTGCCATGGCCAGGGACACCTCCTGCTAGACTAAGCTGCTAAAGGCCCCATCCAATCCAGCCTTGAACACTTCCAAGACTGGAGCCTCCACAACTTCTGTGGGCAGCTTGTTCTGGCATCTCACCATCCCTCATGGGGAAGAATTTCTTCCTAAAGTTTCATCTAAATTGAGCTGCTTCCAGTTTGAAGCCATTGCCCCTTGTTCTGTCACCCCACACCTTTGTCAGAAGTCCCTCTCCAATCTCATTTAAAACGTAACATTTTAAATTGCAACCAGCCTGATTAAAATTATACATATTTCAAGGCTGTGGTATTTTGTACAAAGTGGCTGACGTTGTAAAACATCACATTAGGAAGTTTCTGTATGGATGCTGATGGCTACTTTAATAAAGCATGTAATTTAATGAAGCATTTCCTCTCTTTTTCATGAAAGAGCAATTGAAATGTTAATTCAAATTGAATTGGGCAGATCCAAAACTTGACTAATTGAATGTAAACAAAGGACGATGAGGATTTAGTTGGATGCCAAGTTGACATCTTCTGCAGTAACAAGGGAATCATGGTTATCATTCTAGTTCTTTGATATTTTCCTAAATAATCTGGAAGAGTGAGGAAACATTGTATTAGGAAGACTGGCAAATTATTCTATATTGGGAGACTTGTTTAAAACCAGATATGCTAAGAGGGGGAGAAAAAAGATAAAAATGAAAAAAAAATACTTCATTTGGACATATTTGAGGTCACGAAAACATCCTGGCTAATACAGAGCGTAACATGTACAAAGCACATAGCCTTCAAATGAAATCAGGAAACAATGATCACCTGGCAGTGATGGAGCTCCAGTTCATAGCTGGAAAAACACAATTGGGCATATATATTTATATAGGATAGTGTGTCTACATAGGAGCCATGTTCCTGCTCAGTAGAAGAATTACTCCAGCAGGAAAGCAAGAATACTTTTCCTCAAGAAGCCTTTTGGAGTCAACATCCAGAAGCAGCCTGGAATAATTGTGGTCACTGAGAAAATGGGAGTGCATGGAAGATGGGTCAGATGACATGTCTGCATATGTAAAGGTAAGCATATGCTTATGTGCCTTGCTAAAAGTGACTCAAGGACCAGAACATATACAGCTAGGATGAAAAGAGAAGAATTAGTTGCCACAAGCCTATGCATATTTCTTAACATTAGTCAGTGCCTGAATATCCCTCAGTCCTTTGTTGCAATGCAAGGTGGAAATGATTTGCAAAAGGACCAAAGTGATCATACAAAATACATGGCCTGGGTTTCTGAAAGGAGAATTGAGTGATTCAACACAGTGAGCTGAACTGCAGAATTGTTGAATAAAGACGGTGGGGGGAAATGAGATTAATGGACAGAACATCTATAAAACTTGCACAAAAATCTTCTCAAGGAATGCTGGAAGCTTAAAGGAGGATTAAAGAGGTGCTGAGAACTGGATAGTCCTTTTGATCAAAGTTGGGCTAGCTAACATAATAAATCTGCCTTCCACCTATAAATTATGCCTCCATATTAAATAATTTGAAACAGGAAATTCAAATATCTCCTATTTTTCGTATGTAACTGGCATTTCAATCAACAAACCTAACTGCATATTTTAAAGGATACTATAAGTCACTCTCCTCTCTAACTGTTTTTTCAGCAAAAATATCACTTTATTCCTCTGATTTCTGAAGCTGACATGTTATTAGCATCATGCATTATGCCTAAAACAATTGCAGGAAATAGAATTGATAAAACAGAAATAGAAAGTGTCCAGAAATGAAAAAGCAAAACAATAACATACTATGAAACATTCATCAAAACACATTTACAATAAATTTTAATCAGTGCTATGTCACTTCCCATCAAGTGGAAACAGAGATGTGATGCTATTCCCACTCACTGGCATAATATAACCAGCATTACAGAAGAATTGGTTATCAGCTGAACTTCCAACTTAGATCAGAAGCAAGGAGAAGGATGAAATAAAACTGAAATGGGGAAACTCAATGTAGAAGACTGGTATGTCCCAGAAGCACATTGCTCAAAGAAGGTGCAGCTGCAGAAGATGTATTGAAGGCCTGAAATGAGAACTCATCTCTATCGAGACAGTGAAAGTTCTTTCAGCAGCTTAAGGCACATGGTCTGTCCCTGAGTGATTTGTGAGGAGCCAGATACACATCCCATGTGCAGTACCTATCTCATGTGCCTTTGCAAGGCTTGCTGCAAATGTGCCCATGAAGAGAACCAAGAGAAGTCAAATGTCCTGAGGTCATAGCCAAGAACTGGGACTGTTTAGCCAGCAGAAGAGGAGGCTGAGGGGAGACCCCAATGATCTCTATAACTCCCTGGAAGGAGGTTGCAGTGAGGTGGGGTTGGTCTCTTCCCTGTAGTAACAAGTCATAGGATGAGAAGAAATGGCCTGAAATTGTGCCAGGGGAGGTATAGTTTGGAGATTAGGAAAAATTTCTTTCCTGCAAGAGTGGTCAGGCACTGGAACGGGCTTCTCGGGGAGGTTGGTGGAGTCACCATCCCTGGAAGTGTTCAAGAAAGTGATCATGGCCTTTGGGGATGTGGTTCAATGTCCATGTTGGTATTAGATTGACAGTCAGACTCAATGATCTTAGAGGTCTTTTCCACCCCAAACAATTCTATTATTCCATAAGGCAGCACTAACTTTACTGCCTTGGGTACTGCAGTCAAATTTAGCCCACAGTTTAAAAACCTATCCCAAAAGAAGAGATCCCTGTGATGCCACAGTCACAGTGTCATTGGTATCCAGACTACCCAGCTGAAAGCCACCACTAACTTTCACCAGCTCAGGATCAGTCTCCATAAATCACCCTTTATTATTCCAGTGATATCAGAGAACTCTTTGAATAACGTTCAAAATGCAATTAATAATCTGCTGCCTCGGCCTTGGGGAGAGAATTCCACTTGCAGCTTATCAATCAAGAGCCAGACCTTCTGCCCAGGCAATACAGCCTGAGACAGTGATGTGCCTGACATTTAATAGTCACAGCATGAAGAAATTACCAGCAATATTAGTATTAAACTCACTTGCAAACTAGGGGTACAAAAATAATCCTATAAAATTAATCTGCAGAATGCTGTTGGTCTATAATAGCATTTTGCATGTTGGAGTCCCACCATTTAGTCTTGAGCAGCAGACTTGCTACACACCAGCACAGCAAAGCAAATGAGAGTTTGCCCTTTCCCACCTAAAAATAGTATTTTATGGATGATGAATGAACAGAACAGACATTGCAAGCACAGTCACCACAGACAGAAATAATTTTTCACAGCTCTATTTTGTGCCATTTGAGAAACAATTTTTAAATAGGCCAAGTTCTGACCCCTACAACATGACTTTGAGAGTCAAAATATCTGGATGCAAGGGATTTAGACCTAGGAGAAATGCTCATTATCCTTCACCTCTCTATTCCTATGAAATATTATGCAGTCTGTCAGTAAAGCATGCTCTGTCATAATCTGACTTTATGCCTACATGTAGAGAGGTTTTGAATTATATCTGTGCAGTCAAGCCAAATACCATGTAAGATCAAATATTCATATTTTTAAATCCATTCTTTTTTCAAAGGGCACACTTCTAGCATTCATGCATTGACATGTCTGAAAATATATAGCCCAAACTAATTACTTGATGGGAATCTCACACTCGTAAGTAGAAAACAATCTTTATGGTCTAGTACCTTGATGTCATTTAGCAACTTTGCTTTGTACCCTGTCCTCTAAGTGAGAATTATTTCCCAATTAATAGATATTCACTGTGTATTTTAGATCATGTCAGAGTCTCAACATTAAACCCCAGAAATGTGACGGAGAGCAACACATTTTTCCTTTCCTGAAGGAGGATTTCTTTTCCTCTGCCAGATTTAATCATACACTTCTTGCATTCCTCCCTCTATCTGTTCAGTCATATAGCTGTAATCTTTAATTAGTGAAAGAAGCTGAAATAAAAGTTAATAATAGCATTCTGAAAGTATTAATTAAAATCTGAAGTATCCCTCCTAGGATTGAATGTCTTGCTGTATTTCTGAAGGCGACTAATGACACTGAGACCCAAAGCCATCCATCCTCAGTGACTACCACTCCTTGTCATTTGATTGCCTTGATACAGCAGATAAATTCAAATGGCTTCATTCCAGTTGGAGGCATATGAGTGTGAAGAGCACAGTAATAATAAAACCAATTGACTTAAAATGGCTCTGCCTGTGGAAGTGACTACAAGTGATAGCTCTTCTTCCTCTGCTAATACAGGTAAGCAGATTATGGTTTTGCATCGAAGTCTGTAATTATAAAAGAATTAGAAATAACCTGCAGATTGCTACAAACAGAGCTTTATAGCAGGACTACCCATACAAATGTCACACACACACACACACACATATATATATATAAATATATATATATATGCTATAAGCTGATTAGCTACAGACTTTCCCAAAAGGCAATTTGAATCAGTGGGGGCTTACTCTGTGGTATGCAGAAGCCTTCAGACATCCTTACCCCCAGGGTCATTAAATAACTTCATCTTTCTAAACAAGCCAACAGAGTTTGCTCTTTCCCTGAAATATACATCTTAAAAAAAATATGACTGAAAGGTATGCAAAGCAAGAGTAAGGACAAACAACAGAGAGGATGAGAAAATACAGCCATTTACCAGCAAGTAAAGCATAAAGAAGGGCAGAAAGTGATGCAAAACAAAAACAGGGAAACCAATTTATTAACAGGATCACCCCCAAACAAAGAGCAACAAACAGTGAAAAGCTTTTCTCTTCACCCCACACTGAAATCATCTTTAGAACCTCTTGTGAAAGGAAGCACTGCAGCTGCAGCAGTCTCACTCCACATTAAACTGTCTCATTTTGAATCCTTTGCTCCCCAGGGTAACTGACCCCCAGAGAGGCAATCTCAGATTATGGCTAACATAAAAGTCACTGGGTTTGGAAGACACATTCTCTTTTCATAAGGATAAATCAAAGATATAATCTCAAAGGAAAAATACCTGACCTGCTGCCTATGAAGAGGTCTCATGCATATGCAGCACCACAGCTTGCACTGTCCTGGCTCTGCCATCTCCTTCCCACAAGCTACTCACATGTGTGTGGAACAGCCATGATTCCTGCTGTATTCCAGTCTTTTCACAGACCCACAACTCAAAGCCAAAGGAAGACTTGTCAAAAATAAACCTTACAGCATCTCAGCTGAGGATGCTTTCACTTCAGTTAAGGCTTTGTCATCAAAATATGAGTTACTGTGTTTTCAGAGGTGTAAGCACACACTGTGGTTCCACAGACAGGAGATAAGGGTTCTGAGCACTTTGGAGATACCAACTCTTCCAGATTCAAACCTCAAGAGTTAAAAATCAGGAAAAAATTTCCTCTGGATCCACTGTAGGGAAACTGCACAGAATCTTAGGGCACAAAAAACAACCACCAAAAAAATAATATTGCTACACTTGAAAGCTTGATTACTTTGACAGTCTGTATTCATAGGTTATTAGCTCTAAGCCTCCAGAAACCAATTGGGGTTTCAAAATATTAATGAGGTTTCTTAGCATTAGCTTCAGCACCCTAATGTAAATTTTATCTCAGATACAGAACCATAGAATCACAGAATTATTTTGGTTGGAAAAGGCCTCTAAGATCATCCAGTCCAACTATCAACCCAACACCACCATGGCCATTAAACAATGTCCCCAAGTGCCATGTCCACAAACATCCCTGCAACTGGAGTTAAACACAGGATTGTCATTCACTCTTGGTCATAATCTACCCCCCATGACTCACTCTTTCCTGTCATAGCCCCTCTACCATATTTCACTTCCAGAAGGCTGCAAATTAATTTGGGATTAAAGCTATTATAAATCCAGTATTGCTGCATTATCCCACAACCTCCTGAATAGACTGCAAGTTTGTAAATTATTAATCATTGCTTTCAGTCTCCTCAGAGCAGGAAGCAAGATCAATTTATGGGCAGAGGGTACAAGTTCCTATTTATTCTCCTTTATTTTTAACTCCTGGTAGCTAAATTCTCCCACTGAAAGCCTAAACTAAATTTTTTACCCTTTCTGATGCTCCACTATATCACCATCCTGGTGTGAAATCTTCTACCAAGCCTGATAAATGATTTTGCTCCATACTCTTTCCTTTCTTTCTATGCAGGCTGAGTGCTGAAAGGAGTTTGGACAGCATGTCCAATTACAGCACTGCAGAGAAGTGCTCTTCACCAGGAGGAAAGGAGAAAGGTGAGATGCCACAATGAAACTGCATACCTCTTCACTAGGTCAGCTTGAGCTGCCCTCCTTCTCTCTGCAAACCTCTCTAAAAACCTCTTTGTGCTTCTTTCATCAGCCAAAGTGGATAGAGAGCGAATGCCTGCCCAGATTGAGACTTGTCATGGTTGCCCAGCCTGGAAATGTCAAACCTCTTCACCCCAGCAGAAAGGTATCAGGTACCCAGCTGAATTAGCCCAAGTTCACACCACATTAATTTTTCCAATTATTAGCTGCATAAATATGTCTGAATAGGGCCATTCCTTGCATGTAACACTTTATGTGCATTACTACCTGTGGGAATTTAATGAGCTCTCCATTAAGCCCTGAATTTCCTTACCTTTCATGCTAGGACAACCTCCACACTTGCCATAGCTCCCCAAGCTCTTCTAGGAAAATACTCAAACCTTTGGCCTGTATCTGTTTCAACTGACATCAATAAAAACCTGCCCACCTCATTCAGGAAAATCTCAGGGCCATGACACCAGGAGTATTTGCTCAGTTGCTAAACTTGATTCCCCTAGGGCTGGAGCTGGTCCAGAGAAGGGCAATGAAGATGGTGAAGGGTCTGGAGAACAAGTCTGTTGAGAAGAGACCTAGGGTTGTTTAGTCTGGAAAAGAAGAGGCTGAGGGGAATCCTTCCGGTTCCCTACAAATGGTGGAAAGGAGGCTGGAGCCAAGTGGGGGTTGGTCTTTTCTCCCAAGCAGTGGATAAGACAAGAAGAAATAGCCTCAAGCTGCCCCAGGGAAAGTTTAGGTTGGAGGACAGGAAAAATTTCTTCTGCAAAAGGGCAGTCAAGCCCTGGAACAGGCTGCCCAGGGCAGCATTGGAGTCCACATCCCTAAAGGGATTTTAAAAAAAATGTGGACATGGTTTGGTGGAGACCTGGCAGTGCTGGGTTAATGGCTGAATTCAGCGATCTTAAAGGTCTCTTCTTCTATAACTCTATGATCTCAGTCACCCATCAGTCCACGTGCAGTTTGACTTGATAACCGTATCAGACATACAGAGATAAGGAACAAATCCCATCAAACTTCATTCTCTGAAGGGGAAAAAGCAAACAACTAAGGTAACCTTTCATACTAAGGAGCACTGTTTAATTAAGTTGCCCAAAACCCTCAAGATGCATAACATGGGAACCATGATGATCAACACCAGCACTGCTCAATATCAGTTTGAATGAACTGCATCACTTGAAGTAATTGCACCTCCAGGGATGAGGCTTCTACCACCTCTCTGGGCAACGTGGGACAGGCTCTCGCCACCCTCAGCGTCATACATTTCTTGCTTCTCTCCCATCTGAATCTCCCGCTTCTATTTTAAACCACTATCCCTTGTCCTGTCACAACAGGTCCTGTTAAAGCCTGTTCCCATTTCCCTTCCAAACTCTCCCCCTTACCTCTGCTCCTTACCAAACAGCTCCAAAACTCAGTCTGGTAAGTTTAATGCTCTCTGCACTTGTGGTGCAGTTCTTTCATCATTTTATTACTCAATGGAGAGGATCCAAAGGCACTGACCTACAAATTCAGAGTGAGTCTTAATCAATAGGCTCAAAAATGTCAGAAAACAAAATGTGAAACTGCAGCCTGACCTATTCTGCTGCTTCCATGAGCCAAGATTTCACTTTCCAAGTCAGCTTAGGAAGTGACAGCACTTTGGTGGTGTAGGAATTAACCTGTCCATCTCCACAGTTCCCACAGAAACAACCTTCTGAATCTACACAACTCTTCAATCTTTCATGCAGGAGCTGAGCAAAAATACCACTAGAAATTCAGAGTGAGAAAACACCAAAATTTAATTTATTGTCACCTTGTCCTCTGAAATTAAATATCTCAAGGGCAGAAAATGATGTGCAAAGCATTCCCTTTAAGTTCATACAGAACATTTTGGGTTTCTTGTAAGGGAAAAAATAAAATCAAGACTTAGGAGCAGATCCTAGACCTGAAGGGGAAGGAAGAGGACATGTCAGAATTCCATTTTTTTTTTAGGGGTAGAAAAGACAGGTTGAACACCTTCCTTTGCCAAGACCTGAGTCCTGTCTCCTCTGACAGCACCAACCCTTTGGCATAGTTGTAGATGCATTCATATGCAAGGCTGCTACTGCTAACAGTGCTTAACATGAATAAAGGAACATCTATCGCAGGAAGGAACTAGAATGAGGCTAAATATTCCTCCTCTAGGCAGGAAAATCAGCATTTCAGCTATGTTTTTAGATCACCTTCAAGCCTTCAAAATGGAAATGTTCAATTTTTCACAGTCATGGATCTCCAGCAGCTCTACCTCTTTGCATCTTGCCTGGGAGCACAACAGGACCTTTCTATCCTCTCATAAACTGGGGGCAGGAACTTCACGACAGTCGAAAAGGGAATTAGAAAGTGTTATTGCCCTTTACATTGTTTTCACAGCTGACACATACATATATTAAACCAGCTGTTAGGGACTTAATTTACTCACAAAGAGACTAATTTTTGAAGAAAACTCACCAGCCTTCATGGAAGCCTAGTTTCCACTCAATTACCAGCTTCCCTGAGACCTGGAGTTCTTCTCTGCTTTCATGGAAACTGAAAACCAAGCAGAGCAGGATGGTGTTTGGAACAAATTACAGTGAATGCCACATTTATTTTGATGGATGGAAAGTAAGCATCATTTTGGGAGTGAATAGTAGGAAAATCATGAAATCATAGAATGGTCTGAGTTGGAAGGGACCTCCAAAGGTCATCTAGTCCAACCCCCTCTGCAGAGAGCAGGGACAGCCTCAGCTAAATCAGGTTGCCCAGAGTCCTGTGGAGCCTCACTTTGAATATCTCCAGGGATGGGGGCCCAGCTGCCTCCACAGGAAACCTGTTCCAGGTCTCACCAGAGTCAAGTAAAGTGGCATAATCACCTCTCTCAATCTGCTGGCCACACAACTTTCAATGCAGCCCAGGGTGCCATTGGCCTAGTCTTAGTATTACCACAGGGCTAATCTTCAGAATTGTGTCTGCAGAGAACACAGCAGGGCAGGCTGGGAAGCCTGAATACCTTAGGAAACTCTTCAGTAGTAATGCTGGAACTGGATATGAGCAGATGTTGGAAGAATGAACACATCCTGTCCTGGTGTTTGAAACTGCTGAGTTCCAGTCTCAGATCAGGTTCAGAATGGATGCTGAACCTGGGAAGAGCAATTGGCAGGGCCTAAACATCTAGTGGTGACTCCTTCAGGGATGTACTTGAACCTTCGAATAGCTTACCTCCCAGAGCAGAAGCAAAGATGGGAAGGGAAGGGAGAAGGGGGAAAGGGAAGAAAGAAAGACAAAGACAGGCAGAGAGACAGAAAGAAGGAAAGAAAGGATGAAAGAAATCCAGCATGAATGAGAACTTGCTAATTTAGAAGGAATGCATTTGCTACATTTCTATTTCCCTGAAGGTTTTGCAGTCTTATTATATTCAGAGTCCCATTCTATGATATTATTTACATGTAATAAAATACAACAAAGAGAGGATTTGGGTTTTGTTAAACATAGGATTTAATATATTTTTCTTTATTTTTCCCTTCCTATTGCCACTCTCAGTGTTCCACAAGGCTAAAAAAAAAATACTACCACAACAAATAAATGTTCTTGCCCAAATCAGAGATTTTATCTAAGAAAAAGGCAAGATAAATTTGCCATATTTCTCTTCCATTTGAAGAAGAGTTTCTGTAGATCCCAGGTGCTTGTAACTCTCTCTATTTCCCAAGAAATCCCTTGCTCTGTATTTCCTTGGAATTGATTTTTCTCTTTCATACTCTTCCAAACACCTCCACTTATACCCTCTGCAATAAATGGAGCTTAGCTTAAAATTCAGGCAAAACCTTCCCTATGAATTCCAAAGTTTTTGAATAAGGTTCCTCAATCTCTCTCTCTAAATACATATATATCTATAAATAGAGATGGAGGTCAGGGGGAACCTCTCTACCTATTTACCTCAAGCCCTAAAAGCTTTCCTCGTGCCAAAAGAGCAGCTCTTCAAATATTTTTCCTGTCCTTTCCCTCCACGTCTTTCATTTCTTTTCCTTAGTACACCACGCAGTGATTAGAGAAGCCACAGCAATTGATGCCCTTCAGTGGTCTGTGTCTTCTCTGTGCTTGTTAAATGGGCTCTCCTTCATGTCAGTGGCTTGTGTCATGTTGCCAACTAATAAGAGCATCGCCACCAGGAAACCATGCTCCCTGTTGTGAGTGATGGCTCTCCACATGCCTTGCTTTCATACAGAGCTGAAAAAGTGGCTGCCAGGCTTGACCTCCTCACAGCTTTTGCATTTTTTCCTCTCTTTGTAGCCTTCTGGATCACAAAAAGCAGACCTTCCCCTGCCTTTCCACCCACAGTGAACAATCAGGAGCTCCATTCTACTTTTTAAACAGCTGATACCATGTACCCTCTGGGGAAAGTTTGCACACGTAGACAGCAAAGGGTTGCATTTGTCTGTTGTATCCTTCACTATTGTTTGTTTCTTTGTGGGTTGACAAACTGCTGGGTGGCTCCATGCAGCGGCTAACTCCCACTCCCTGTGGTCCAGCTGTTGCTCTGTCAACCCTCATTCTAGCTTTCACTTTAAACCTGCCTCTGAGGGTTTCTCACTACCCACCTTCTGCACACCCACTCATTTGTTGAGCCCTTTACTGGAAGCCATGTTCTTCTTCCCATCTCAACCCATACACTGCAGCACCAAATTAGGAAAGCTTTCTATTCAGCAAAGTACTGGAGTGTGTTTGGTTTTACCACAAGGGTTTGAGGTATTTTTACAGGTTTTTTTGAGCCACAGTCTCAATTTAATCCACTTTGTTTCGTTATTGATGAGCTCCACTGCCCACAGGCTCAAGCAAGCAAACCATTTATGCATATGTAATTTCTATTGACTCCTGTGGATTGCTCAGGATTAAGCACATGCTTAGATGCTTCTCTGAGCTGGAGCCCTAACTTTTTTTTTTTCCCCCTCAAAATCTAAAGTGGAAAGGACTGGTTCCCAGTTAAACTACTATATCAGGTAGGTCAGGTCTTAAAAGATTCATGGACAACATGAGCCAGGTTCACAAACCCAAACCATACATCATTTCTTTGCTCTACATTCATAGAATCTCAGAATGCATCAGGTTGGAAGGGACCGTGGATGATCATCTTGTCCAACTCCTCTACAGTGAGCAGGGACATACAAGATGTGATGCAATACTAAGAGAGGTGCTGTTTGAAATGACCAAAAATGTGCAACCATAGCATGGGTAAGTGTCCATCATTTTTGCCATTTGTCATCAACCTCCTGTACTTTTAGAGGCATTTTTGTGAAATGTCTTTCCAAAACAATATTTTTCATTTTCATATAATTAATACATGTTTGAATACTGATCAGTTTTGAGGGACAACATAAACTTTCTCATTGATTTCCTTTTGACACACTGCTCTAAAACTGAATGCCTGGAAGTGACAAATGTTACTGTCAAAGTTCTACATGCATAATACCAAGCTGATACCAGTTGCCACCTCTTTTGGAAGGTGGAAAGATTATTTGATTATTTGTGTGTGTAGGAATTTCACATTTACATGCAACTACTTTGAGGCAAAAGCTGATCACTTTATATTCATAAGCAAAATCTGCTCACCGGGATTGCAGAGGGACTTGCACAGGCTTGAGAGGTGAGCCCAAGCCAGCCTCAGGAAGTTCAACAATGCCAAGTGCAAGGTCCTGCACCTGGGTCAGGGCAATCCCAAAACCAAATCCAGGCGGGGTGAGGAGTGGATCAAGAGCAGTGATGAGGAGAAGGACTTGGGGGTGCCTGTTAATGACAAACTCACCCTCAGCCAGCAATGGCACTGGCAGCCCAGACGGCAGCTCTGTGCTGGCCTGCGTCCAAAGCAGTGAGAGCAGCAGGACAGGGAGGGGATTCTGCCTCTGCTCTGCTCTGCTCTGCTCTGCTGAGAACCCACCTGGAGTACTGCATTTAGTTCTGGTGCCCCTAGCACAAGAAGGACATGGAACTGTTGGAGTGGGTCCAGAGGAAGCCACAAAGCTGATCACAGGACTGGAGAACCTCCCTTATGGGGACAGGCTGAGAGAATTGGAGCTATTCAGCCTGGAGAAGAGAAAGCTCCAGGGTGACCTTAGAGCAGCCTTCCAGTATCGGAAGGGCATTACAGGAGAGCTTGTAGAGATAGAATGAGAGGGAATGGATTGAAGCTTGAGGAGGACAGATTTAGACTGGAGCTTAGGAAGAAATTCTTTACAGTGAGGGTAGAGAGACGTTGAAACAAGTTGCCCAGGTATGTTGTGGATGTCCCCTCCCTGCAGGTGTTCAAGGCCAGATTGGATGAGACCTTGAAAGACCTGCTCTAGTGGGAGGTGTTCCTGTCCATGGCAGGTGTGTTGGAACTAGATTATCTTCAAGGTCCCTTCTAACCCAACCTTTCTATGAATCTATGTAAACAACTCTCTTCAGGGAAGCTCTTAAGAACTCTTGCAAAGAAAAGCAAAGCAAAGTATACAAAAGTGCAGCTATGACCTGTTAGAAAAATTCCCAGTTATCTGAGGCCATGTTGCTCAGGCTGGAGAAAACACAGACACTTACCAAGTTCTAAGCTTCTTGGTAATCTCAGTAAAACCCAGAGGAATTCTTATATTCCTCAACATTTTCTGCACACCAAACACAGTCTAAAATGGATTATTTTCAGTAAAAGGCTTATATTAGAACTGGTGTCTTCAAAATTACAAGGTTTATATTGCTTTATGAACTAGTTCCCTTACTCCATCATTGTTCTTCATTATCCTTCAGTTCCCACTGTATTGACTAATTGCTCCCTACAAAACCAACCTTGTTCCCATACTATTAGAAACACTCTGGGAAGAGCACTTCAGAGTTTCTAAAACAGTTCCCATAAATTACCTGCTATGCTGAAGTCATTGCACAGATAACCAGTTTTCCAGTCAGTGCCTAATATAATCACCTTAATAGGAAATGCAGTAAAAGAAGTAAGTAAAGAGATTTTTGACTCTGAGCATTTGATCCTGAAGGAGGTAAAGCTGGCTCTGAAGGTGGTGGTACAGATCAGCATTCCAGCACACATCTGTAAATGGCCTGTCAGAGCAGTACTGGTAGCTCTCAGCAGGGATTATTTACTTGCCCTTCACTCTCAGTGAGCTAGTCAGGAATTGCCACTTATTTCAGCTCACTTTTCTTTTTCTCCTCTCTTTCAGTTTGCCCATGAGAAGATACCTGATGTGCAGAGAAACTGCAAAATATCCCCGCTCACTGGGCAGGGGGTTAGTTTTCTTTCCCACCATATCAGTTTCTCTCACTTCTTCCCTTCCTCTTTCCTTTAGTAAAGCAGAGGGATTCATTGAGAGCCTCTGGCACTTGTCTAGTGGCTGACCCAGTTCTGACCCTTGACAGGACTACACAAGGAAAATTTTACTTACCCGAACACACCAAATATTTTGACTCCTTGTCTGGATACCTTCATTTAGGTGTATGAAATCTATCATAAAGTTATCGTGGTTGGAAGAGGCCTTTAACATTTTCGAGTCCAACCATTGCACTCATGGTGATGGTTCAGAGGACTGATGATTCCAGCCACAGCAGGGGTGGCTACCAAGAAGATGAAGACTCTCTTTTACAAGGACTCCCATGGAAAAGACAATGGGCAGTGGGTAAAAGTTACTGCTGGGGAGATTCCAAGTGGAATCCAGAAGAACATTTCCCCATGAGAACGGCCAGAGATTGGAATCATCTCCCAAGGGAGAGCAATGGAATCTTCCCAAAGGAAGAAGTAGATTCCCTTACACTGGACAGTTTTAAGACGCATCTTGACAGCGTGCTGGGCCATGTCATTTCAACTACACTATTACCTAGAAAGGTTGGACCAGATGATTCTTGAGGTCCCTTCCAGCCTGGCATTCTGTGATTCTGATTCGTCATGATCACTGCCTTAGATTTTAATTTTCAGGTTCCCTTGGGTGCAGAGTAGTAGAAACTGAAGGAACTTACAGAATCACAGAGTAAATCTGGTTGGAAGAGACCTCCAAGATCATTCAGTACAACCCTTCAACCCAGCACTGAAGGGTCAACATTAGACCATATCCCCAAGCACCAGGTCCACACGCTGCTTAAACACTTCCAGGGACAGTGACTCCACCACTGCCCTGGGCACCATTTTAATGTTTGAGAACCTTTTCAATGAAGAAATGTCTCCTAAAATCAAGTCTGAACATCCCCTGGTGCATCTTGTAACCATTTCTTCTAGTTCTGTCACTTGTCATCAAGGAGAAGAGGCTGGGCCCCTTCTCACTCCAACCTCCCTTCAGGTAGCTGAAAAAAGCAATGAAGTCTCCCCTTAGCCTCCTCTTCTCCAAACTGAACAACCCCAGCTCCCTCAGATGTTCCTTGTAGGCCATGTGCTCCAGGCCCTTCACCAGCCTCGTTGCCCTTCTCTGGACATGCTCCAGCCCTCAATGTCCTTCCTATAGTGAGGGGCCCAGAACTGAACACAACAGGTGACGTGTGGACTCACCAGTGCTGAGTACAGGGGATGGTCACCTACCTGTCCCTGCTGGCCACTGTGTTTCTAATACAAGCCAGGATGCTACTGGCCTTCTTCGCCACCTGGGTACACTGTTGACTTATGTTCAGTCGACTGTCAACCAATAGTCCTAGGTCCCTTTCCAAGTTGCAGCTTTGCAACCACACATTCCCAGGTCTGTAGCTTACCATGGGGTTGTTGTGATTCAAGTGCAGGACCTGGCATTTGGTCTTGCCAAACCTCAGAAGGATCAAACAAACAAAAAAATTACATCAGTGAGAAAAAACAGCTCATAAATAGTTCTACATTATATTGTAAGTTCTTAGCAGACCTGTTAGCAGCCAAACAGAAAGCTTCTTCCTGCTTGTCAGAGGTTCCTAATAATGATCTTTTAATTAAAGAGTCCAATAAATACACAATTGAAAACTTCTGTTGCTTTCAGTAAACCAAATTGTGAAAAGACAACATGCAGGCCAAAACTATTCTTCCTTCCTATCTGTTCTACTTTCCAATTTCAAGCTGGTAGGATGGTTTCACCAGCAGCAGCAGCATCACCAAACCACCATTACACCCCAGAACATTGCGTGAAATCTGGCAGAAACACTGCCTGGCAGCGACAGCACAGAAAGCTTCTATATCCCACCTTTTCATTCCAAAAATGTAGTTCAGAGTGATGACAACAGAGACTGCAGAGCTGGGAAGATGCTTATGCAGGACACTTTCTATTAGGGCAGAACTGTCATGCTCAAGCTCACAAGTCTTACTTGCTCTGCAATCATTGGATGTGGGTAAAGGGAAGGGGGTGAAAAGAAATCAATGCGACAACACCCAGACTGAGACAGCAGCTTTAAAATCCTAAAAGTCAGGAAGTCTCAGCTTTTTCACCCTCTTTCCCACACCAAAAACTCACACCCTCCCCCCCTCCCCCCACCCAAAAAAAATCACCTATTAGACAAAAGCTGGTAGGGTTATTCAACTCCCAGGTTCAAGCTGGTTGCTTCCAAACACAGCCTGCAATTTTCAAGTCAAATGAAGCATCACTCACTGCTGGGAGAGCTCCTTTCACTTGCAGGGCTGTCTTTCAAAGAACATCTTGGCAGCATCCCAAAGAAATTCAAACTCAACATTTCTCACTGTGGGACACATTTCACAAGTGCTCTGCCATGAAATACTGCTTTGCTCACTCCTTAGGGGGTTTGATTTCATCAGAAAGCAAAAAATAACAAAATAATAATAAAATAAAAAGGAAGCAATAATTGACAAATGCTGAAGTTCTGTCTTATTTTTATGAATTCTTATATTTGTTAACATTTTCAGCAAGAAATCTTCTTTTCTTTTAGTGCAGATAGATAATTTTATCTATCATCAGCAAAGCACAAACACCAGATACACATTCAGTCCTGGAGGAAAACACAGAAGCTACTTGGCTTGAAAGGTCTGGCATCTCCAAGTACTACAAAGCCAGCAAGGTGACAGATGCTCATCTTCCAAGAGATGAGCAATCTCATAAGTCTTCTAACTCTAAACAAACTTGGACATTCCATTTACCAAAAGAGGTGCATGAAGTGTGCTCCCAGCCCAGAGACAGCCGTGTCCTGGACTGATCATGTCCTGGGCTGATCGTGAGCAGCAGGGTCAGGGAGAGGATTCTACCCCTCTGCTGCGCTCTGCTGAGACACTCCTGCAGTGCTCCACCTCTGGAGTCCTCAGCACAGCACAGAGATTTGTTGGAGCAGGGAGAGAGGAGGCCATAGCAATGATGGGCTGAAAGCCCTCTGCTGTGAGGCCAGGCTGAGAGAGTTGGGCTTGTTCAGCCCAAGAGGAGAAGGCTCAAGAGAGACCTTCTGAGAGCCTTTCAGTGCTTAAAGGAGCCAACCAGAAAGCTGGGGACAGAGTTTTTAGCAGGGCCTGCTGTGACAGGACAAGAACAGATTCAGACTGAAAAAAAGGAAGGCACTTTTGACACTGAGGGTAGTGAGACACTGGCCCAGTTTGCCCAGAGAGATGGTAGATGCCCCATCCCTGGAACCATTCCAGATCAGGTTAGATGGGGCTCTGAGCAACCTGCTCTAGTTGTAGACGTGCCTGCCAACTGCAGAGGTGTTGGACTGGATGACCTTTAAAGGTCGCTTCCAATGGAAATCAATCTGTGATTCTATGAGTGTAAGCAGAAAGAGAGAAGTGGGGGCATAACAAGGCCCAGGAAGTGATGATTGCCCTCAGGAAGGGATGAGGTCTCTTAAACAGATGAAGTATTGTATATATCAAAACAAGAGGAAACAGTTCCCAGGTACATCATATTCTAAGCTACAGAATGAGTCAAATTTGCAGTTAAGAGGTATTTCTGTTGTGCAACCCAAATCTCACTAAAGCCTTTGTCCTGTACCCAGATTTGAGCACTCATGGATTCAGTTTTGGGCCCTTCACTCCAAGAAGGACATCGAGGGGCTGGAGTGTGTCCAGACAAGAGAAATGGACCTGGTGAAGGATTTGGAGAACAGGGCTGGTGTGGAGGAGTTGAGCGACCTGGGGTTACTTAGAAAAGGAGGCTGAGGGGAGACTTCATTACTCTCTACAACTCCCTGAAAGAAGGTTGGAGTGAGGAGGGAGTTGATCTCTTCTCCTTAGTATCAGGTGATAGAAGGAAGGGAAATGGCCTGAAATTGTGACAAGGGGGGGTTAAGTTGGAGATCAGAAAAAATTTCTTTGCTGCAAAAGTGGTCAGGCATTGGAACAGGCTGCCCAGGGAGGTGGTGGAGCCACCATCCCTGGAGATGTTCAAAAAATATGTAGACATGGCATTTTGGGACATGGTTTAAGGGCCATGGTGGTGTTGGGTTGACAGTTGGACTCAATCTTAGAGGGTTTTTCTCCCCAAAACAATTCTCTGATTCGATGAAAAACTGGCAATACTTGGAGGTAACCAGTGCTTCTACAGGATGCTCCAGACCAGTTCCAATCCCTGACCAGTCTTGCAGAAAAGACATTTTTTCTAATCTCCACCCTAACCCTCCCCTGGCACAATTCCAGGCAATTCCTCTCCTTCTGTGACCTAATACTATTTTATTTTGTATTTTATTATTTTATTGGGTGTTTTTTCTTTTGGATTTTTTTCTGTTTGGTTGAGGGGACTTTCAATTCCAGAAGAGATGGTTTTCATTCAGCTGTGAACTTCTAGCTACTTCATCCTTGAGGCTAGACATTAGAACCAAAGAAAAGAATAAAACTGATATTCGTGACTATTCCCTTTCCTGTAAGAGTCGATGAGGATTTTATTTAATACTGAGTGTACATAGATTAGAATTCCTTCTTATAATACCTTACACACAAAAAAAAGTTTAAAAAAAAATCATGTTTCAGTTTGCACTGATAGAAGGATTCCTCTTTTTTTAAAAAAATAAATTAAATAAAAACAACTTTGAAGTATTTTCCTACCTCAGACAAATCCTTTTATCTAAGGGTGAGACCAGGTTGTTACTTGAGATTGTTTGCATAAAATCTCATTAGCCTATTGATTCTACTTCTAACACCTTGGGTACTACTTCATTACCATGCAAATAAAGACAGGCTTTTCACATGTAGCTTAATGCAGGGCTGATTATTCTTTTACATAGCATGAAAACAAAGCCCTATTAATGAAAGTCATCAATAATTGTTCAACAAGTGAAAAAGATTAGAATCAAACAGAGCCTTTCTTATCAGCAGGAACCTCCTTTTAAACCACAGATTTTGTTGATTACAACCACCCCACCCCCCCCTGCCTCATCAGACACCCAGTTTCATCTTTCCCTCTCACAGAGGAACACCCCACACAGGCAGAATGAAAAAATCTGCTTTTCACAGAGTGAAAACAAAGTCCCCCCATGAAAGCAAGGGGACTTTCAGCATTGGCTTGTTCCCCAAAATCCCAGGCCTGTGCCTTTCAGGATGTTCTAGTGACTTAAACCCTTCTGAGGTGGAAGGTGACTTCTTCAAAGTGGCACATAGTTTGTGAGAAGGAAGAATATCTCCTGTGACCTTGCCCTGACTGAGTAAGAATCATAAAATTGTTTTGTTTGGAGATCACTGAGTCCAACCTTAAACCTAACACCACCATGACCCTTAAACCATATCCCAAAGTGCCATGTCCACAGGTTTCTTGAACACCTCCAGGGATGGTGACTCTGCCATCTCCCTGGGCAGCTTGTTCCAATGCCTGACCTTCTTGCAGCAAAGAAATTTTTCCTAATCTCCAACCTAAACCTTCCCTGATGCAAATTCAGTCCATTTCCTCTTGTTCTATCACCTGATACTAAGAAGAGACAGACCACCAAATATGTAATATATAACATAATATAGTATAATATAGTATAATATAGTATCATATAGTATCATATCATATCATATCATATCATATCATATCATCAAGAATCACAGACCCATAGAATCACAGAATGTTAAAGGTTGGGATGCACCTTTGGAGATCATTGAGTCCAGCCTCCCTGCCAGAGCAGGATCACCTGCTCCAGGGCTCCAGCATCCTCACAGGAAAGAAGCTTCTCCTCATGTTCAGGTGGAACCTCCTGGGTTCCAGTTTGTGCCTGTTGCCCCTCTTCCCGTCACTGGGCACCACTGACAAGAGTCTGGCCCAATCCTCTTGCCCTCTGCCATTTAGATATTGATCAGCACTGAGAATATCCCAAATCAAAGAGAGAATACAATTTTGGTTTCATAGTAAAAAGTGTATGCATTGTATTTATGGAATATTTTTTCCAAGAGCTCTAACAAGTCCAGTTGTATTTCACTGTGTCTGCTTCTTGTTGACACTGAAAATATAAGGGAGCAAGATGTATGTGCTTCTTTATTTACTGGCTTTCTCACCTAGTTCTTCTGCACTCTTCTGTAGAATTCTAGTAATTGCCTGAGTTTCAGGTTGAGATTTTCCCTTAAATAAAGATAAGGGACACGCAGTATTTTGGGAACGTGTTTATGAGAACCAGTAAGGAAATTTCATGTATGCACAGAGGATGGAATGAATTTGGCCCAATTTCTGTAGCTCTTGGTAGCTCAGAGCTAGAGTTTTGCCATAATTCAGTTTGATTACCCTCACTGATTTCCTTCTCATTAATTTTTCCAGAAGCAACAGTAAGGAAGGCTAAGAACTGATTATCAAAAACTACAGCCAGGGGGGGAGCAGCACTGAATGCCTGAAAATTCAGTTCTTTTGAACAGAATATCCTGCTTAGAAAAAAATTATTTTGTTGCACCAAGTTGCTTGATTGCCAAGAAAAAACAAGCAAAAAAAGACAGGATTACATTTTCTTGACTGTTTTTTTGGACAAAAGTTGTATTCTATGCAAGCAATCAGCATTCAGTGATTAATTATCATGGACAGGAAACAAACTAATGTTACTGCTGCAAAAGCACCACCAGGATCACAAAACATCAGGAGTTGCACGGGACCTTTGGAGATCATCGAGTCTTGCCAAAGCAGGACCACCTTGGGCAGGTCACACAGGAATGCATCTAGGTGGGTTTGGAATCTCTGCAGAGAAGGAGACTCCACAGCCTCTCTGGGCAGCCTGCTCCAGGGCTCCAGCACCCTCACAGTAGTTTCTCCTAATGTTGAGGTAGAACCTCACGAGTTCCCCTTTGTATCCATTGTCCTGTCACAGGTTGCCATTGAAAAGAGCCTGGCCCCTTCTTCTTGCCCCCCACCCTTCAAATATTTATAAACATTAACCCTAGGTTCACAGGTAGGTGAGTTGTTTCTATTATAGTTCAACTTACAAGCTATGAAGTTGAACTGGAAATTACAAGCCAGTTTGAATTCCTATTTAAAAATCTGGGGCTGAATCTGTCCCTTAAATTCTCATCTCAGTTAAGCGAAAACACAAGACTCAATATTAGGGAGCAAAACTTACCTGTTGACAGTCATGATGGATTATCTTTACTTAAAAGACATTGCTTAATTAAAACAAGAAGGAGTTTACAAGAATTAAAGCTACTAGCTCAAGTGTAATCAGCAGTCAAGTCAATCCAGGAGTGGTGTGACCTTTAACGGAGAATGTTTGCACTCCTTAAACACGTTGCTGACTTTTTGGAATGAAATACAAAGTTTGTGGGGAAAAAAAAATAAAGGGATGTTGATAGGCTGTGAGAAAAGAAGCAGAGGGAAAGCTTTCTTACATCGTACTCTTCTGTGGCAAGCAAGGCAAAGACCTGTATTTTTAATGAATATTTTCTGTATGCTTCCATTTATCTCCTCTCCATTGTTCTCCCTAACTGCCTACAGTGAAATGAAAAGATACTCACTAGGGAAAAGCAACCCAGACAAGGCGTCCAACAACAAAAAGTGCTATTATCTGCAGGAGTTACACAACTTCTAAAAAAAAGAAAAACAAAATCAGTGAGCCATTAATTAGAAAACTTGTTCCAACCAAGCTAGCAAGGTTTATTTTTATGCATACAGTGGGAATGCTTCTGCTTACATCTCTCAGAGGCCTTTTATGACACTGACTGTGAAGAAAGTTAGAAAAGCTCAAAGACAAAAAATTTTTCCATGCTTCAAGGCTCAGGGCAGAAGAATCAACAAATGGCCTCCAGTCTTCTCCATCTGCACAAGAGTGATGTCACAGACTTAAGCTTCAATATTTGGAATAGGGCAGGAAAACATTCCTGAAACTAGGAAGTACAAGAGGGTCCTAACGACCAACACCTCTTCACCATCAGAGAGGTCAGGGATTGACTAGCAGTGTAACACTCTGCTGGCAATGACCTCTTTGACTTGACAGGCTCCTTGCAAGATGAATTGGATTTGAAACGGAGCAGCCAGCACTAATCTAGTTTAAAGGTCTCCTAGGTTTCTCCTTTTACTATCATTTTATTTCTAAGTCATGGCAAGTGGGTCAAAGAGGCATGGTAAAGTATCATGAGCTCTCACATCATTTCACTTAATCTTTATCTTTAATTAGCAACATACCAATTCATTCCAAGTCAAATCTCTTTTGCCTGTAATGGTAACTAAATGTCTATATTTGCTCCAAATGTTATTTTCTCCCCATGATCAGTATCAGATTCAATGAGGTCAAGTGTTGAGTGCTGCACTAGGGCCACAACCACCCTGTGCAATGCTCCAGGCTTGGGACAGAGTGGCTGGAGAGATACTTGGTGGAGAAAGACCTGAGGGTGTTGATTAATTGCCAGTTGCATATGAACCAGCAGTGTGCTTAGGTGGCCAAGAAGACAAACAGCATCCTGGCATGCATCAGGAATAGTGTGGCCAGCAGGTCTAGGGATGTGATTGTCCCCCTGTACTCAGCATTGGTGAGGGTACATTTCAAATACTGTTTTGGGCCCCTCACTACAACAAGGACATTGAGGTGCTGGAGTGAGTCCAGAGGAAGACAACAAAACTAGTGAAGGGCCTTGAACACAAGTCCTATAAGGAAGGGCTGAGGGAACTGGAGTTGTTTAGCCTAGAGAAGTAAAGACTGAGGGGAGCGCTCATCACCCTCTATGACTACCTTGAAGGAGGTTTGAGCAAGGTGGGGTTTGGCCCCTTCTCACATGCAACAAGTGACAGGACAAGAGGAAACAGCCTCAAGTTGTGCTGGGAGAGGTTTGGGTTGGATATTAGGAAAGATTCCTTCACCAAAAAAAAGGTGTTCAGGCACTAGAACAGGCTGCCAAGAGAGGTGGTAGAGTCACCGTTCCTGGAGGGATTTAAAACAGGCATGGATATGGTGCTTAGGGATGTGGTTTAGTGGTGCTGAGGGATGTGGTTTAGTGGTAGTAGCATATCAGTAGTGGTGGGATTGGGAGCTCTAGGTGAGGAGTTGCACCTGATGATCTCAAAAGTCTCTCCCAAATTCAGTAGTTCTATGCTTCTATCCGTTGAGGAGTAGGGGGTGAGAAAGCAGGTAATCAGGTGTCTGGTGCCAACCAGGATCACCTCAACCCACTTTCTAACCACAAAGATTCCTAAACACCTGGAAGAAGGCTATTTCTCTCCCTTCTAAAAATTAGAGTCTTTGGCTCTGCCAACAGAGCCCCAGTCCTGTCCATTTGGGAATTTCTGTTAGGACAGAAACAGAGTTCCTGTGAGGACCTTCCTGTGCAGTGAATGAGATTCTAAGTTATACTAGACAGTTACCTGCAAAAAAGTTATTTTGTCTTTTACAACTCGCTTGATTGCTTTTTCCATTATTATCGGAAAGTCATTCCAGAACCTCATTTCCTCTATCTGTGAGCAAACTTCTGAAGTCCAGCCTGAATTTATGAGCAGGCTATTTGAAACCACTCATTCTTATGCTAACATTTTCCTATGACTTTCTCCATTGATTACTTTTCTCTCTCAAGTGCTCCTAAAGAGAAAGTCTATCACCTGTCAACCCTAATTTCACAAGGTATCATCCTATAAAGTAGATCTCTGTTTCTGTGGTCAGTCTAATAATTTTAGAAAAATATGAGACATTTTGCAAGATAAATGTTAGAGAGTTAGGATTTAATATCAGTAATGGGACTTGGAGTCAGAGAAAGCCTTGAGGCGGGAGGTCTTTCTGTTCTTCCTCCCTCCTGCTCCCTTCTTTAAAGCGACATCTCCAACGGATGCTTCGATGAGTCTGAACTATGCAATAAAACATTCCAAATGCATATTACTTACACATAAAAGAAACTAGGAGCTGTCCCTAGTCATGCAGCAATTTTCAGAGATTGAAGCACACCAATTCTTTCTTTTCTTTCCAGAATAAGGGTATATGCACCTCCTTCTTGTCTCATTTTAAGCCAAATTTAGGGCTGCAAGAGACTAAGAATCACACAATTCATTTTCCTACAGTTTCCAAAGTCCCCCACTGAAGATTAAATGATCTAGATCAGGTTGATCAAGCACAGTTCTTAAATCCAGGAGGAGAACAACAGAAGGAGCACTGTCTGCATGCAAGGAAAAAAAACAATTTTTAAAATGAAGTCTTTAATTTACTTCAGGAAACAAATACATAAAGAGAAGGGGTTTCCATTACACAAACCATTCTATGAGCACCTGCGGACTTCAAAGTACCAGGCAGTTTTAGACTCACAGATACTTCATGTGTTAGAATCATAAAATTGCTTTGGTTGGAAGAGACCTTTCAGATCATTCAGTCCAAACATTAACCAAACACTGACAAGTCACCAATAAACCATGTCCTTCAGCACCACATCTATACATCTTTTAAATTCCTCCAGAGATGGGGACTCCACCACTGCCCTGGGCAGCCTGGGCCAGGGTTTGACAACCCTTTGGGGGAATAAATTTTTCTTCACATCCAGCTGAAACCGCCCCTAGCACAACTTGAGGCTATTTCCTGTCATCCTATCCCTTTTTACCTGAGAGAAGAGACGAACCTCTATGTTGCTCCAACCTCCTTTCAGGAGGTTCTAGAGACCCTCTTTTCACTAGGCTGAATAACTCCAGTTTCAGAGAATCACAGAATCAATAAGGTTAGAAAAGACCTCAAGGATCATCAAAGTCCAACCTGTCATCCCGGACCTCATGACTACTAAACCATGTCACCACGTCCAATCCCCTCTTGAACACTTCCACAGCCACTCCTCACCAAACCTGTTCTCCAGATCCTTCACCAGCTTTGTTGCCCTTCTCTGGACTCATTCCAGCACCTCAATATTGGTCTTTTTGGTGTGAGAGTCCCAAAACCCAGTATTCAAGGTGTAGCCTCACCAGTGCCTGGTACAGGGCTCATACTTAGCCAGATATCAATCAATTCTCCCAGATCTGTTTCTGGGAGGCAGCTTTCCAACCACTAATCCCCAAGCCTAGACTATTGCATGGAGTTGTTGTGACCCAAGTATAGGATCCAGCTCTTGGCTTTGTTTTCTTCTTTTTGTGTCCTTTCTATGTGTGCTCAGATGACTGCATCCACACCATCCCACCAAGGGGAATGCACCAGCTCTATGGAGTGCTCTGAGTCTTGGGGATATGATGATACTCTGGGTTGGTTGAGAACGGTAAGATGGACAATGGTGCACGATTTGGAAAACCACAAACACTTCAATTAAAGTTAAACCAGGAGGAAATACATTTCAAGATAATTTTAGAGCTGTTATAAAACAGGGGAGACAAAAGACAGGATAATGTAGTGTTTCATAAAAGGTCTCACAGGTTTGTGGCAGACAAGAAGGCAATCCATGTCTTCCACATCACAAACACAAGGCCAGTCTATCCTTCTCCAGATCAAGGTTAGTGGCCAGCCCATGTCCTCATTTGTAGATAGACATCATGCACTTCCAGTCCTTGTTTTCAAAACTAGATAAAAGTTAGGAAATTAGTCTGCACAGTTTGTTTCTCAGAGGTATGCTGTGACACACAGTGCCACCTAAAGCCTCCTCGATGCAAGGAACGCAAATTCATTTACTGTCTTGCCTGGTGTAGATGAAATATAAACAGCATTTGCTATGACCCAAGATGTCCTGCTTTCCCTTCTACATTTTAACAAGTTTTAATAAGTTCCAGAGAAATACAAAGGTAGAAGACAGACACCAAGAAGAATAATTTACTGAGACCAAGAGATTCACATCCCTCTTGATTTTAACCTAATACCAGCTCTCACTCCCTTAAAAAAAGAAAGCTGAGGAGCTGCCATGGCTGGGTTTAAAACTCTCCAGGCACTTTCATCAGTACACAAGAAGAAAACAAGAAGCTGCACTGAGTCAGGGGCACAACACACACTCAGTGACAGGACCAGAAGCCAAGGGTTTAACACAAACTACCAAAAGAGATAAATGAGCCCCAAATATACCCACCTGGAATCAGAGGTGAAATAAGGAATGTAAAAGAAGCATTTGCTGCCCACAGGATGCACAAACCTGGCAGATCAGGATTTGTGTGCCTGGGGTTCAGGTAGACTTTAGGCAGCCAAGAAGAAACTTCAAGCTTTTAAAGCCAACCTGCCCATCTCTACCCTGAACCCTTCCTCCCTCAAGACTTTTGAGAGCTTTTACTTCACTGAGAATGCCTGACCCACAACTGGCAAGCAACCAACCCTTTCCCAGAGATTTAGAAATACATTGGCAGGTTTTGAGAGCATTTGTGTGGTTAGCTCAAGAGCTCATTAACCTTCTCCCTGTTGGGAGAGGAGGAGAAGAGCAAGCCCCCTTTGAGAGTGATCTTTAGTAGAGTTGTCTTGTTAAACTGATGTCTGGTAAGATGGAAGAGGAGATCCCACCTTCATACAGAGAGGGCTGAGGAAGATCATTCTTTGAATCCACTTCAGGGGTATTCTGTAGGCTAGACATGCTGCGAGCTCCACTAAGTACTGACAGTGTCAGTGACAGCAACCTCTCATGTAAGGCTCTTGTAATAAAGAAAATGTTCTGTGATTTACTGGCATTGTGGCTTTTGCCCTGAGCACTGGTTTAAAAAAAAAAATTAAAATTGGTTGGGACAAAGTAGCAGTAAATGAAACAAAAATAATCATAAACCAAATTTTTCTTATCATTGCTACTTTTATTTCACAAGAAAGTCAGGAGAGGGATTTGCTCTGAACCACTGGTTTCCTTACAGGCCTACAAATAAGAGATTGAAACTACACTTGGTCATCACTGCTGTGGGAGTAAAAAGAAAGCAAAATGTGTAAGGATTCTTAGTGCCTAGGGAAGCAGTGGAGTCTCCATCCACGGAGGTGTTCAAAAAACTTGTAGGCATGGTACTCTGGGACATGGTTTAGTGGGCATGATGGTGGTGGGTTGATGGTTGGACTCAATGATAGCAGATTCCAGCTTTAATGATTCAATGATTCTATGAAAATGCAGCACTCAAGCACACTTGGGTTTTACCACCAGGCAGGAGGTTTTCTGTAGCTGCTCTCTCAGCATGATCACAGCACAGACCACCCTGCTAAGTATCCCCTCTCCTTCACCCTTTCTAACTCTCAGCAGATCTTCAGGGAATGTTGACCACTAGTGGCAATCGTGCTGCTGCTGCTGGCTGATGCCAGGCCAGCTGCCATTGACAACTCTGAGATAAAAAACTATTTCTGGAGCATTAGATGTCCAGGATATTATTGGAATCCACAAAAAAAACACTGGAGAACTTTTGCTTGTCTATCATACAGCATTGCTTTTATCTTTGACAGCTTTTAAAGTCCAGTAGCTTGTGTGATCTTGGAAGAACATGTACCTGGCACCTCATCTGTGCCAACCTGAATTTTAGTGTGCCAGATTAATTTATCAGTAACACCAGAGTGTGAATTGAAACACCAGGGCACAAATGCTCATTCCTTCCTGCCATTCAGAGCGAATAAAATCCATTAAAGGCATAAAGTGGACAGGTAAATAGTACAATCTTAATCTGTTACACTAAGAGGTCTTGAAGCCCACCCTCCCTAATGCAAACCTCTTCCAAAAATATCCCACACCAGAGAAAAATGTAATAGAATTTCAAATAAGAGGGAGGAAACACTGAGTTTAAAGCACACTAATGTGCTGGTAACAGAGTTTTGTGATGGAGTAGCCATAGCAACATAATGTACTGGTGGCTTTAAAAGAAAAACAACAACATGAAATCCCACACAGGTCCAGATCAAGTCTGGCACTCCTTTACAAAGCTGGGCTGTCTGGTGGCTTTGGATTCACTCACTGAACACATCTCAGCTTAAAAGCCCAAACACACATTTGTCTGCTCAAATGCATATTTTACTGCCTGGTTTAAATACTCAAATAGCTTGATCTGATGGTTGCAAACATGCAAATACCAATTTAATATATAGAAAGCAATCAAAATCTGAAGCACAAATATAGGCTGGGTGAGGAGTGGCTCAAGGGTAGTTTTGTTACTTTTTGTACCTCTCATCCACTTTGATTTATACAGTCCATTACAAGCTGTATAGCTCAATCATTGTGTACTAAAACTTTTTAAATGAACTGGGATTCACATGAACATAAGGAAAAATTTTCACTGTGAAGGTGCTGGAGCAGGCTGCCAGGAGAGGTTGTGGAATCTCCTTCTCTGGAGACATGTAAAAACTGCCTGGGTGCATTCCTGTGTGACCTGCCCTAGGTGATCCTGCTCTGGCAGGGGGGTTGGACACAATGACCTTTTAAGGTCCCTTCTAACATTCTGTGATTCTGTGCTAGGATGGTGAACACAAATAGGGATGGACCTCTTCCACTCTCTCTCAACATGATTCAGGGTAGCAAGGAGTTATGCGATGGAGCTCCTGCTCCCGTCTCCAAACACATTGCTCCTGTGCATCCATAGCACTCTCAGGATGGATATTCAAAGGCCCCAGACTGAAATAGCAGCTCAGTATAATTTCAACAGAGCACTAAAATTAGAGCTAACAGGCAATGGGAGTCTTCTGCAGGCTTCTTTGAAACTCCCTCTAAGGAAAGACAATGGGAAATTGTGAATACATTATCTCTTCATGAAGATAAGAGCTGGAGCCATGCTGTGGTCATCACAAAAACTCTTTCCTTTTTGGTTTCTGATGTTATTCTGCATTTTTCAAAGAGGAAGTTTCCAGCAGTTTGTCATTTCTCAACAAAGAACAGAATGAACCTCTTCAGTTTCCTCTCCAAGTTTCATTTATCTAAATGCTATCAGAGAGAAGTGTGGCTGACATTTCTACCTGACTAGCCATCTTTCCAGGTAAGTGCTGCCAGAAAAATGAACACACCAACCTTCTTTCTGAAGCTGCTGAGTGACTGCTTCACAGATAATTTGCACATGTATCATACAATGACACACTGGAGGTACAGCCACAGAAGCGTTTGGGAATGAGAAAGGAGCTGGCAGCCCATCTGCACAAACAAACAGTGGCTTCTTCTTCAAAGACAGTTTCTATGTCAACAGCTTGTTGAGGAAAAGTTTGATTAAAACAAACCAAATAAAATGGACATTCTTCATTTCAAGACTAAATAGAACATAGCACTTAGAATTCCAAAGTCAGCTGAGCATTGTAGATCCATGCCTTCCGTTTCTTTCAATTGAAAAGATGTGTCTGTTTTTGCCAGCACAATCTAAAAATCTACAGTTGTGTGACAACAGCTCACTATAGGAATACAGATCTAGAAAGCCTCACAGTCCAGAAGTCCATCCAGGAAATGGATGGCAATCTGCATAAAACAATATATACATTTTAGGCTGGACATCAGGAGGAAGTTTTGCACAATGAGGGTGGTGAAATACTGGAACGAGGCTGCCCAGGGATGTGGTTGAGGCCATGTCATGGGAAACATTCAAAATTAGACTCAATCCAGACCTGGGCAGCCTGATCAAGTCAGAGTAGTCCCTGCTGACTGCAGGAGGATTGGGCAAGATGACCTTTGAGGGTCCCTTCCAACACGATGCAATCTGTGAATCTGTGATTTGCAAAGAGAGAAATGTTGCTTGTGTAAATGTAACTGGGTCACGCTCAAGAGAAGCTGCCAAAGTCACAGCACCCTCCAGTGAGGTAAATTGGGGTAATTAAGGTAGTTTTAATGCCTGTTTACACCAGCAAAGGACCTGGCTATGACACTGGCTATCAAAAAAAGAAACGTGGAGGTGGTGAAATGACATCACTTCACTAAAAGCTATTACAAAGATTCAATCCATTGTCCCTCACCCTATCACTACAAACCCTTGTGAAAAGTCCCTTCCTGGCTTTCTTGTAGCCCCTTTCTGGTACTGGAAGGCTTCTCTAAAGGTCTGTATGAGATGAATTACCTCAGCTCTCCCGTGTCCAGACTGTAATATTCTTGATCTCAAGCAGTACTTCTTTCCCTGTATTTCCTGGGAAAGAATTTGCAGTTAAGATCTAAATACCATCCAGCTGAACCTAAAATAACTCTAACTGGTGAAAAGATAAGACTTAATATTTTCTCAACTATTACCAACATTTTTCTAATTCCCATACATTGTTGAGATTTGAGGGGGCAGAGGTTGCTTTGCCCTTTTTTTGTTGTTGTTCTTTTCCTTCTTGCCCCCTTTTCTTCTTTTAATTAAACAAAGCAGGCAATTTGTCCTTGCTCCGTAGTTTTCCAATCACCAAAAGAAAGCCTTTGTACAACAATCACTTCTTCCAGTTCTCTCCACTTTCCCCACGAACTCAAAGCTGACTTTCCTCAATTGCTGACAAAGTGAACTTGAGCAGTAGGAAGCCAGTAAATCTCAAACAGCAGTGATGCTTTATGTACCTTAAGTACTGTAAGATTAAAAGTGTGGTTTTATCACAGTGTGATACCAACATTAATAACTAGTCTGAAGCAGGAATTCAAAGCTTTCAGTATTCTGTAATTGAAAGTAGCCCAGCCGCACACGGACTCATCCAGCAACAGAGGGGCTCAGATCATCCCAGTCAGTATTGCACTGCAGCTGGAAAGCCTGAGAAGGGCACTGGAGCGTCACTCAGTCATGTCTGATCAACAGCAGTGCACCAAGCATGGGGGCTGCCTTAGCAAATGAAACTACATGCAAGGCACAATCTGATGCCATTTGATTAGAAGGAAAGTCAGGCATGCAGAAAAACTCATTCATTCCGAGCACACATAAAAATTTTAGCTTTTCAGCCCATCAACGATAATTCTGCCTGCAGCTACATTTTCAGTTGTCCCAGCACCACGCAATTCTTCTTTCAGCTCTTTTATTATTGCTTCTCCTTTTCAATCAGCATTTGTAAGGGAATTATTTAATGTCTCAATTGTTGTTTCATTTTGTATTTTGACAGAACTCAACAGCTTATAACCACATCATGTTATAAACCAGCTGTCCCTCACAAGCGTGGATACAGATACTGCACATAAAGTCACAACCAGAGGAGGTTTAGGTTGGACATTAGGCAGAATTTCCTCCCCAAAAGGGTTGTCACATCCAGGACCAGGCTGCCCAGAGCAGTGGTGGAGTCCCCATCCCTGAAGGGATTTCAAAGCAGTGTAGATGTGGTGCTGTGGGACATGGTTTAGTGGTGACCTGGCAGTGCTGGGTTGATGGTTGGACTCAATGATCTTAATGGTCTTTTCCAATCCAAACAATTCTATGACTCCATGCATATTACACTGCAGAAGCAGCATGCAGCTTAAGTCATCCCATATTGAAAGGATGCAGAGCAAAAGGAGCAAGAGAGACTTACAAATTTACAGAGCAGGGTAAAGAGTCACCTGCCTTAAGTATGTGTCCACAGATGCACACAGCCTGGGAAGTAAACACGAGCAACTGCAGCCTCCATGTGTGGTCACTGAGCTACAGCATCTTTGGAATAACAGACAGGACAGAACATTACATAGGTAGAATGAGAAATGAAGACCAGCTCATCAGGGATGATGAGGAGGATAGTTGACCTCCACATGAGAGAACAAATTGCATGTCACAGCTCTCCTAAGGGATGGAGGATGGCTGGGTGAGAGCTGTGGATCAGAAGAGAGCCCTGGAGCAGGCTGCCCAGAAAGGCTGTGGGGTCTACTTCTCTGGAGACTTTCAAGAGCCACCTGGATGTGTTCCTGTGTGACCTGCTCTAGCAGAGGGAATTGTACTCAGTCTCTGGATGTCCCTTCCAACCCTCACTATTCTGCAATTCCTTCATTCTGATATTCTATAAGGAGGATCGCATGTCCTTCTACTTTTAAGGATTAATTGAAACACATAAGAATCAAATGTAAACACTGCTCTTTAGCAGCTACAACCAGGTGGAAGATGCTGATTCTGTTCATGGAGACCACATATCCAGGGTTGCCTGGTACCAATAGCAGCCAATTTTCCGTGTTGGAATACATCAGCAACCAGAACAGCAGCAAAATGTGAGTGATATGGCATTATACGCCATACTAATTCTCAGGAGAAAGGGAGATATTTAGACTTAATTAAAATGCCAGCATGTCACAAAATCACAGAATGACAGGGGTTGGAAGGGACCTCTGAAGATCATGTTGTCCAAATCCCTGCTAAGGCAAGGTCACCTAAAATGTCATTTTCACTGTAGAGCCATAGAATGGTTTTGGTTGGAAGGTTAAGATCACCTAGTTCCAACCCCTCTGCCATGGGCAGGGACGTCTCTCACTTGACCAGGTTGCTCAAGGCCTCATCCAGCCTGGCCTTGATCACCTCCAGGGAGGGGGAATCCACAAGCTCCCTGGGCTACCTATTCCAGTGTCTCATCACCCTTGTTGCACAGAATTTTTTATTGATATCCAGTCTACATCTCCCCTAACATCTTCTAGTTACTATTCCATCCCACTCATGCCCAGTACATGCATTTACACCCCGAACTTAAAAGATAAAAACATCAGGGACACCAAGATGTGTGGTCACAGGTAAGGGTCTAAATCAACTCTACAGTTGCAATTACCTCTGAACAACAGTCTCTTGGCACAAACTGTCTCCATTTTAATTTTCTATATCAGCTTAAACTCAATCTAATGTACAGGAACCAACAGTACGTACAGCCCGTGCAAAGGACTCACTGTGCATTACTGCTTTCCCACATGGATTTCCTGGGTCCCACATTTCATTTGCACAACGCAGACCAAGCACCTGTTTCTGTTCCAGACCTGTCTGCAGAGCAGCAGCACACAGGAAAATTCACAGAGCAATTCCCTCCTCCCTCATAGGTATTAATGAAGCTAGGTAGGTATCAATGCAGCGTAAACTCAGGTAAATCCCAAAATTCCTGATGAGAGACACTTACAGATACCTGCCAAAAGCTTGCCAGACACCCACAGGAATAAAAAAAAGCCCCCATAAAAATCAAATTATTCAGACAATTATACTATTTTTAAAAGTGAGAATGTTTAAATGGAGTAAATATCCTAAGGTGGAATTGCAGAAGTATTATTCAGCCATAATTTCACTGGAAAAATAGCACCTCTTGGTTTCAATTCCACACATCATTCTGCTTTCTTTTTACTATTGCTGGAAATGTCATCATAAAAAAACACTGCATACTATTTCTTGTTGAGTGTGTTTATGGTTTATGGTTTCTTCAGCTTAATGAATTGCCCTCTATGTAAAGAAAAATCAATCTTTTCAATTTACAAACTGTTTAACAATTGATGTTCATTTTCTACTGTAAGCATTTGACTTTGTCTATGGAAAATCAGATGGAAAAGTTTCCATCCTTTGCAATCAGGAAAGTATCACTGGACTTCTTTATATGCAAGTCTTAAAGCCAAAACTAACCCTTCACATTTTTCTCTGATGCTTAATATCGTCTCTTTTTCCCATCTGTGATAACTCCTGGGGGGGATAACAAGGAAAAGCAAACATTTGTTCTGTGTAAATCCTTCCTTCCGTTAACAGTGCTGGCAGGGATATAGATGTTGAAGGCATTCTGTGCACCCAGCAAAAACCTGGTAAGAACCTGTGGAAGTATTTTTAGTTCCATTTATCACCACATTACACTTAAGGATTATCATGCTTGCAGAGTAGGAAACTGAAATAACAATCGTGGCCACACCTGCAGAAAGGAAGCTAAAAAACAAGGTGTAAAGTTGTCACCTCCTGAACTTTGTCAGCTTGACTTAACCAGCAGATTTTTTGAAACCAGTAGATATATTTGAATTCAGGTCAATTTAACAATTAACTCTTTCCCTAAGCAGACAGAACTTCTGCTCTCACTGCAGGCCAGGAATCTGGAAGAGCTGTGAGCCACTATGACTAAATAGCTCAGTCCATCCCATCTGACCACTTTGCATCCATAAAAGCTAAGAACATCCAAGACTATTTGTCTACCCTTTCCTCTTCCCTCTCAAAAATCACAGAATCATTTCAATTGGAAGAGACCTTTTAGATCACTAACTCAGCACTGCCCATCACTAAACCACATTCCTCATCACCACATCTAAAGAGCTTTTAAATCCCTTCAGGAACTGGTGACTCCACTGGGCAGTCTATTCCTCCAAGCTCAGTAATTCCAGTTCCCTCAGCTGCTCAAGACTTGTGCTCTAGACCCTAAAAGTGCAACAATTAGTTAAAAACCTTGAATCAAAGTAATAACTAAGCCAAAACCAGAGCCATGCTGCCAAAATGCTCAGAAGTGGCTTATAATTTTTTATTCCATTTAGTTTGTGGCCAGGGAAGAACTATTCTTCTATAAAACAGCACTGAAACTGTACACAAGTTCCTGGTCATCATAAATAAGAACTGGGCAGAGAAATAAAGAACTTCAGTGCAGTGCATAAGAGAAGAGTATTTCTCCAAGATTATGTCTTAAACTGCTTTAAATTTAGTGCATTCTGGTAAAATTACAAAGTAAAATGTACACTTGTAGAGGCATTTTATGAGCTTGAAGGATCTGCTGTTTGACAGGAATAACTTAGCAATGTAGGGAAGGGAGAAGAAGAAGTGGCAGAGTGAGTAAGTTACACTAACACTTTCTCCTCAAGTTTTTGACAGTAGAATTCTTAGAGGACATAGGGAAAAAAATACTTCCACAGTAATCTTGAGAGTATGCCAAGAAGTGACAGCTCTCCAGTACTACAGGGAAACTTTATCTTTTGAAAATCAGCAACTTGGCAGGACTTCAAAAATCAGTGTTGCACCTAAACTCAGAGATGAAGTGAGATACTCATGGGTATCTCATTGTAAAACCCTCCTTTGGTGAAAAACACTAGGATCTGTTGTACATCCTCCCCTTTTCCCTGGGGTGCTGCACTCAACATATGCATATCCATCTCTCCACTTCTGCACAAATATCGTGATGTTAAATATGCTGAGGAAAGAGACAAGGAAACAACTCCACCCCTGAACCACCCAGCAAGTTTTTGCTTATGTGCAGGCTGGAAGAATTCTTGTGGGTTTCTTCATTAACAAACCTGGGGAATCTTCAAATTCCTGTTATTTGCTTTCCCTCTGCCCAACCACACCAGCAAAAGATGTATCCCAACATTTACCACTGTCATTCAAAGATGATTCCAGAAAATATCAAGATTTTAGAGGCTAAACCTGACCTCATAAACTGAAGTAAGCATGCCACTATGGTCATGCAAAAAAAAACCCAAACAAACAAACAAACAAACAAAAACCAGCCCTTTTTTTTTTTTTTTTTTTTTGCATTTTCTGTGCTGCTTCAATTATTTTTAGTTCTTGGGAAGAGAGGCCAGTGAAGGGGCTGCAATATGATTGTAAAATGTAAAGGTTACTGAGCAGGATTATTTTCGTTAATCCTATTTAGCACTGAAATACATCACTAAGCAGCTAATATCTAATAATCCATTTCTAGAAGCTGGATGTTCTCTGTAAACTTTGAATTGTTTACATTCACAGTGTCACACAGTAAATATAAATGCTCATTCATTATTTAATGTGTATTTCTCTTAGTAGCACATTTACATCCCCACAAGTTTTAGCTTCTCCCTGCTTGGTTTTGGCTAACCAACTGCACAGATACATTAGCACCATCTTTTGACTGAGCTGCATCCTGACCTCTGCTTATCTCCTTTTCTTACAAAACCACTTACAGATAGGGTTGTTGCAAGTAAGGGGCAGTGGGCAGGGTGGAAGATGCAATTCATATTCACGTTGCTCCCACAAATATTCAGTGATAGTTGCTTTGGAAGCAAAGGGTTATCTGTTTAGTTTCCTGTTCCCTTTCCAAATGCAGCTGATGTGGGGACAACCATACCTACAAAAACAGTTGGAGCGAGTCCAGAGCAGACCACAAAAACGATCAGTGAGCTGGAGAACCTCCCCATGAGGACAGGCTGGGAGGGTTGGGGCTGTTCAACCTGGACAAGAGAAGACTCCAGCAATACCTTAGAGCAACCTTGCAGTACCTGAAGGGATCACAAGAAAGCTGGGGAGGGACTTTTCACAGGAGCTTGTTGTGATAGGACAAGGTACAATGGCTTTGAGCTTGAGGAGGGGAGATTTAGACTGGAGATTAGGAAGAAATTCTTGACAGTGAGGGTGGTGAGACACTGGAACAGGCTTCTCAGAGAGGTCATGGTTGCCCCCTACCTGGGGCGTGTTCAAGGCCAGGCTGGACGAGGCCTTGAGCAACCTGGTCTAGTGGGAGGTGTCCCTGTCCATAGCAGGGGGTTTGGAACTGGATGATCTTCAAGGTCTCTTCCAGCCCAAACCATCCTGTGAATCTATGAATCTGTGAAAAACCACCTCTGGTATTATTTCCCTGGAGACCATCTTTTGAATGTAAGGAGGAGCCAAAATGGGTATTGAAGTTCAAACTGTGGTTGATGACCCAACTACAAGAACTTTGGCCTTAAATTATATTTACACTGAGGTGCCACTACATTGTTGTAGCCCTAAAGCTAAAATTTTATAATTACTTTATTGTCCTAGAACTGTGTAAAGGTGGGGTTTTTATTAAATTACAATCAGGTCCACTAATTATTAATCAGCTATGGATGCTTGCTGACAGCACTTCCATAGCACACAACATGTGGACCAACTCTAAGGATTTGCTGCTGCTTTGCAATTCACTTGTTCTTTATCCTTTATACTACCTTGAATAAAAAGCTCTAAATTCAGACTAAAAATGATTTGTAAAAAAGTCTTTTTCTTTCCTTACTTTTTATACAGCGTTTGTTAAAGTGCTTATTGAAATCAGTTAAAAAGGGGGATGAAAATGCTGCTTCCTATTTAGGCGGAAGTCTGCACTCATTTAGGTATTAACATTATCCTTCTGTCATAGAATCACAGAAGGGTAGGGGTTGGAAGGCACCTCTAGAGACCATCGAGTCCAATCCCTGTGCCAAATCAGAATCACCTAGGGCAGGTCACAGGAATGCATCCAGATGGGTCTTGAAAGTCTCCAGAGAAGGAGACTCCACAACCTCTCTGGGCAGCCTGCTCAAGGCCTCCACCACCCTTACAGCAAAGTTTCTCCTGACGTTGAGGTGGAACCTCCTGGGTTCTAGTTCGTGACAAGTTGTCCCTCGTCCTGTCAGAGGCAGAGGGGTCTCTTGGTCTAGTCTTGGTTTCATCCAAGTGAGATGTAACATTCTGCTTCCTCTGAGGTCTCTGGAGTTTAGACAACAACCTCAGTGAAACAAGAGGAACTTGAACTTACGAGGCATAGTACGATAACTCAGGGTGACTACTTAATTTGTCTTTAAGAGATAATGTTTGTTCTCTCTGTGCAGATCAAAGAACACCACCTCAGTGTATCACCACATACATGCAACAGGGTTCACCATCAATTTTATGGACCATGGACAATTTCAGAGCAAGATGGAAACACAAAGCTGCAAACGTGGTGATTTCTCATTGAATAAGGACAGGATTTGCTTTACCTTGCTATTGAGCTCACATCATCTGTAGGGCTCTTAATTTCATCAGAATCCCCTCTACCTCAGTTGTTAAAAAACAGCCCTATTCCCCCAGGGCAAAACAACATCAAGTGTGATGTTTTTTGGTATGATGCTTTATATTCCAGCAGCTGCAGTCTGTAAGCAATGTGACATTCTGCTTTGCAAAGCAGTCATCATTCATTGCCACTCTGATCTATGAGAGTAGATACACCATGATTTGCCTGTGGTATCAAGTATTGCAGCTTTGTTACTCTAGAACAGAAAGACAGTTTACTGCCTGACAGCAGCAAATAGCAGTGCAAAACTTCATATAACAGAGAAGCAAGAACAGGTAGGAGAAATCTGTCCAAGGTGCACATTGGATGCAGCCACATTAGAAGGAGATACTTGCTGGTAAGGATGACTGAAGAGGGGCTGGACTCCAGCAGCAGTACTACTTTGGGTTAGCCCACACCTTAGCCCACAAAACCAGACTTCTTTTTAACTAGACTTCCTCTGCCAAATCATTGTCAGGAAACTGGCTTTTGTGTGTTATTCACTGCAAGTGAAGTTGTCCTCCTGTGGTCTAGCACTTTTACCATGGTTGGCAGTAGGATTGCATTTGCTGTGAAGAGCCACCTGGCATAAGACTCACTGAACCTGTGCAATTAAAGGGCACTTGTACTTCCTTCAAGTTCCTACTCTGCAGTTGTTTAGAGACAATAAACAAAACTACTAATAATTAAATAAATTATTACTTACATCTTGCAGCTAGCCACTGTTTTGGGGTGAGCAAGCCCAGAAACAATTTTGTTCAGTGCTGTCACTTCCCAGCTTAGTCTCTGCTCAGTGAGACACTTTCTGAAGTTCAGGGCAGGTTTGCACAGCCAGAGGCTGCTTCTAGCAGGGAGAAGCTGATGGGGAGAGTTCCTGCCAAGGGCTGGGCTGCAGAAAGGTTCTGTCTTAGACTTGCTTCTCTGCAGACCAAGGGCACTGCTGCAGCTTGTTCCCCACCTTGGGGGGCAGGAAGGCAGAGGTGGCACCTGTGGGGAGGAGCAGACAGGGCAGGTGACCCTCAGCTGCCCAACAAAGGAGTACAGCCCACGGATAGCATCTTCAGGAGAGCTGAGGGATCACCAGGATCAAGCCTCTTCTTCAGCAGCTGGTGTCTCAGGAGCACTCTGTCCCTTCTGCCTTCAATTCTGATCCATGTGTTCCCAAATCCAGTTCCCATTTACTGCTGAGTCCAGCCTGGGACTTTCCCAGTGCCTATCTCCAGCATCCATGGTGCCAATGGAGCTGTCATTGCCATCAGGGGTTGGGTTGGCTCTCAGTTTGTGTCTCTGTCTCTATTCCATGGTATTGTTCTTTCCATTCCAGCTGGTTTAGTTTCTTTCCCACTCCATCAATCTCTCTCCCTTCTTCCCTTTCTCTTCCTTTTGGGAAGGCAGAGGGCTTCACGGAGAGCTTCTGGCCTTCATCTGGAGGACAGCCCAGCCCTGACCCTTGAGAATACCCTACAATTTGGTTTACCTAGGTGCACACTGATTATTGTGGTCACTTCTCCCTTTCAAGTGTAGTGATTAAATCTGATTGCAACTAGGAAGCATCCAGTCTTCCCAAGCCTGTCCCTGGTGTTGGTCTTCTGCCATTCAAGAAGCCACATGAAATACTGTGCTGGTGGATGTGATGCCAGCAGTGAAACAGAAAGCAGACAAAAAGAAGCAGGAAAGTACAATAGTTCCTAGCTGACAACAATTACATTAACTAGGAGTTGTACCATACCAGAACTGAAGATTTATAGGATGAAAAAAACCCATAGCCTGAAATTACAGGAATGTGGGGGAGCTTTCTGTTCCCATTGTTCAGCAAATGAGGGGGAAAAGTGGTTACAGAGCTACATTACTGATATGCTTATACTGCTCATATTTTTCCAGCAATGGAAAAATCTTCAAGGAACTCAGGCTTTCTGCTTGTCATCATCTCAAGAGCCAGCCTATTGTAACTTTGGATCACTGACTGAAAGTACCGTGTTCATTAAATGGCTGTCAAGGGACCCAGCTGGCTGAATCTCATTCTAGTTTCTTCCAACCACGTCCAGTGGAAAAGCTACCCTGACAACACACACAAATAATAAAACCTGCTGCAGCAAAATTTAATCTAGGAAAAGAAATGGAAAGAACAAAAAGGAAAGAAACTCTCCTGGCAAATCTGTTTGCATGAAAGAATTTAATTTCAAGGAGATATTTTGGACATATTTAAGTCTGAGGAGATGTTTTGGACAAATAAGAGTTGGTTTAATATTCCTTTAAAGGTAGTACCACAAGTCATAGAATCACAGAACTGTTGGAAAAGACCTCTAAGATCAAGCCCAACTGTCAATCGAACACCACCATAGCCATTAAACCACGTCCTGAAGTGCCATGCCCATCTGTTTTTTTTAACGCCCCCAGGGATTGTCACTCCACCACCTTATAACAATTAGTTTAAATTTATTCATAAAGAATTGAAACTCCACCGAAAAAAAGTTTCTAAACAGAAATATGCTGACATGAAAGGGCTGTGAGGCTACCGAGTGGATTTTTCTCCATGTTGTGCTGACTTTACTGGTCAAAACTTCTGTAAGGCTTCTAAATCACTAGTTCATAGAATTGTAGGAGGCACTGGGTTGGAAAGGACCTCTAGAGGTCATCTACTTCAACTCCCCTGCAGTAAGCAGGGTCATCCCCAATCTGATCAGGTTGCTAGGAGCTACATCAAGCCTGACCTTGAATGTCTCCAGAGATGGGGCCTCCACTACCTCCATAGGCAACCTGTTCCAGTGGCCCTCTACCCTCACAGCAAAGAACTTCTTATCCTAATACCAATCTAAATCTACCCTGCTCTAGTCTAAAGCCATTTCCCCCTTCACCCTACCACTACAAGCCCTTGTAAAAAGTTCCTCCCCAGCTTTCTTGTAGGGCTCCTCAGGGACTGAAAAGCTTCAATAAGGTCTTCCCCAAGCCTTACTTTCTCTACTCTTTTCTCTCCATCCTTGTTAAAATTTTTAAATGTGGAAAGCCTCGACATTTAAGCCAGACAAATACAAACCAGGCCGTTCTTTCTTCACCTTCCCAGTTCATATTTGATAACTGGCTAGGAGAGCACTTCTGGGAACAGGATCCAGACAACCTCAGGTACTTCAGGTACCACTAAAAGCAGCATTGGTGTACAGCTTACAACTAGCAATTTTCCCGTGCCAGGCACAAATTATTTGTAGCAGTCGTTTGGCACAGTGTGTGTCTGCAGTATCATTACCCTGGTAAATGTTTTGTTTATTGAAAACCCACTCTGTGTGACCAGCCAGGCCAGCCAACATTAGCTATTCAACAGCACTCTTCACACCGGTCCCCGAGCGAACGCCATTGCACTAATGCATTCAATTACACTATTGCAAGCAGGAGAGTACTAGCTGCTGCCAAAATCTTAGGTATTCTTTTCTAAACCAACTTTGAACATCTTAGGGAAACTGTCTTACCTGAGGCATTCATTGTCAGCTAGAGGGGCTGAGATGATGACTTTGCTTCCTTGTGCACAGTGGGCATGGTGTAGAGAGACATGAAGAAAAGAGCATGCCTTGGGGTGTACCAGGTTGCAAAGGATCCAGGGCTGGTTCAGCTGAGAGGGCCTGAGAGAATGGACTTCATCATTCTTCTGATCCCCACCATCCTTCCATGAAGCATCATCAAGGGAGAAGGGTTGGAGAGGGAGCCCTCAGAGACAATCTTTCTGAAAAAGAGAGAGAGGGTGACCGGACGCTTTCAGTGGTGCAGCAGGCACAAAATGGAAGCCAGGAAGTTCAACCTAAACGTAAGGAAAAGCTTCTTTCCTGTAAGGGTAACAGAGCACTGAAACACCCTGTCCAGATAGGTTGTAGAATCTCCACAAAAGAGATTCCAGACCTTTATGGATCCTGTGCAACCTGCTGTGGGTGACCCTGCTTTAGCAGGGAGGTTGGACTGGATGATCCCCAGAGGTCCCTTCCAAACCCCATCATCCTGGGATTCTGCAAATTTTCCTGGTGCATTAAGGTAGAGCTGGGAAAAAACAGGTTTTGTTTCTCTGTAATTAAAAAAAAAAAAAACAGGCACCATACAGGAAGACCTAAAAAAACAGTGAAAAATCTCCCAAACCCTAAACCTCACAGGAATTGTAATCTTGGATCATCCATCCCCTTCTATAAACCTGAGAACTGCTTCCCATTTGGCTGGGAAGGATCATTTTAAACATCTCTAACAGACATGCTTCACTGATCGATACTCAGGTTTTCTTACCATATAAAACCATCTATCACAAGTCAGTGAAGACCCAAGAAGAGAAGAAATACTAAGGAGGCTGAGCAGTTCTCTGCTTTTACAAAACAACAAGGAAAAAAAAAAAGATATCAAACTTCTCACAAGCACTACATTTCACAGGCTGAACCATAAACGTATTCAACCAAGTCAGCCTTTGAAACTTTTCACTTAGCTCTATGAAGATAAACAGTAGATCAGCATTTTCATTAAAAAGAAATGTCATGGCTCATTCCTTTCTGTGATTGAAGAGGAAACAGCCACATCTTTCAAAGCTCAGGAGAGAAACATATGCTTGCAATAAAAAAATAAAAATAAAAATGTGATTATTGTTCCATTAAAAGTTTCTCTCTGTGATTATAATAACTTTGTGATTGGGAAGAATTCCCATGTTAAAAACCCCTATGTAATAATAGATAGAGTAGATCAAAACAGAAATGGGAAAGCTCACCAGATCAGCTAGGGGTTGCTTCCCCAGACAAAGTGCAGGGAAAGATAATTAACTGCTCTTCATATGTTCTGTTTTTATTGTAAAAGTGCAGCTGAAGGAACTTTCATCCCCCAGTACTTCTGTGATCTTTCTCCCCAACCCATGTAATTTAAAACAAAACCAAAAAACAGAACACAAAACAAACTGTGAGAACTACTTAAATAGTTAAGTTACAGCAGGTTTTGATTGAGGCAGGTCAGAAGGTCCTTACACAGGCAGTTGTGGACAAGGAATAATGTTTAACAACTAGGACTGTCTGAGGTGGTGATATGCAGCTGGCACAATGACACCAAAAGTAGGGCTTTCCCTTTGACATCAGCAGCAACAAGGTTGGGATAGCTCAAGGACAAGATCTCAACAAGTCATTGCCCATGAAGGAAACATCTGTCAAGGAGGAGGATACATTGTCCCTGTGTCAGGTAGGCACGGACTCTACAGACTGCTCCAGAGGGCATGGGTAGTGATTAAAGGCTACTAAGGTATAGACCAAGGAACAAATACAGAGCAAAGCAAATCAGGAGGTTTTTGGCAAAATGCCTCCCTTCACTGCAGATCTTTCAAGATCAGAACTTTTCACTGGAGGGTACAAGCTTCAGTGATGGATTTGGTCAAGAAATATTTCTTCAGGATTAAATGGCTGGTTCAAATGCAGTGCTGAGGAAGAAAATGAGGGAGGAGGAAGGAGAGAAGCTCCACGATCCTTACCCTACCAACATTATTATCATGACCTAAAACTGTAAGCTACATAGAGGATGCAAAGCAAGAGTGGCAGCAGCTTTTACATGCAACACATAACTCCGCTATGGTCCACAATACAATGCCAAGTCCCAGCAAACATAGCCAAACTGGTCTCAGCCTCCCCTCACAGCCTCTTGCAGCCCTCAACAGTTAGCCTATGACTATCCTCCCAGCAAACCCATTTGGATGCTCCTAATGGCAATCTGGAAGACAAAGGCCTTCAAATTCCTCTTCTTTAGAAGCAGTAAACTAGACACTGATTACTTGGCCAAGAATTGCTGAGCAATCTCAAGTCAAAAGTAAGCTTCTAACTCCCATACTTCTCTTCCCTTTACTGAAAGCTTCTTGGCCAATTGGTGGGTATATTCCAGTCAGGAGCAAAAAAACACTAGTCATCTCACAGAGTGTCTTTATGCAAGAACCCAGATTTGCAAACCAAAGTAAAGACTTGAAAGGGCTTTGGATGTTTACACAGGATTGTTCTCCAGCTCTTTGGTATCATGATGTAGTATACTAGCAATGTAACATAAATACATAACTGTACATAACAGGTATACACAGAGGCACTCGTAAAAAACATCCAGAAAACCTGCAGACGAGGAATTGGAAACCTTTGGTGACTGCTTTCTTTGTGTTAACTTTAAAATAGTAATGATTTTCTTTTATCTTAAATACATGAACAATGAGGTAAATCAATGTCAAGTCAGATGAGAAAACCCTAAGTCACTTCAAACAATGGAGATCTGATGCACACTGTAAGTACAGTTCTGCTTTCAGCAGATTAAAGTACTCTCAGATGTATTTTTTGTTCCAGTCAAAGGCAGATAACGTTGCATAAAACATCAGGGGGCTTTCTTTGATCAGATGCATATCTTCACATCCCATGTTAAACAGTTATAAAAATAAGAGAGTCTTATGAGAGGGAAACTCAAGGGATATTTATACTTCCCAAATGACAGCCCAACTGGGGTCTTGAGTTTGGCACCACTTCTGAGGTGTAAAAATAAGTATTTGTATAGCCAGTTTGAGTTATGTCTCTAGAGAAGATAAAGAAATAATCCACAGCTCTGTGCAAAACAAGTCCTACTTGAAAAGGGTTGTTACCTTCATTGAAACAAACCTCTGCTTAATATCATTGGATTAGAACAGCAAAAGTTCCTGAGTGCTAATAGGACCTTCTTGTGCCACTCTGGAAGTCCACAGGACTTCCTGAAGGAATGATAAATCTGTCTTAATTAAGTCTAAAGATTTTTCTCAGAATAAAAGATTATCCCTTTGAGAGACAGACAGAGCAGTTCTTTGTCTTCAACCATTAGATCAGGTCTGAGGTAGGACAGACAAAACCCAGAACAGGAGTTTCTAAAAATAAAGCACGGCAAGAACAGGGTGGAGGTTCAGCTTCCACCTATAGCCTCATGGGGGATTTTTCAAGGCTTTTACAAAAATAAAACTGAATTTGAGCTGTCAAGTTTTTATATTGATTTTCCTCTGTGTCATGAAAAAAAGAAGGTTCATCAACTGCTAAGAAACTGGAAGGAGATTAAACAACAGAGAAGAACACAAAGGAAAATGGTGTTATTACAACCCTCATACTTAGGGTGAGATAAAAGCCACACTGGCGTGAAGAAGGTTGATTTCTCCACCCTTTTCTTTCACCTTGCAGCTCTACAGACTTTAGCATCCAGCACAATAAATCTAACCTCACAACAAAAGGCTCCTTGGACCACATTTGTCTGTCAGATCACCAAGGCATACTGAGCACCACGGATGCATGGAAGCAGTTTTCCTCTGCAGCGTTACCAAGGCAACTTAGTTTTAACAGTTGGAGAAAAGAGAAGGAATTCTTCTTAAAACATCCAGAAATCAAATAACATCCTGGCAGATTAAAGGAGTTTTATTCCCATTCATCTAGGCTACTCATCCACATTCTTAAACTCTAAGAGATGTAGGTCACCTGTTCTGTCCTTTCTTGAGTCCTATCTGAAACCATGACAGGGCAACCACTTTGAACAGCATCTTCTCAGTGCCAATCCCACCCATCATCTCAGAAATCATAACTTTCTTCATCTGAGACATGTAGGGATTTTTCAAATAGTCCTGCTTTGTGTTTTATAAGTGTTGTGTGTTTTGGGGTTGGTTTTTTGGGGGGGTTGTTTTTTCTTTTCCGTGTGACAGCAATACACTGAGTCATGTGTAAAGCCTTGGCCCTTAAGAAAAATCCTCACTGGTTATACAAAAAAAAGCCAGCTCAACAATTTATGTTTTGAGTTAAACACAGAGAAATGGATTGATACAAAATTCTTTTCAGACTGTAGAAATCAATTTCATCCTAATTTAGAATCTAGAATTCTTACAGTTGGAAAAAGCTTCCGAGATCATTAAGTCCAGCAGTCAACCTGACACCACTGTAGCCACTAAACCATGTCCCAAACACCTCTCTGAGTAACCTATTCCAGTGCCTGACCACTCATCCCTTGTAGGATTTTTTTCATGTCTGTGAGGTGAGGAAATCCACTGAGATTTTGATTAATCTTTCACCTGCATATCAAGCATTTAAGGACAATACTCCTCCTGGTAAATAAAAACCTTTGTTAACACACCTCCGGCAGAACACTTCCATCATTACAACTTTCCATGCTAGACATTCTCTCCTGTCCACCTTGGTGCAAAATAATTTGCAAATGCCAGCCACAATGGGGCAGGGGTGAATGATGAGAAAATCTCTTCTTTGCATTCACGGGATTCACCATATTGCCAAGCAGTTCAACAGGGCTGTGTGTTAAAATGCTAATACCAACCATTTGCATAGTTTCCTCTGAATAACAAATAGTGGAGACTGGATGAATAAGAACCATAGAGTGAATTTTGTGTCTACAACAGACACACCACTGACCTTACAGTCTCCTTTACTGGTTTCAGGACACTTTTGTTTGTTTCTATCACTTTCTTGGGAAGCCTCAGGTGATACACTGCTTTTATTTCAAATTCACTCTGATTTATCCTTGGTTGCACCAATTCCCACAGGGTGTGCTTCTTGACTCCCCAGAAAATCTCCCTCTATCCTCCACAATTTGGTTTTCACAGTTCTTTCTCACAGCTGCAATGAAATTCTGAATTCCAAGTAACAATAATTGCCCAAAGAATCACAGAATCATAGAATTGTTTGGGTTGGAAAAAACCACCAAGATGATCATGTCCAACCATTGATCCACCTGAAGGAAAAATTCTGCCCATGGTAGCAAGTGAGCACTGGAAAGCTCTGGAAGAAATGACCTCCATTCAGACCTACAGGACTACATCCATGTGTACGTAACAAGCAGAAGCATGTAACCAGTATTTGGACACAATAGCAATTTAACCAACCTTCATCTCTGAGTTAGCTTTTGGGGTCTTTTGTCCATGAAAAGGCAGTTGTCATAGTCAATTCATCATTATAATTATGCAAAAACGAATCTACACAGAAACTAAATTTTCTTCTGGCTCTAATTTTGGTATCAGAGATTTTTTTTAAGCTGAAAGTGCAACATGAGACACGGTGGAGATAGTAAACCTAAATTCATTTTTTGGGGGGTCAAGGGTATATGAATCATCTCTAAAAAGCTCTAGTTCTCTATCTCTTTCAAATTAACTGTGTTTCAGGTGATGCACACAAAGTAGTTTAAAAAAACATTTGACTCCAGACCTGTTCCATACACATATATTTAGCTTTGCACGCATAAGTGGAAGAATTAGGAAGAATTGTCAGCACAGGGGGACTTAAAAAAAACCCACAAGGTTCAGAAACTTCCCTCTATCATCACGAAGGTCAGCTGTGAACAAATATCTACCATGGGGTGAACCTGGCTCTAAGAAATTTTTTTCTTCCATACCAAAAATGGGACATTGCTAACCTCAGGTTTGCAAATCTACTGCCTTCATCATGCCAGACTCCAGTGAGGCACCAGGATTGATTTTGTCCTTGCTTTGTGAAGCACATTTCACCATGATACAATGATAGGGAAAATGTAAGACCAACCAAAGCTCCCTTACCTAGAAAACTTTTAAAAGAGTTATGTAATTCCTTGAATTATTTGAGTCATAGGTAAACAATGTGATGATTTCCTGGAAGCTTTGGTAGCTCCCCCATATCTGGCAATATGCAGATGTGCTCCCTGTGCAAGTTCAAGGAAACTTAATTATTTCTAGATTTTCCTTTAATTCATGAGGAGAGAACAGTAAGCTAGCCAAGATCATCAAGATTCTTCATCAAATAGCAGAGCCAAGAGTTGCTGATGTTTGCACTCAAGGCTTTGAAATTATCATGACCCCAAGCAGAGGTGCCAATAAAGCCCAACAAGTTCATTTCAGATGGGAAGTGAGCTGTTACAAGGATGGACAAAGAATCACACAACCAATTGCTTGGAAGAGATCATCAAGTCCAACTGTTAACCCAGCACTGCCAGGTCACCACTATACATGTTCTTCAGCACCACATCAGAAATCTGCCCTGGTGCAACCTAAGGCCATTTCCTCTTGTCTTACCACTTGTTACTTGAGAGAAGAAACCAACCCCCACCTCACTCTGAATTCCTTTCAGGGAGTTGTAGAGAGCAATGAGGTCTTCCCTCATACTCCTTTTCTCCAGGAGGAACACCACCAGTTCCCTCAGCTGCTCCTCACAAGACCTGTTCTCCAGACCCTTCACCAGCTTCTGGTGACACACTAGACATCGTTCCAGCACCTCAATGTCCTTCTTAGAGTGGGGGACCCAAAACTGAACCCAGTATTTGAGGCGTGGCCTCACCAGTGCCCAGTACAGGGAAACAATCCCTGCCCTGGTCCTGCTGGCCACACTACTGCTGATCCTGGCCAGGATGCTGTTGGCTTTCCTGGCCCCCTGGACACACTGGATCATCTTCAGCTACTGTCAACCAACACCCACACCAGGTCCTTTTCCACTGAGCAGCTTTCCAGCCACTCCTCTAAGCCTGGAGCATTCATGAGGTTGTTGTATCCCACATGTATGACCCAGCACAAAACCAAAAATTTAATAAAACCTCGACTGACATTCAGGTTGAACCCTCATTTAAAGGTAATATGTCTGCATATAATTTAATGAAAATAAAAGGTATTGCTGACACTGACACATCAGAGCTAAAGCTCAGTCTCAGAACTGATTGCATGCTTGATAATGCCCACGTGAGGGAACAGAAGTTAGAAATGGCCCACACCTGCTGCACTGCTGGTTTGGATTCTCTTCTTTTGAGCCTGTAGGCATAATTTGAAATTTCTGTTCCATTTGTACTAAACCAAAGTTTTCTGTCAAAGCACCATCTGTAGCAATGAAATTCCCATCCAATTCCAGTTTGTGACAGAAACTAAAGGAAAATGTATTATACCTGCAAACCAGCAACATGAAAGCAGACAACTTCAAAATACGATGTGATAAGGAAGGACTTTGATATTTTCACCCGGTATAAGATGACCTACGGAATGATATGCAACAGCCACATCTAGTAAAAGTCTCAGAAAAGCCACAGAACTATCTGGAAAAGGCTCACAGCTCTGCATTCCCAAGGCACTGCCTCCAAAGTCACCCACTCAGCTCTTTTGGGGGCAGTTGGGATTGTATGGGTCATCTCTGTCTCAGTGCATATAGAGGATCATGTGCACTGAGCAATTAGACACAGGCTGGGCAGGCAGTTAGGAGGAGGAAAGGGAATTGTTTCTGATATAAAAGAACATCTCTGAATTGCTCCATTTTATTTGCTTGCTTCTATTTCATGATCTTCTGAAGGAGGTAAATGGCAGGTGATGGGAAAAGATCCAGCAGTTTCACACAGGGTTTTCCCTGGAGCATTCAGAAGAGAAAGGGATTCTCAGCAAGTAACAAGAATAAGAATGAGTATCTTACAAAGGAGGTACCTGAAGGGTTTCACACTTCACATTTTAAACTGGGACAAGCCACACCACAAAGCATTTGCCTAAACACAACATGTAAGCAGAGAAACTTGTCCACATTATTGGTTCGTGCTTGCTGTGTTGTGACAGAGAGGAAGGGAAGGTGCTCTAACACGCACCTGAGTCCATGCCAGAGCCACTGTGCAACTGTTACTACAGGGTGCAACCAGAAAGACCTCTAACCGGTAGGGTCTTGCTCAGCACTCCTCTCACCTCAAATATTTCATTGTTTTGGGCTGGAAACCCAGCAGAACTATTTGGTCTCTGTATTTTTTAATGTCCTTTTGGAAAAAAAAATGAAGAAATCAAATGTCCTTGATGCCTCTGTAGTGATGACCATCAACAGGAGAGAGAACCAACCAGCTGCTGAAGGCAGTCTTCTTAGACACATGAATTGAAAATCTTTCAGATAGAAGAGAAAGCTATACTAAGGTCTCCTGCACCACGAATGACTCTCAGGGGAAAGAGATGCCACAGGTATCCCAATCAGCCCACATAGAATCAAAGTTCAACATCATGATCCTGCTGTGACCTTGCTCTGCGCACTCACAGAAAGTCTCAGGCAGAGCCAGCACACCCTGGGCTGAGGCAGGACAAAGCTCCCAGGATGCTCTGCTTGTCCATCTCCAACAAATCCCACCTGCCAGTGACTTACCTTCTCAAGCTAATAGACATTAAATAGTTTCTTCAAGAGATGCAATTGTCTTGTACAAGTCAATTTATTGAGCTGTTAGCCACAGATAGTTAAAATTAATCAACATCTTGGCATTAGATTGTGTATAAACATTGTGAACATGCTGCATGCAGAAGGAAGTAGAACTGGGAACTAAAGGCACCAGGATTTGTTTTAAGAAATGTGCACTTTTCCTCTATATGCATTTTCCTCTGTATGTGTGACCATGGGCTTTGCACCACACTTAGGTAGTCATGGCTACCGGGAGATGTTTTGTGGCTGTTGTCTAAAGTCACAAAACAGTTTTGTCAAGGGTCGGGGCTGTGCTGGCCACCAGACAAGTGCCAGAGGCTCTTCATGAAGTCCTCTGCCTGGAAGAAGGGAGAGACTAATGGGATGGGAAAGAAACTAAACCGGATGGGATGGAAAGAACAATGCCACATAATAGGGACAAAGAGACACAAACCAAGAACCAAACCTGAAGTCAACAATGACACCAGTGGCACCACTGACGCTGGGGGCAAGCACTGGGCAAGTCTCAGACTGGACTCAGCAGTAGATAGGAACTAGATTCAGAAGCTGGATTCTGGAATTGGGCTCAGGAACGCATGGATCAGGATCAAAGGCAGAAGGGACAGAGTCCTCCTGGGACATCAGCCAGTGAAGAAGAGGCTTGACCCTGGTGATCCCTTGCTTGTTCCTGAAGATGCCATCCATGGGATGCAATGCTTTATTGGGCAGTTGAGGGTCACCTGTCCTGTCTGCTCCTCCCCACAGGTGCCACCTCTGCCTTCCTGCCCCCCAAGGTGGGGAACAAGCTGTGGCAGTGCCCTTGGTCTGCAGAGAAGCAAGTCTAAGGCACAACTTTTCTGCAGCCCAGCCCTTGGCAGGAACCCTGCCCAGTAGAAGCAGCCCCTGGCTGTGCAAGCCTGCCCTGAGCTTCAGAAAGTGCCTCAGTGAGCAGAGACTGAGCTGGGAATGACAGCACTGACCTGAACTGGTTCTAATCTAGCTCAAGCTGGGATGCTTTGTAACAACCACCATCCTCTGAGGAACTGGAATGAAGGGTTTGGTGTACATGCCTTATCTGGCCTTTGAAAAGAACATTCCACACTGCACACAAGCAGCTCTTCCACAGCATAAGTTTTCTATTAATTACCACTTGTGCTGCACTCAGCTGAGCCTACAAGCCTAGTCACTGCACACACTGACAGTGAAGGAAAGGCTGGTGTGGTGATTAAAATCTAAAACTAGAGAGGTGAGGCAAGGCTGAGGCCACTTAGAAATCTGGAACAGTGGATTTTAAACACTTTAATCCTGCTGAGGCAAATATCTCACTGCACATGGAGCCCCTGAACAGCCTGAGCAGCTGTCACTGTTTCCTCATGCTTTAACTCCAGAGATAACCATTGATTTGTGATTTACAGACAACCAATGCAACATCACCTTCCTGAACCTGCAGACAGCCTGAAACCAGTCTGGGGCCATTCGGCAGGAATCCTCCCTTATCTCCCTGGTGTGGTGGTAGGCTGAAAGCCCAACTCATGACTTTCCTGCACTAGCATGTTTTACCAAAGGTCTCCTAATCAGATGGAAAAAAAACAAAGGTGAAGCTGCTGAGATAAAACTCTGGGAGTTTTACAGTGAATTAGGTCAACAGTGCTGAAAGTGACACACTCACTTCAGGAGCTATTGCCTGCTGTCTCCTGCCAACAGCTGGAGCTCCTCAAATGACAGCAGAGAACAAACCCCCCACAGAGATGAAGGATGGGATAGAATCATAGAATGATTTGATTTGGAGGGGACCTTAAAGATCAACTAATTCCAACCCCCACGCCACAGATAAGGACACCTTCCACTAGACCAGGTTGCTCAAGGCAGCATCCAACCTGGCCTTGAACACCTCCAGGGAGGGGGCATCCACAATTCTGTGGGTAACCAGCTCCAATGTCTCACCACCCTCAGTGTAAAAAATTGGAATGACTAATCTAAATCCACCCTGTTTCAGTCTGAAACCAGCCACTAACTCCCTTCATCTTTCCTGCAAGTACTGGGAGGCCACCAGGTCTCCCCACAGCTTCTCCAGCCTGAACAACCCAGCTCCGTCAACCTGACCTCACAGCAGAGGGGTTGCAGTCCTTGCATCATTGCTGTGGCCTCCTCTGTCCCCACATCAACAGGTCTGTGCCTCTCTTGTGTTGAAGACCCCAGAACTGAAGACAGTACTACCGGTACTCCACCATACTCAGAGAATCCTGTCTCCTGTCCTAGCATTTATCTACCACAAAGCTCACTTCTTCAGCAGGAAGATGTGCAGTGGGGTTTTTTCTAGACTTTCAGTGGGTTTTTTTCTGGATTGGTTTTCTGTTTGACTGATGATGGCATGAGCAAAGAGCTGAAGCTGGTGCAGTGGAAGTCATGACCATATGTGACAGGAATGAAGCAAACAGTCTTAGCCTTCCTCATCCCTTCCAACCCCTAACATCCTATGATTTGGCTGCATCCTTAAATGAGGGGAAAGAGGGAGGACAAATACAACAGAAAAGATGCAAAACTGTAAAAAAAAAATTAAAACAGAACTCAAAATTAAGGACAAAGCTTGTGACCTATCTCTTTAATCCTTGTATTAACAGAGAATGTAAAGGTCATTAGAAATTCGTTGCAGGATTGAAGTCACAAGCTCACAAAGAGTTAAAAAGGAGAGCCTCTCTCTTTTTTGCCGTTTTGCTCTTTAAAGGGTTGCCATGCACTGGATGCATTTAAAGTGCTTAGAAAAAGGGCAAGAGAGGTCCCCACAACTAGGAGCTTGAGAAGGAAATTGTCACTTTCTACTCTTAAGTGACAATTTGGTAAATTCTAGATGTGACAGTAACAATCGAAAAAGTAAATTGTGGCAGAGGGGAGGTTGTTGGTGGGGAAGGGTTTGACACAGAAATAGCTCCACACACTCAGACGTTTTGTCAGGAATTAGTACAGCTGCTCGAACACCGTTCTGCAGAGCAATAGTAACATCTAGTGGTGATGGGGGAAACTTCCACAGCAGGATCTTGCAGATGTCCATTCACCACTAGAAATGGAAATCAATTGAGGGAGAAAATATGGGTGTAGAATCACAGAATCAAAGAATGGCTGGGGTCAGCAGGAACCTTTCAAGGTCACCTGGCTGAACCCCCCTGTTGTGATCAGGGACATCTGCTTCAGGTAGCAGAGCATAACATTTGCAGTTCCACAGGCAGTAAAAGAAGCCACCAAGGCAAGGTTTGCAGTGCATGACAAGACTGAGGGAGTTGCTCTTTGCATCTTTAAAAAGATGCAAAACCATCATTTTGGGGCACAGCTAAGAGTTTAATTACAAAATCAAGTAAGCCAGTCTGGGACTTGTAATAAAATATATGTTTTATATATTTTTATATTTAATATTTCTAGCAGTGGTCTCTTCAAACACCACTAGAATTTATTGACAAAATATATTTACAGGTTCTGTTATTCATCTGTGAGTAATACATTCCACATATGAGGACAGCTAAACGATTTAAGCAGAAATCTGGGATTTTCCATTACAGCAATTTAAACTGGAAATTCTGGTGCTGCAATGTGTGGTTTCCCACAAGGAGGATTCTGTAGCAAATTAGGCAGGTACTCACAGCTTGCTCCTTTGTCCAGTATCTTCCCATATGCTGCAACTATAATTCAGCAGGCTCTTGGCTCAGAGAGGGCTAAGGAGCCTCTCCCTCTCGTGTGCTCTGTCACCAGGCTGTAGCCTTTCCTTGGCTCAGAGAGGGCTAAGGAGCCTCTCCCTCTCATGTGCTCCATCACCAGGCTGTAGACTTTCCATGGCACTTCTGAGATTCAGTTCTCTTGGGGCTTTTCCCCTTCCTGCCTCTGGCACAGGGCTCTCAGGATGTTGGTTGCATTGGTCCAGGTGCAAGGCCCAGGTGTGGTTTGCCTGTTAGGACAAGCTCTTCAGCTGCACATCCAGTAGCATCTGGCTTTTGTTTCCTTCTGAGTGAGAACAAGGCAAATTGCCTACCATCTTGGCTCATTTGTGAATGTATTCCTTTTACCTGAGTACCTTTTGTATGTATTTGTAAATAGAATTTCCATTTAAACTTCCAGTCCAGCACAGAGCATTTTTATTTCACTCTTTGGAAAGGGATAAAATATCTTTTCTGTCTTTTTGCCCTGGGCAGCTCATGGCTCAAAACTAGGACATTGAAAACAAAGCATCACCCCATGTCTTTCCATCAGTTTTTTTACAGGAAGCTAAAACAGATGGGTTTAGATAAGAACATGGGTCTCACTTCACAAGCCTCTGTTCTCCATATCCTGCATTACACCTCTCCTTTCCCAGCTATGCTTTAGAAAAGGTAAACTTAGTTACTTACCCTTAAACTGCCATCAGCATAACTGCAGTCCTAACTTTATGGATGTGGGACAATTGTTTTCTACCAGCTTACCAGTATGCTCTAAGTATTGCTTATGTTACCCTTGCTTGGGCTGATGGTGAAATAATGTAGCAGGGATCAGGAAGAGCATGTTGTGAAGCATTGTGGGTTGTAAACTTCAGTAAAGGTGGTACTCCCAAATTTCTTGATGCTGTGAAAAGGTTGCCAAGGGACTGTAAGTTTGGACAACAAAAGTCATTGCTTCAACTTTCTGTCTTGGAGCAGGTGCTGAAGAGAATCAGTTTTCACCCAGAGCAATTTGTGATCCCAAATAGAACACAGTATCACTTATAGAGGGTTGAAATTGTAGGTTAGCTTAGATGGGAAGGCACCTCAAAGATGTGTACTCAAACCTTGAACATCAAGCCCCAGCTGTCAAGTTCTGGAAACAGAGACTTTTAAAGGTAAGTTATTCATAGTCAACTAAGCAGACTTCCCAGTTGCTTTCTCTGGGCCCCATTGCTTTTTCCAAATAGCTTGGTTCCTATCTGCTTGCTGTTGATATCCAGTTATCTATACTAGAGTTTTTGTCCCTGACCTTCCTCCATGCCAGACTGCACATGGCAGTTGTTGCCCTGCCTGATTTTCATAGGCGTCCCATAGGAAGCTGCCTTTGCAGGAGCCAATGATCTCTAAAGTTGATGTTGGCAGTGGCTAGACTGCAGCAAAATGGCTGGAACTGCTGATGTTGTTTTTTTACTCCAAAAAGCTCTGCAGGCAAGAAGGAGCTCTTTTGCACTCTTCTGACTGTGTGATCAACTATCTCACCCAGAGCACGAACTCAGTGTTGGTTTCTTTACTGACCAGTGAACTGTGGACATTTGTGTCAGTAGATGTGGCAAATGTTGATACAATGACCACATTTCTGTTGCTCTACAAATGTTCATTACAAGAAGGATGCCTGTGTAACAGTCTCATAAATGTTACCTTTGAGATGACTGTCACAGATGAGAAATTAATCGCAAATGAACGCAGCATCCTGCAAGCTAAATTTTGCATTTAGGTGCAGGGTGTCTCATCACCCTCACTCTCAAGAATTTCTTCCTAATCTCCAGTCTCAACCTCCTCTCTTCCAGCTCAAAGCCATTGCCCCTTGTCCTGGGTGGAACTGAATGATCTTTAAGTTCCATTCCAACCCAAACCATTCTATGAGTCTGTGGCTCTGTCACCCTTGAGAAACTTGGAGGGATAGAGGGAAAGTCCTCCAGGTGGTCCCTGACCCTCTGTCCTTCTGTGTTGTGGTGTCATTTAAACAGTCCCACATCTGCGAAGACTGTTTCTCGTGTGTGTGAGGATGAAAATGTCTGGAGGTGCAAGTGCTGGGATCTTACAGTTCAGCAATCACATGGCTTACATGGGGACAGCTATATCCAACTACAGGTAGCAGTTTGAAAGCACATGACTAGAGGCATCCCCCCAAAAAGGATCCTTGCAGCCCTGGATGCTTGAAATGCCTTAAAATTCTGGAAGGGGATTTAAAAAATATTAAAAACTCCAAATATTAGTGTGAGGTGTTCCAGTAGAGAAAAATATCACTCTTTTTATCTAATTATTGAAGAATGGTATTAATTTATATGTAATAAAGATTTTTAAATTACCAACCCTATACCTCCTCTATTACATAGACTTCTAGAATATAAAAAAAAAAATCCTGAGTATAGCCACATGGTCTTTTGACGTATAAATATAAATGATGTATATATATTTGAAATAGTGGGTTTTCCTTTGTGTGTGTGGTGCTTTTTTGTTTTAAATTTAAAATGGAAAAAACACTGAGCAGAGCCAAGCAATGCTGCTCCCCACGCACACGGGCAGGAGATGCTCCATTCATGCTCAGTGCTGCCACCATGTGTTTAATTGTCGACACTGCAGTTTGTTCAGCCTCGTGTGCCCGCCCCATCAGTCCTTGGTGCTGCTGACTCCTCTCTAAATGCCCTAAATGCTTCAAATGCCTGAAAACTCGGAGAACACACACACACACACATTAAAATTTATTTAAACTTGTAGGTATTAGTGTGAGGAGTTAAATGGCCAGAAATATCTTATTTTTATATAGATAGTAAAAATTTGCGTTCGTTTATAGGTAAAAGGGGATTTTAAAATGAAAGGCTGTATCTACTATACTAGAGAAAGGATTTTTGAAGATCGAAACCCGTGCTGCAATGGGGATGGCCCCTTCTTAGCGAAACGGAGCGTGCACGGTGGAACCCCTTGTTGCTATGGCACTGGAGCGGCGCCTTGCGATAGCCTCCGCGCATGTTTATATAGCAGGGCGTTGTTACACGTGTGCTATGGGGGCAGAAGCGGACCGACCCGAGTCAAGCCGAACGGAGACGAACTCAGCCGAGCCGAGAGGAGACGGACGGACCCGAGCCGCGTGGAGCCGAGATGGGCCTCCGCGTCCCGCCGCTGCCGCCCCGCGGGAGGCCTCAGGTCTCCAGCCCGGAGATGGCTCTGCCTTGGGAACAGAGGGCTCCCGGAAACCCGAGACTCGGTGCCTTGCAGGGTTCTGAGCAGCCGCGGGTGCCTATAAGCCGCCGCCCTCACGGCGGGGGAAGGAAAACCTCACGCGTTCACTGAGAGTGGTTCGTTCTTTTTCTCTCTAACACGAGGATTTAGCAAATCAATTGATCAAATGCGACGGATCTGAGACACACTTTAGAACAACTTAAGTAATGGACTTCGAAGTTTCTTCACGTAGTTTCAATAGAAAAAAGTCGGAACAGAGCTGTCTGCAATTCCTGTTACATAGTAACTCTAAGCAGATACTCTGTGCAGCCTGAAGACTGCAGGTAAGTGTAACTGGAGAACTAAGCCTAAATTGTCTAATAGGTTTCTAAACTGCCCGTAAGTGCTATTTATAGCAAGGATTGAAAACCTTGACCCTCCGCCCTAAATATCTCTCTATTCAGACAGAGAAACACTTTGAAAATCCCTACTTTTCCTTTTCCCCTTTTCCCATCCCGATTTGGGCCAGTTGCTCCTCACGGGCCCTGTCCCCCTGCAGGCATTGGTGCAGACCCGCGCGTTGCTACGGACGCGGCGCATACGCTCCCGTGCCGCGTGCTCTGGCGCTCGCTGCTGCCGTCATGCGGCCATGGGCAGGTACTGCTCGCAAACTGAACCGGCAGTTTCGCTGTTTTGCATACTCAGTTCGGGTTTGCCTGCGCAAGCCGCAGCAGGGTTTTAACATTTCGTTTTGTTTCCCAGTATTGCTCAGTGACGCCCACTATTGCACTGTCGCTTCCAGTACTCCCATTAACCATAAATCCCCAGCCCCACTCAGTAACCCCAAAATTCCTTCCAGTGCTCCCAGTAACATACAATCCCTTTCCTATTTCTCCCAGTGACCTCCCAGCCACATGCTGAAGCTTTTTTTTTTTTTTATATTATTTAGTTTTGGTTTTATGGTTTTGTTGGGTTGGTTTGTCAATGACATTTAAAAACATTTAATGTGATATTTATAGGCAAATATATTTGTTCAGTTTGCTGCTTTCTGTTTGCTTCACTGTGTAGGAATTTGGTGGGTTTTCATTTGCCTCATTGAAGCCAGTACTAAAATATCTTTCAGCATTTAACCTAGGAAACAATTATCTTTTCTGACCATGTGCGTGTTGTCCTGTTAAGAAGCAATTTAGGTTCTTGTTACTGAATTCATCCCAGACAGACTGATTGTCGTTAAGCATTGCAAGCTTATTCCAGAGGAATACTCTTCCTGTGCTGCTGAACGTGCGTTTGCTGTGTCCCAGAGGTCAAGGCACAGAAATCTCCTATTCAGGAGTTAAAAAAAAAAAAAAGGTAGAATTAGAAAACAATTTTTAAAATTTAAAGAGTTTGTGATTTCCTAAGACAAACAGGTTGAGGAGTATAACATATTTGCTTTATCTAACATTTATTTTTCTCTCCCTTCTTGTGTACAATCCACTGAGATCTGCAAAGATACCTAGGGTGATAACCTTGTTAATGCTGAGTTTTCTCAGGTTTTGCAGTTTCTATTGCCATGTATTTTTAACATAAAAAAAAAGACTAGGCAGAAAAAGGAGTATTTTTATCTAGTAACCGGAAAAGAATACTATAGTGGTATCTCTGGTTGGTTACACCATTTCATTACACTTGAAATGCAAAGAAAGAGCAGCTTTGTGTGTTCATTAGGCCAACTGACATGGTGATAATTTTTCTGTCTTTTCTATCTTTTGCATGCAGATGAGCAGTAATTCCCATTATGTATCCTGCTTCTTCTTTCTTCAGTGTCCTTTATGTTGCATTGTCTTGTATTAATCTCTGTGGGGATCAATAGCAGTGCCATTACATTCATCCTGGAGTAATTTGAAAATAACCTGGTAAGGAATGTTTTTGTTGACAACTAGTCTTAAGGAGCTGTGAAAGTCTATCCAAGGATCGCCATCTCTAACAATAACTGTCTTTGTCTACCTTGCCATTTTTTTTCTGGCAATAAATGAATGGAGAACTGGCTGGGACAGATGAGCAGAATAACCTAGGGAAGTGTCTCAGGGCCATTGATACCTTGGGTTACATGCATGGAAAGATATGGAGGGGTTTTTCATCCTAAAAGTAAACTTCTGTATACTTTCACAGATGGGGATGAGGAGATATGGCACTTTGTGCTTGACTCTGCAGCTTGATTTGGTGGATATGGATGGTAGAAAATCATGAAGTCACCACTAAGCAAGGAAAGGCACTTAGTCCTGATAGTTCTTAGAAAGGCTGAGAGTAGTACTTTTAGTTTGACATGCACTACTACTACCACCTCTACACCTGCTAATATTCTGGCCACTGACATTGACTCCCTTTTCTACATTGGACAGCAATCCAATTCGCTATCCTTACTGATAGTGCATTTTCAAACATCATGTGCTGATCAAGTGATGTTATTTGCCAGGAAAGAGAAACAGATCTTGGTTAAGTGCATGGTTTCAGGAGTCAGCTTTACAATACTTTCTATACCTGGTGTTCCTGCATTCTCAGACACGCTTCTTAATTAGGGCAGGGTTCAGTCTATTGTGACAGCAGGCCAATATTGTTACCTTTGAGAATATGTCTCTGTTGTAGACACTGTGTCTCTAAAGTGACCATTGCCCTTCTCTGGATTCAGAAAGTGCCAAGGTTCTGCCATGATGCATTTTAGGTTGCAGACGCTTTGGGTGCAGTTTGGTAAATACTCTGTTTTTCTGTTCTAAGAACACAAAACATCCAGTTGCTCTAATGTAACAAAGAACTTTTCGTTCATGTTTTCTTAAGTCTGGTTTCAACTACTTACTGTGTTTTTTCTCTTTCATATAGTCTTTGCTGAAGTGTAATAAGACATAGAAAAATGTGTTAATTGTCTTCACACATTTTTGCCTGGGCTGTGGACTCATTGATTTGGCCATGAACCAAGCTGTGACTGAAGTATATGCCAGATTTGGTAAGTAAAGTCAAGGAGTTTCTGAAATTCTCCCCAGTACAGTAGTCTGCATTGGAAATTAACCCATTTGTTCAGTGCCAGACTCTGGTGGCTTTTATCACTTGTTCTAAAGTCCTTAGATTATTATAGGAAGATATATTATTTCATTTCATTTGAATACTTCATCAGCCCTAATATTAATTCTTAATGTGGCTGCTGTTCTTCAAATACATTCTCTTGGGATACAGCTGTCTGATATCAGAAAACAGGGGTTGGACTAGGTGACCTTTGGAGGTCCCTTCCAACCCAAACCATTCTATGATTCCTCATTAAAATAACAGTATATCAGAACCCATCTGGTTTTATTCGGAAAATGTCTTTCGCATAATCCATAAAAAAAATCATGTTCTGAATATCCAAATTGCTGCATATTCAGAGAATTTATAGTCATTTTTACTCTCCTGCAGCAGCTGAGCTTTGAGTGAGCTTTCTTTAAAATCTTAATAAAATATTGGAAAACTAAGATATTGCTTGATCATAATGAAATAATGTACAGATTTTAATTCTAAACTATTATGAGTATGTCTTTGGTCTGAAGAGTAGTGATTTTTTTCACCAATAAAAATAGCAAAACCTTACATTCTGATGCTCTTTCTCCAAAGGTGAGCATCTTTCCAGTCCTTTTCAGTGGACGAGCCTTTTCCTCGCTTGCCATGGTGTTTGCCATGGCTGTTCAAGGAACTGCATACTTCATTCTGAATCTCCTTATGCAGCACCATTTTTTCTCTACAAGATAGTGTGTCTGAAAGTTTGTGTTAATGTTTCTGTATTTACAGGGTGTTTGTTATTCTCTATGTTCCTCTTTGTTCTTTTTTCTTTCTTTTTGTCTGAATTGTCAGCTTTTTTTGTTTGCCTTTTTTTCCCTGTTTGCTTACCTGATTTCATCTCAGTTTGCTGATATCCTGGTTCAAGGAAGCATTTACAAATATGCACTATGTTAACAGGATTTAGGAATGTATTACTAAATAAATTAGTTTTCTTGAATCGACACTTCATTGTGATTTTTTTTTTTTAAAGATTAAGGCACTGTAATACTGAGATTAAAAATTACTTGAGAAGCTTGTATTCTCATAAGTACTCATACGAGGTACTAGCCTTGCACCCCAAGACAGAAATTAGAGTCCATGGCACAGGACAGTTGCAGCCTGGATGCTATGCAAATTTCCCCTCTCTGCTCTACCTCAGTGAAAGCTGCTGCCTATCCAGGTGTGAGTGGGCCATTCACTCCTGTTGGAGACTGCCAACAAGAGAACTAATGGCTACAACTGCAAAACTACTGTCTTATTCTGAGGTCTGCTCAAAAGATCTGTAGCAGGACTCTCACTAGCTGAAGAGGAGCCAAGGGGTGAAAGATTTGGCTGAGACACAGATTGTGTCATATCAACAACTGACAAGGCATGCTCTTTTGAGCAAGTAATTTCCTACCTTTTCAGCAGAGACTAATTTTCAAAAGTCAGGGATTCTTCCAACAGCAGGAATGCTCCAACCAATGTCACATGTTGTTTTAACTCAAACCAGAGCAAGTCATTGCTTCTGCAGCCAGCCTCTTGGGTTTTTCCAGGTTTGCTGGGACTGCCATGTCACCTGTTACTGATGAAGATAAGGACATTGCAGAAAAAAGAAAAAGAATTATGAGTGGTGGGAACAAAACAAATACCTTAGAATTACAAGAACTGACCAAGGTAATATCTTGATAATTAAGCAATTTAGTCTAGTGTAAATTTATTTCAGCTGTGATTTCAGATGGTATTGATCTCAAAATCTGCCTGTGCCTTAGAAAATAACAAGCATTTTGGAAATCAAGGCTGCTTCCTTTTGATGAGAAATAAAACCACCGAGAAGTCCAGCAAGGATAGTGCAATCTTCCCTGCTTAAGTTTTTTACCTTATCACTTGAAACGACTGTTAGCGATTTCTACTAGCATCCATTTCTACTACTAATTTATCTTCTTGCCAGACATTGAAGGCATCTGCATTATGCTGTCAGAAGCATGCAAACTTCAGCCACAGACATACAAAGACTACACATATTGCTGGGCTCTTTAATGAATAAGATACCTATCATTCTTCAGACTCTCCTGCTGTATTGGTCCTCTTTAAGTTTGATGTGTCAGAGCTACTCAAGTCTGTTTCCCGCTGCTAAAGATAAGAAGTAAAAGGCTTCATGCAGAAAATTTGTATTTTAGAGATCACAAAAAAATTATTTAATGTAAATACGTATCTGACTTTGTAGAATGCTTGCTCTTTTTAATTTGTTTATTTACTCCTGTCCTGGTTCTACAGTTGCCTCAGGCCAATAACATTAAACTAAAAAAATCAGATTTTCTTTGCTACAGAAGTCTTGAATTTTTTTGTTTGGTTGGTTTTGAGGGGTTTTTTTTTGTGGACACTCTGGGTTGGCATCTGTCCTGGAGAGGTATGTTGTTCAATACACTAGATTACATTCCATGGATCAGTTCATATTTCATGCCTCTGCTGATCTGCAAGTTGGAAATACTGAAGAATGTGATAAATTTTGTGATTTAGTGCTTTGGTCTTTTGGGAGTGAACAGCACTGGCAAAACAACAACATTCAAAATCCTGACTGCAGATCCTGATGTGACATCTGGACATGCTGTAGTGGCTGGCCCACAATAGACAAGTACCTTAAAACACGCCTGGGACAGTCTATTTACCAGGCTAGAACTGTCCAGATCATACTTTGTGACCTAGCAGCTCTTTTCCAGTTTCATGGCACTGAGAGAGACCACAGTTAACACACACTGGTGCTTTTCACTTCCAACAATCTGTTATAAATTCTGTGAGTAAGTTACAGTAATGCTAACAGTGGGATAAAGCAATTGGATGTGATAGCAAAAGCTGCAAACTTAAGATAACCAGTTGATCGGAGCTTTGGGTCTTTTCTCTGGCTGTTTCCAGCATCTTTGTCATAAGTTAATACAAGGTGATCTGATATTCATTTATGTTAGTTTAGTTCAACTTACATGTCTTGGTTTGTTACATGCAGTTGGGATTTGATGCTTTGTCCATTGATGTGATTTGAACAATTGCTGTTTTGTTGCCAAAACACAGTCCCGAGCAACCTGCTCTAAGTGACCCTGCTTGAGCAGGGTGAGTGGACAAGATGACCTCCAGAGGCTTCTTTCAATCTTAACTGTTCTGTGATTCTGTGTTTCTCCCTCCATACTACTACTACCAGTGTTAGACTTGTGTCTTGCTCATCTGTTCCTAGTCAACATGCTCTGAGATGAAATTTATCTTTTTTTTCTTGTAGAAATAAATGCCATTTGCCAAAAAACAAGATCTGAGTGGCTGTTCAAAGAATTTCATACTAAGTTAGCCTAGGAAAGGAAAATGAGTAAGGGGAGATGGGCTTGCACTCCTAACCAGGACTGACCTAAATTAGGTGAGAATACATTCCTTGCTGTTCTGTACAGACATTGTTAGTAGGATATCATATCAGGAAGACTTCATTCTCCCCTTATAAGAGTTGTTGCCCCAGAAAAGATTTTATTCTGTCTATCTCTGTCTTAATGCTAGTGTTATAGAACTAAGATTCTTCTTTTTCCCTCCAGTATACAGACCCCCATTTCAAACACCCATCAAAACAGAGGGTTACTGCCCTTAGTCTGATGCCATTGGTGGCCAGCACACAGGAAGAGAACATCTCCACTTACATGCATACCAGAAGGGGATTCCAGCAGAGTTGCTTTTGACTTATACATAGTTAACAGTGAATATTTGTGATGGTTAACCGGGTTCATACCATGCCAAGGGCCAGAATTTCCAAAGTGGGATTGCCATTCTGTGTTTTGAAGTCCTAGGAGCAGCTTCTTGCATTTGGAAAGTGAAGTACAAGACTGTGCTTCAAATGCAGGTTCTTAGGTGTAAGTGGTACTTGCAAAACTGTGGTGCCAACCACAGAAAGCTAAAGATGCAACTGCCATGACTCAGAACTGCATTGGTTATGGGTTTGTTCATCTTCAAAATGTTTTATGTACAAGGTATAAAACATGAAGAAGATTCCAGAAGAAAATAGTTTAAATTCTTGTACAGATAGAAAGTCTCACTGAGACTGGTTCATGGCTTTCCCTCAAGTAGCTAGAATTCCTCTCATCATCACAAATTTTTTGGACTCCCCTGCTCCAGATGTAAAATGAGTGTGCTAAAAGCCAAGGGATTGCCATTTTCTCTGCCAGAAGAAGGTTGTGTCAGCAATTCTGTCAGTTATGCATTAGCTGCTGTGTGAAAAAGGCAGTCTTTCTCAAAGGCTGCTGAATGGGGCATCCAGAAGCTGGGACTTCTGTGTATGCAGACTACCTGGCTGGTACCTACAGGGGTACAAGCACAAGCTCTCTACTGCTCTGATTGGCTGCCCACTAGTTGTCTTGCTAGTGAGTGTCATTGTCACATAGATTTGTGATCACTGAATATAATATCTCATAAAAACTGTGTGCTAAAGAAGTACAAGGACTTCTATGACAGTCTTTGCAAGCTGCTTTCTGTCCTCAACTTACAGTGTATTTCAGGGGTAGACTGGGAGGCAGAAGTAGGTTTCTAATGGACCCCAAGGGATTACAAAAGAAAGATCTTCAACAAAGAATGGTCTGAGATAAAATCTATAATTCAGACAAATCTGAATTTAAATCCATCTTTGGTTTCAGTCTGCTTTTCTTGTCAGAGTATAGCTATTCAAATAAATTATGATCTTACAACATATACTTTGCTGCTTTTTCCAGCAGAACAGAGGAAGTTAGCTACCTTTTGGCAGCCTTTAATATTGTTGGAATAAATTATACTAATTTAGACTAAAGTATACAAATGCTCATCATTAACCTAAGGTAGCAGAAAACTGCCTATCTCAAGGGAAATTCTGACTGCAATTACTACAACAATTATTTAAATTATACTGTAAAACCTTAATTTGTATGCTGAAGAAGAAATCTTTGATAGCGTGGTTCCTTGTGCCATTTAATGTCTTTACATACATTCTGCCGGTATGTAGTAAACATCAAAAAAAAAAGTTTTCTAATAATTTAAGACAGAATGTTGATTTTTTTTTTTCTCCAAGATTAAAAAAAAAAATAAATTGTTACTTAACTGAGTCAACCAATTTATGCAGAACTAGATCCTTAGCTGATGTAAATCTGGGTAATTTCAATATCTTCTTTGGTTGAAAAATGTGTCCTATATGTTTATGTGAGTAAGAAGATTCCTTGGGGAAGATTCACTCTCCTTTTACAAGAGTTATTGCCCTAGAAAAGAGAGAAGGGAAGTGTTCATCTCTCCCTTAAAAACTAGAATTAGAGATAGAAGATTCTTTGTTTCTCTAGTATATTGACCTATATCTCTAATGTCCACCAAACATGGGAGCCAAACTTGACACAACTTGCTGTAACTGCTACCCCACGAGCCTCTTTCCGTTTATTTCTGGTTTGGGTCCTAAATGGTTTTTGTAATGAGATATCACAAATGCTTGCATTTTTGCTAAATAATTCTGCATTCCCTTCCCCACAGCTGTCCCCTACACCGAGAGCATTATATTCTCACCTGCAGTTCCTTGCACTTGTCTCCTTTCTGCTTTGTACTAAGTACATGAGTTCCCATTCACTCGTGCTTCTCAGGGTCCATATGCTTTCTCAAGGCACAGATTTCAGTAGGGAAGCAGCTCTGTGCTAAGGACCAAACATACAATAACTTGATTCTAAATACATTTTCATATCTGCTTCTCTGAATCTCTGTGTCTTAACATTTTCCTTACAGGATGAACCAACTACTGGAATGGACCCTCAGTCCCAGTGCCTCCTATGGATCTCTATTGTCAGCATGCTCGGAGACAGACCCGCTGTGGTTCTAACCTCACACAGGTAAAAATGGTTAGAATTCAGAATTCCAGAGTAGATGAAGTTAATCTGCTGGCTTTTTATCCCAAATATTTGTTTTCTATTTTGAAAATATGGAAGGTATGTGAAGCTGTAGAGGAGAAGGCTCTGAGGAGTCCTTATTGTGGCCTTCCAGTATCTTAAGAGGGCCTAGAGGAAAGGGGAGGGAGTTTTTAAGATGTTGGGCAGTGATAGGACTAGGGGGAATGGAGCAAAACTAGAAATGGGTAGATTCAGATTGGATGTTAGGAAGAAATTCTTCACAATGAGGGTGGTGAGACACTAGAACAGTTTGCCCATGGAGGTGGCAGAAGCTCCATCCCTGGAATTTTTTAAGGCCAGGCTGGATGTGGCTCTGAGCAGCCTGATCTAGTGTGTGGTGTTCCTGTCTATGGCAGGATCCTTGAGCTCCCTTCCAACCCTGACAATTCTATGATTATCCATAGTATGGACCTAATGATGGTGTCACAGAGATATAGAGATAGCTCTGGTTACTGCTGTGAAAGGCAGTTGAGGGACAACAGAAACAGTGTGGAAGAATCTGGGTTTCACCCTTCCACTGATTGTGAAACATCTTGTTTTATTTGGTGGAAACTATTCCTGGAGTATTTAGTAGAAATAGTGACAGTCTATCCAAATTAGTTGAGTTGATGGTAGGATATTCAGGAGTTAACAAAATTACTTCTATCCAGTATTTAATAATTGATACTCAGCAGTATTAAGAGTGTACTCATTTAGACATTGTAGTAAAGAGCATCTTCAAATGCCTGGGCACCATTCAGCAGCTAAAATACAAGTAAATAGAATATTTTAATGGTGTTTTTAATGGGAAAACTTAGTGTGTGTGGTATGTACCATTCTTAATACCGGGAAAGTCCATTGGGACTGTTGGCAACACCCATCTGCTAGAGGGCATTAGCCTTATCTGCCTGCTTTCCTAAGTAGCTGGGGGTCCATATATGCAAAGCTGTCTTTGACAGGAATGTTGGAGACATTCCTGGCTGCCTTACAGCTTCCTCTAAAATATTCTGTCTATTCATCACAACCAAACTCACATTGTGCAAGCCATGCAAAGCTTGCTGAACCCATCTCCTGCTGAAGGAAAAAGAGGATTTCAGTTACAAGTGCATCCAAAGGAAAGAAGTTGCAAGGAAGTTTATCAAAATAAAGAAGGAATACACAGTGTTCATGTCGTCTTTCTGTCTCCTTCCTGGAGAAAGGCCAAGAGGATGCAAATGTACAGAGATGTTCCACTAACTCATACTAGTTGATGAGAGAGTGACAATTTCTTTCCTCACACAGGATTTTGTGAACTTTGCTAAACAGCAGATGGAAGATTAGGAAATCCCCTTGATTCCTCATGCAGCTGGAGCCAGCCAAAATGCAAAGGTGTCCCCCGCTTTGCATCCACAGGCAGTCATATAACTAGCATTTGGTGTGCAGAGTGCAAACAGAATCATAGAATCATAAAATCATAGAATCATAGAATCAAGAAGGCTGGAAGAGACCTCAAAGATCATCGAGTCCAACCTGTCACCCTAAACCTCATGACTATCTAAACCATGGCACCAAGTGCCACGTCCAATCCCCTCTTGAACACCTCCAGGGATAGTGACTCCACCACCTCCCTGGGCAGCCCATTCCAATGAGCAGTACAAGGGTAAAACAAAGGTTCCCATGCTCAGTATTATACTGATTTTTCCTTTTTCATCTTTCTGAGCACTGTGCTCACTGAGCTCTAGCAACAGCCAACTTCTATTGCTCTACAGGAACACTAATGCTCAAAGCATCAAAGGCAGGTCCTTGGAATAGAACAAAATCTTCCTCTAACAAATTTCATTATAAGTCACAAGAAGAGGAGTCTCCTTCCTTCTTGTTGACCTATAAAGAGCATGGCAGTTTCTCTGTCAGGTTCTTTCATGCTGGCAGGCTTTTCTTGTTTAACTTTTAAATCAACTGCTACCAGTCAGGTCCCAAGGCAGAGTGCATTGCTCAGCTTACAAGTGGATTCCTGCCATCTTGAGTGTAGGAGACTACCAAGGTCACGCTTGTGCTGGGAGACTGTTTCACTGTCTCACCAGCTGCCAGTAAAAACAGACATTGTCTCAGCCAGGAGGGGAAGAATTAATTCAGAACTCAGATTTGGGCAAGACATGTGCCTTTTTTTCTTAAAAAAAAAAAAAAAAAAGAAAAGAAAAGAAACACTTCCTAATGAAAATTACCTCACCTTCAGATTTCTCAAATAAAAGCAGAATGCCATAATGGAGCCAAAAAGGAAAGCGAGTATGTCCAAATCTGTCAAATGTTTTGTTTTCTCATGGAAGCATGGAAAGAGACATCTTTATTTATAAACAAGACCAATTTTTTTTTCTTTCCTGTGACTGGAACTTAAGTGGGCATATAGTGTGAATAGGGTATGTGCTGTCTTTGTTCTCAGAAGGAAAATTTCCACCTGCTTGTACTCCACCATGCACTCAGTGGGAATTTGTTTGACATTTAGTTCTTTTCTCTGGTTCACAGTTAAACCAGTGGAAAATAACAATACTGAAAACAATTCATAATGATGTATTGCTTCAGTTACCTACCAGATATAATAAATTCTAAGAAATCTTCTTCAAGACATGCTATACAGAAATAAAAGCTGGGTCATGTAGTTTTACTTTGTCAAGATTTTTTTTCTTCAATTGATGTAGATTTAACAGAAAAAATATGTATAGAAGGACATTCTTGCTTTTGACTGTACAAAATATTATGAAACTTCAGCAACCAGCTGTAGTCTTCTTTTGCCATAATTATTTCAACTGATCTCAAAATACAGTCTACAATTTATTGCATCTATCACCCTTACAAATAGTTGCAACATGTTTTCCATACATCCATTTTAGATAAATAAATTATGAAACAAAACAGAATCTATGCATTCTCTTCCTGTTCTAAAATGGCTTCTTTAAAATGCCATTCAGATTGATTGCAATCTTTTTTTTTTTAACTAGATTTGCACAAAACCCAAGTAAATCCCACTGAACATCTTGTGAATAAGAAAACACAGGAAGTCCAAAATGTAGCTGATTTTTTCTCCCTGGCACTCAAAATAGGAAGGGAGCTAGCATTCTGAGGACTAGCAGTGACTTCATGTATTTACAAAAGGTATTAAAAATTATTCAGAAAATGCTGACATAAAATGCTAGCTAAAAAGTCCTTTCAGTATCATATGGACTTGTTATATGAAAATAAACCAGATATCACAGATAGAGCATAGATCAGATCATCTGAGTCTTAGTACTAGTATGCAGTTTACCACTGAAGAAGACTAAAAACCAAACAAAAACCCCCAACAACACAGGATGTATTTGCTACAAATACTTCTGAGTTAAAATTCTTCTGCAAATTAGAGGTTAGACCCAAATCAGGTATTTAAGATATCGCCTGTTTCTTTATTCCAGAAGTCATTCATATTCTTTGGTAATATTATTTGTTACAAAGCACCTGCCACCAGGCAGCACACTCTTCTTCAAATCAAAGGCAGCAGATCATGCAACTTTCTTCAGGTCAGCTGGCTGAGCTGAGCTCTCTAGTAGTTAGCTGGTATGTCCTCGTTCCAATGCACTTATGTCTTTCAGAATACCACTGCTAAATTTGGAGCTGCTTTTCAGCACATACTTCTTGGTATCTCTGATCCATCAGTCTAAATGCACTAGTACAGGAAAATCTAAGTCAATCAAGTTACAGTGAACTGTAGGGGCTTTTGGTAGTTTTCAAGTGCATACAATTTTTCTCCGTAATGGAGCTTCAACATGCACCAAAATCCTTTAAATTAATTCACTTATTTGGTAGGTTTATCATCTTTTTCTTCTTGAAGTTCTGTGCAGTATTCAAATGAAATCTATTTTTCTTATAACAAAAAGGGAATAATGGGCATTCGAAGACTTGGATAATCCTTGAATTCCCGTAGGTAGGTGCAGTGTTTATCCTTTGCCCAAATTGTCATCTGAATGAAGCAAAGGAAGGTGAACAGCCCCACTGTAAGGAAAGGAGAGAAAGACACATTTCATTATTGCATTGAAAACACACTCTTATTGCTGACATTACTTCAAGGTGAAGTACCAAAACATTACTCACCTGGAACACACTGAGTCATGATAGTGAAACTGATCCAGGTCCCCACCTGTTTTGGCCAAGGAAATTTAAAATATTTCTGGTGACAGCATTTGCATTTATGTCTCTACTGATCAAAACCAACCTTGTCCTAGTATAGGTAAATAAAAAAGCCAAGGTCAGCCATATCCATTTCTAGTGTTAGCACAAGATACCTTTAGCCAAAAAGGTGAACAGTGCCATGTTATCATAAATAAAACCTTTATGTTTGCTTACACAGCTATTACCCTGACAAAATTTTAAGCATTATGACATAGCATCCTTTCCAATTTTCGATCAAATTTGTATTTGTCATGCCTCTGTCAGTGCTAGGAATGGCAGCTTTCTATAGTCTGAGGCCAAATGGTGTTCTCATTAATGTCTGGTAATTTCCACTGAAGTTGAAACCTGATGCTGTCTTGTGCAAGAGCAAATTTTACACTGAGTTGCACTGTTTTTAACTGGTCTTGAACTGAGTCCAGATTTTAGATCCTGATTAAGGAATATGAACCAATAAACAGATTCAAGCTTCTAAAGCAGCCACCACCAACACAAGTCACTGTGTAACTTGTGGAAACAGGGAAGACAATCTGGGCCCATTTCCTATTTTGTCTGCCACAGTACCTTCTGTTCATCTGCCCACTATCTTCCTGCATAGTGTGTTATTCCTGAACTCTTTCAGATTATAATTCCACCAGACACAACACACATCCAGTGGCAATTTTCCTGTTCCTCTCTGCAAAATGTGCACTGCTTTAAAATAGATATGTCTTGTCTAGCAGCCATACTGAATCGTAGGCCCAGGCTCTGAGCTGTCTCTTCAAGGCTAGTCTTGTAACTACTGCTTCAAGGGAGGAGAGGAAGAACAGACAACTTCATGTGTGCTGTGTGATTTCATGAGGTTTAGGGAAGGAGGAGAAATATATTGAGCCAAACTATCTCAAAGGTTTCTTTCATGTTTAACATTCTAAAAGAAATGAAAATATATTCAGCAAAACTAAAATATTCTCATTTGAGAATACATACCTCATATGTATAGTTAGGGCAAGATACAAAGAAAAACAGCCATGTGAAAGGATTCTTTGTTGGATATGGGATCTTACGGGTTTTGGATCCTATAGATTAGAAAACAAATCATAAAATATTCACACTCCTAAACATATTGTTTCCTCTATAGATAACCCAAATCTGCCTACTCCTGTGTCTCATCGCTATCAGACAGACAAACAGGATGTGGGGAAACAAGTTGTCCTCTGGACCCACAGATGGAGTAGGATAACTTCAAGGAAATGCTCTGAGCATTAGAAAGTCATCTATAGATGCCTTTGGTCACAGTCACTCCTGTAAAAGGTACCTCAAGTTCTATATTTAAAAGTTAAAGGTTTTCTCAGATTGTCACAGAATAGAATTGTAGCAATCACAGTTGACAGCTGTAAGATGTTTGGCTCATGGTCAAGGCTCCCTGGCCTGCACAGAGATCTTGTGCCCCCCACCCTGTAGAAGCCAGTGAAATTACATTTCCTTGCTTCCCAAAGCATAGTTGATACTAGCACTAATTCCTTTTACATTACCAGTGTAACTAACATAATTGCTCCTCCCAACACAATCTGGTCCTAACCAATAAAAGTTACAGTAAGAAAAGTAGCGCTGTTTAATGAGCAGGTGTAGGATTTCTTGCACCGTCTTATCTCTCCTAGAAGCCAATCTTTACAGTGCTGAGCAACCTGCACACCCACAGCAATCAGCTGGTGGGTGTCAACACCCTCCAGGATCAGGTCTTTCACGAGGTAGAGTAACTGTAGAAGTACTGAATGGCTGTGCAAAAGTGAAAAATGACAACAAGTTTTTACCCTTTCTCCGGAGGTCACTGAGCACAACATGAATGGAAAAATTTCCAGCTTCACAGAGCTGCAAAAAAAAGCATGACTGAGTTAAAAATGTGCTTCCCTTCTATTTAGCCTCTTCCTTTTTTCTTTTCTTGAGGTACTTTGAAAAGGAAAAAAAAAAGTTTAAAAAAGAAAAGAATCTGTTATAAACAAGATTTTTAAATGGGAGTTAACACACCATCATAAATATACTTAAACAAGACTGCTCTCGAACATAAGGATGGAAAATCTTTGTTCAAACATGAGTGGATATTACAGTCTCTTATATATTTATGGTATTTGCCAGCAAACATGAATTCAGTGTCCAAAAGATCGTGTATTTTTTACATATACAATCCCCATGAGATCTAAAGGCATTAAACCAAAGGGGATAAAAGTAAACCCAGGAGATTCTTGCTTTACTTTTTGTTATTCTTCTGTATTTAAAAGCATCTGAAATTTTGACTTGGATACTTTTATTTTATCAGAAGTTTTTAAATCCCAAGGAAGATACGAGTTGGGCTCTAAGTAAGTTTTCTTCTTTAGAGTATAATTGATATGAATCATGACCAGCTTCCGCCACTAGTTTTAAATAATGCTTCCCCAATCAATTATGTAGAAAGCATGCTGAAATGACTCATTTATATGATTATGGCCAATCTCCAGTGAGTTTTATTCCCAGCTCAGTACTTTCAGCTATGTAGTATCTCTATAAAATGGGAATAGATTATTAATTTACAGAGTTTTCATACTGGGAAGCTGCTTTGAGATCCTGCGGTCACTGATGGTTAGTTTCCCAAAGCAAGTGAACAGCTGGTGTCCTAAACAAGTTACACATACATAGGAAAAATGGGTCCATCTTTTTTTGCTACACTTAGAGTGTTTCTGCATGTATGAAACATTCCTAGAAACTGTGAGAATGGACACCGAGTTAAGAATTTTGCTTCATAAGGAAAGCTGTAAAAAATTCCTCTGTCACTAGAAATTATCAGCAACATACGTAGTTGTCCAGGTCTCCAAGTTTTATGGCCTGTTGTGATTCTTAACTCTTAATAAATAGTTCACAAAACAAACTCACTAGCTTTTTCACACAAACTGGTAGTTCCAGGATTCTTTTAACCAAATAAATATACCAGTCTTGGAATGGATACTGAATCAAAATCTTCCCTTGTGTACAAGATCACATTAAAAATTGACAGATTTCTCTGTTGTGCATGCAAGTTTCAGCTTTAGTAGTATGTCCCAAGTGTTCAGGTTTGAAATATCTGTTTATCCTTCTCACTCCTTCACTTAGACAACATAAGAAATAAAGCAACAGGTTTCAGCATTTTTTAAAAAGAGTAGACCTACCAGAAACATGATCACAGCAAAATTTATCTGCTTTTTCCCATAAGCTATTAAAAAGAAAAAGAGTACATGTGATTAGAACAAATATACAAACACCTAAGTACTTAAATCATATTGAGGGCTGTTTTGCTACTTACAAGGAGGAGTGTAAAGAGGATGATTGATGTAATAAGCAAGCCAAGCTGCAAATCCCCAGTAATACAAACAGTTCTGAAAAACAGGGAATTTTTCTTTGTTTTAGTACAATCCTCTACGCAGGTATTCACTGCAAGGACTGTTGATAACAATCAATTGGTCTGATCCTTCAAGTTGCTGATAGTGCAAAAAACAATAATACTAAGTGTGGTAAGGTGGGAGCAGATGACAATTGATAACAGGAAAAAGTAGTGCTGAGAGTAAGAGTTTCTTTTACATATCTTGGAGTTAAGTTCATAAATAGTTTTAGAAAGTACGATTGTCCTATTGAAAACCAATTGTCTGCCAATCCATTTGGCCACAGATGAAGTGACATACAGACTGTATGATAGACAGACCTATTTTGCTTATCCCTGAAATTTTGTAAACTGACATCTATATACTGTGCTCTCTTCCCTGATTACTTTGTATTGCCCTATCTCTTGCTTTCTCTTCTCCTTCACCTCATCAGTTTTCTTTCCCATGCCTTAACTTTTCCTACCTAAAGCCACCATGCCTGACCACTTTCCTCTGCCCTTTGACATTAGTTTATCCCCTGTACTACTGCCCTTGACTATCTGTGATCCTGCTTCCGTTCTCTAAACTGATAGCATAGCTGTCACTAATGGTACCGACTCATACCTGATCAATCTCAGAGCTTTGTGAAGCTTGCCAAGGCTTCATCTGTGGGAAAAAAACTCACAACCTACTTACTATAGCAATCTCTGCCTCTTGTTTGGTTTTCCTGCCATAGCCTTGTAGTTTTTAATCTGATACTGCTGCTTCAGTATCTTGGTGACAAGTTAAATTCTCCCTCTTTATATGTCTGTAGGTAGGAGGTAGGCATTTTCTTGGCCCATTCCTCTTCTTCTTCTCTGCTCACACCTTTAGGTGCTGTTTTCTTGCAAACAGACTTTAACACTTGTTGACAACTCATAAATTTGCTTCTCATCAGTTGAGATTTCTTCCTTTATTAAAACGAGTAGCTCAGTTTTTAATGTTTGAGGACATGCTTTGTCATCACCTGGGCTTCAACAAGACCAAAACTGAACTCTTTATCTACCTTTCACGCTTCTCCTGTTCTTTCTTTCCCTCCTGTTTTTGGTCTCAAGTAAAACACTGATCCTCCTTCTGGTGATGACTTTTCTTGGCTTTCCTATAGTTTCACATACCTTAGATATTTCTAGGTCTTTTTGGTTTCTATTGCACAGCTCTCCTTTCCTAGTCCTGCAGCCATAATTCTTACCCAGTGCTCCATTCTTTCCTGTCCTGACTGGTGTTACATTTTCTGAAGGGCTTGAATGGTGCAGCCTTTTCCCCTTAATATATACCAGAACTTCATTTCTAGCAAATAAAACCTCCCCAAGTGATTACCTTTCTGCACCTGCAACCCACCCTAGCTGACTCCACTGTCTGACAGTATGTTTTTCTGAAAATGCTGGTGAGGAGTAAGCCCCCCCACCTGCTGAAGCAGTTTTATCAAACATTCTGTTGCATTTCCACTTTTTACTTTCAAAGTTAGTTGAATGACTGAAGAAACCTCAGACACAATGGACACCCTCTTGGGTATGCTGTAATACAAACACATATATAGTATGTCCTTGCTCTGAGATTATGTATTAATAGATAACTAATGAGAAACAGCAAGTTATTAACCAATAGTTACAGATCGGGTGGGATAAATGGGCAGAGAGATCAAGTGACTTTCTTGTGATGACTTCCTTTTTCCCTAGGAAAAGCAGCAGAGCAATAAGAATGACTCCAGTGAGGAGCCATCTGGTTAGTGTCCTATCCATAAACTACTGCTTCCCCCTAACACTACCTTCTTCTACTATATATTATTAATTGCTGTACAAACTTAACTGGAAACGGTCTCTTGTAATCCTGGAATGGCATCTTCTGAAAAACCTTTCCCACAGGATGAATTATATGGCAATGGATTTCAGTAAAGTAAAATTAAATTTAAAAAAAAAATAATCATGGCTTGGCTTATCTCCCAGCAATACATGCTGTAATTAAACAGAACAAGTACTATTCATCCAAGGAACATGATTCATTGAAAGAGTATTCCTCAGTTATAAGAAAAGGAGCTTTAGGATAAGTGGAGTCTGCCACTGCTAAGTTCCTTAGTGATAACAGTACGAATGTCCACCAGCCACTAGAAGCATTATTGCTCATACAAAAGCAGGTTCAGGCAGGAACATCAAAGTACATGCAGACTTCATAAACTCACTTCAAAGAAAGAAATTGTTTTAATGAATCTTTCATATTCCAGGTGGATAGTAAAGCTTTAAAACAATCTCTTCTAAAAAAGATTTTGTGGATCAAGTTCAGATATTGCAAGGATCAGATAAATAACTTATTTCTAAGTTTACTAAGTTATGGTAAGTATTTTTGTTTTCTTCAATTGATTATTCTTGTGATAACCAAAACCATTTCTGTTTATGTTTACTCATGGCCAGCATGTATCCTTCTGTCTTATTCTATTGTCTTCTGGTTTAAATGATGTTTCTTCAGGTCCAGTGTTTTCTTTCCTTCAGATTTTTTATAGAAAGTGACAATATCCTTTTTTTCCCATGAAAATGTTCAGTACGACCAATTGTAACACTGATCTTTGAGGAATGCCACTGGTACCTTCCTATTATTAAAGGTCTGACAGATCCTTTTCTGGTGCAACCACCATCATCTTTCTTTTTGTTAGTTGCTTTATCACCACACAATTTTTTAATTAATCCCTTTCGTATTCATCCTAGGCCAGTTGTTTACTAAGTCCAGATAAATCAGACATTCTACCTTTCCATTGCCCAGAAAAATCACATACCTTAGAAAGAATTATACTATGTTGGTATATAGCAGGAACTGCTTGTGATAAATCCCTGCTATATTTTACAGCATCACTTACTCACATTTCCATTTGGTAAACAAAGGATAAAAATCACAATCTCATAAATTCCTGTCTCAGATCTCTGCTTATTGAGGCTGAAGTTAAAGGTAGCTCTCATTGTGCTTAGGAAATAAGCTATCTATATCTGCTATGTATGTGACCAAATGCTTCAAGAAGCTCCATCTACCATCTGTGCACGAGGAAAAAAAGGGAAGAGGATGTGATATGTTTCTCACTGGCACAATTGTGGAGATTTTAAAGCAAATGAAATCCAAGCACTACTAAGCTGGTAGAAGAAGAACTTTCAGATGAAAGGAAGTACCACCAAACTGAGAAAAGCAGAAGTGATTAGAATGACTGGTACAAATGTCACTTGGAGCAACAACAGGTTGTATCCTCTGAAATCTTCTGAAAGGGGCAAGTAGCTGTCAGAGATGGCAGTAAGAAAATCAAGTTTTGTCACACGGTACAGTTTCTTTTTCATGGCAAAGTTGCTAATTTATCTGTTGCTTAGCATTCATTAGCTATTGTTGTGTCAAGAACAAGTCTTTAAGAGATCTGCTAGCTTTTTAACAACCCTTACGCTCAGCACAATAAATTGCTAGGGAGGATTCTTGCTAAGGGCTGCTCAGCTATAGACAATACTTCCGGATAGGTATCAGCAGAACTACCACCACATGCACAGCTGTAAGGAGCTAGCCACAAGGTAGAGCTTCAGCTGCTGAGTATCACTGCCACAGGACAAATTCCAAGCAATTGTCTAAATACCAAATGTTAAATACCCAAATGCTGATACTATACTATACACTTGTCCAGTTTTAGATGATAATCTCCTGTCTTGCTGTGCATAAAGTGTATTTTTAATGCAGTGTGCAGTCTGTTGCAAAGATCTGTAAAATAACATGAGACTGTGAATAACAGCCCACTGCGCTGCTCCACACACATCTAGGAAACAAGGAGTCTGCATCTCAACAGCTGCTCTGTGCCACAGCAGCACTGGTAGGATAAGGAAGTGCTTCTGCAAGGAGAAGAAAAGGTGGAACAACCAAGGTGCTTTCCACTGAATCAAAGATAAATTTACAGTTGCTTAAAATAAGCAAAGAGAGTGTTAGGAGCAACAAGGATGTAAAATGAGTGTTTCCAAAAAGTACTTATTTGTACTATATAAAAAAAAAAGCAGCCTTCCCAATATTGTGCCTAGGTGAGCTACCTTAAAAATTAACACTGTTACAGAAACCTTCACTCCCAAGGAGCTAGCTGAGTGGGCAAGCTCACATTCTGAAGGTTTCACATTCTAAGAGCAATGAGAATACTGCAACATGAATAACAGTATGGCAGTGTGCGTTATACAATAGCAACATTAAGAAGTCTTTTGAAAGAACTACAGATTTATTGGTGAGATTTGCTGTGCATTACTACAAAAGCCACACCAACTCTATGCTGCAGAGACAGAGCATAGGTTGGCAAGGTTGGACTTGTAAGGGGGGCTATGGATAGATTCTGACACAATTTACCTTCACAATATTCCTCAGTGGCATAGTCCCATGGGAGAAGCGATGAACAAATACTGTTTCAATCAACCTTTTGATGTAGTGGAAAGAATGGCAGATACATGCCAAGCTAGAAACAGCAAGACAAAAGCATTTAAGAGTGCTTAAAAACACACGCATGGCAAGACATTTGGAATAAGAGTACAATGCTAACAAGAAATACTGCTCAAGCCTGCAAACAGACTTACTTAACTACTGGATGTGGGCTTGATGTAAAACTCTCATCCAGTCCATAGACAAAAGGCATGCGGAAATAAAACAGAAAATAGATGAACAATGGACCTGTATATTCTATCAAAAATACCTGCAAAAAGAGAGAAAATAATTAGACAGCTGAATCAGATGCCAGTTTCGCTTTGGTCTCTGTGATAATTAATGCAGTGGGATTTATCAGCTCCACTGACCTAGGATGGCATTTAGAGAGGCAGGGAGAGAATAGCAAGCTACAAAAGTGGTAGACATGCACATAAGTGATCTGCAATGCATTTGCCTCACTTGCATACCAACGGCCATTGCCAATGCAGCCAACACAGTATGGGCATGGAAAGATAATCATGGCAGTCCAGAGATCGTGATAAATATGCATGCACGTTATATTTACACAGCTCTAACCCTCCTCTTGCCCTCAAAAAAGGTTGCTTTATTTTAGGTTAAAATGAAATTTGGTGAAGAATTTATCTTGAAAAAGAGGCACTTTGTTTTTAATGAGTGAATTTTGTTTAAACTGGAAACACAGCTTGCAAGTGTTCACAGGTGACCCCATCTGTATGAACAGTTAGCACAGCAGATGTCCCAGGAAACAATCATGAATACAATGTTCAAAAAACCTTTAATGTCAACACACACACAAAAAAAAAAAAAAAAGAGAGGAAACCAAAGAAGCCATTGTCTAACTTGATTTCATTTCATTTCAGATAGATATGTATTTCTTGGGAACAGAATTTTAAATCAAAGTTAACTTTGGACCAAACATTAACAGTTTAATTTTCCACACTTCTATAAGTGAGGAAGGTAAGTCCATACTCCATGTACAGAGAAAGAAATGAAATTGATTGCACTTCAGTAAAAAAAAAATAAAAAACCCAAGAGTTTTCTAATTTATTTAGAGTTATTTCAACACTCAGAAAAGTTGTGTTATTAACTTCTGTAGCAATCAGCATTTTCTCTGGTGAAGATCAGATTTGATTGTGAATTAGAAGTTTGTCCTTTTTATTCAATAAGACTAAGCTTGTATTCAAATGAAGTAGCTTGAAGGGCAGAGACCGCAGAATGTAAATGGAAGATTATGGAATGGCAGAAGTCTGGTGTTACTCTGCACCGTGATATTTTTAGTATATATTAATGCATGTGTGCCTTGGAGTTTACATTGCCATTAGAAGTTTTGCTGTCTTACTGGGGTTTGGGTTGTGTAATAGCTGCCTGACTTTTTGGCATTGCATCCAATATAATGATGTGAATACTCAGTCTTGCAGAACATTTGACCTCTTTTTTACGTCCTGTGAAGGTTGTCTTTGCTGTTTGTCATTAACACAAGATTTTATTAATGTCTCATAGCTAAGAAACGGCAAATGTGTCTTTAAATTACTGTGTCCTTTTCCCTTTGTGTTGTGCTCTTTCACTAGAACCAGTGTATGTGCATAACGGGCCTTTTGAAGAACTGGAAGAGTTATTGGTCATCTTACTGCAGGAGAAACTTGTAGCAGTATAATCTTGATCTTTGTCAGGAGAGTTACACAGGCCCGATGAAGCAGATCCCCAAAGGCATTTAGACACTTAGTTCCTTGTGATTTGAAGTAGATTTCTAAATCCATTTGAGAATCTGAACCTTAGTTTAGTAGAGCAAACCTACCCTACAGCAAGTTTTCCACTGCTGCTCTCCCAGGGAACAAGGCATTCAGAATATCATGTTACTGCTTTCCCTAATTAAATGAACTGAAGCAATGAGGATTCATTGCCTGCATCCACTATTAGAGCAGGCATCATGCAGAAATACTGGAGAAATACAAAAAGTGATGTAAGGATTAATTATGGAACAAAGCCATTAAAATGGCTCAGACTTGATGCATAGCTCACCATAGTCCAGCCTATCTGTGGCCCTAAATCTTTAAAATATAAGGTAGCAGTTGTGCCAACAGGGAGGTGCTGCAGGATTTCCTCATCCTTCAGAGACTTTCCTTCTGAGAAGGAAAGAAGTAATTACATCTCAAAGAAATTCAAGTCAGCTTTGACAGCATACTAACCCTATGTTGTGCTTTAACCTGTGATATTCTTTGGCATGACATGGGTTTATGGGAATCTCAATGAGTAAACTAAGAATGTTTACACCTAATTTTTACTTATCCCTGTAATCACATATAAGCAAGGATCCTCTATTCACACCAAGACATTGTGGAGAATTCTCAGTCCTATGTGCCTGCCTAGTCTAGTAGACTTGCTTCACCACTGCTACAGCAGAATTTGCTGATGGTTTACTGCTCTTTAACATGGTTCACTAACCTCCTGTTCAGCTGCACCGCAATCTCTCTCCTCATTCTTAATCACCAGACAGACAAAACCTAGGATAAGCTGACATAGAAAGGCTCTTCTACAGAGGTTTTCATTGCCTCATTTTTTTCCCAACAAACAAGCTAGGTGGTGATTCCATGGGACTTGAACCAGTACTCAAGCTTTTAATGCCTAGAACTGGGGGCATCTCTAAAAGGCCAGCATTTTCTCATGGCATGTCTCACAATGTAACTCCATGGAAGATTCCAACAAGGTAGAGTTAGAGAGTAGTTGGACTTGGTGATCTTAAAGGTCATTTCCAACCATAGTGATTCTGTGAAGGCAGATCTTTGAAGAAGGAAATAAGGTACTTAGACACCTGTTTACATGGATAGATTCTACATAAATAATCTTCACCAGCATACTTTTAAGAGGCTGTTTAAATAAACTTATACTAATGGAATCAAAACAAGAAAGTGCTATGCTTTATACTGAATGCTAGCATGAATTAACACAGTTGGACTTTTTGTGCACTCAGGCCATGTACTAAGTGGCTTCTAGTAGCAATACCTACAACTGCATTAATGAAGTCAGGCACATGGCATCAGCTTCATCAGCAAATTCTACATCCATGGCATTATGGTTTGCTTACCTCAAAAGAACTGTAATTCTGACCCGAGAGCAGAGGAATATGTGAATTGATAGCTCTAACTCATAGCCTTTTTAGTACTCCCAGCTGAGCATCATTGCAGAGATCGTTTCACTGCAGCTAGGGAAATTAGTATCTAGATTCTGTGCTGCCTGTCTGAAAGCGAAAGTGCTCAGTAGTTGGAAAGTGCACTGTAACAATGTGCAGACTCCTGAGTTAATTACCAAGTGTCAGGCACTCTCTTCAGTCTTCATAGTGCTAATTAACATAGCTGGAAACTCATTCTTAAGAGCTAATACTCATGCAAAGTGCACCTTTTATGCCTGGCCCCTGCCCGGAGCTTTGTTACTCTAGTCCTCACAAGTACTTACTTGGATCAAGTTTTATTGACTGCCTTGCTGGATACCACTGAGGATCTGTAAGACCATACAGAATTGTGTGATATACGATGTTTATTTTAGATCATGTACTAATGAATGCAACAGAACAAGATAAAATTTAGTGAAACATTTTTAGAAATATTTATTTTAGACAAATATCTGTAAGAAATTATGCAGCACTAAAAAAACACAGATTTGTATCACGATGGTATAAAAAAATTATACTAACAGCATTACATTAGCAGATTACTTAGCATTATGGTTGTGTGCAACGTGTTTCAAAAAAAAGTAGTTTTCTCGTATTTATATACCGGATATTCTGATGTGATGTGAACTGCTGTAAAAGTTATACTCACATAATTTATGGAACATCAGTCTGATCTCCCTAATTGTAGCATTTGGTTCCACCTAGGAAACAAAAAGTATTGCATATGTAAGATGCATATTTTGAAAGACAACTACTGTATGTAAGGTTATACAAGTAGAAATATAACTCAGTGTAACAGGATAACTTTCTTACAGATGGCTAGGATTGGTTTGGATGATTCAGAGTACTTCTTACAGTAGAAAGGGAGGATCATTTGTGGCATCTGTTTCAGAGGCAGCTTCTCTATTAGTAGTCAAGAATCACTGCAACAGCAGTGACAGTTCGATGGCCTGTAAGCAAGGCACAACTTGCACCATCTTAGTGAAGCAGATGAAGTTGTGCTCTTTGCCCAAAAGCTTCTAGAAGAGTTGAAGTACTCTGTAGACAGTACAAAGTCTTCGTAATCATTGCCTCTTCAGTGGCCAAGCAAATGCTATGAGATTACATACCCTTCATAACCACTAAGTTTACCTAAGTTAGTCATTTTTCAATAGTCAGCATTTTAAACAGATTTTTGTTTTACCTTGTCTAGGAAGCATAACTGTTTCTTTGTCCTCCAGTCAAGGATTTCCACCTGATAGGAGACAAAATGGTAATTACCAATAAATGGCTAAATAATCTCTGAACTCTTAGTTGATTCCCAGATTCACAGTCATTGTTCAGAGTGAGACACCATTTCTCTTGATCATTGAACTGTGTTAAAAATACAGCGGATGATCTCAAGAGACAGCTTTAATCATAGCCAGGTTCTCAAAGCACTCAATTTGTGAAGAAAACAAAAAAAAAAAAAAGAGAGAATTCTTGCCAAATAAATTGTCTTCTCAGGTAGATATATTCAGAAGCAGGAATAATTAATTTGTTGATTAAAGCACAGTGACCTAGGGTATTTTATTAAGCTAAAGGAACAAATGAGGATAAATTTCCCAGGAACCATTAAAGAACAGAATTTTTATGATCTGTAAAACTAAAAAGACAGTTTGAGGGGAAAAAGTGTAACTGTGCATATATATGCATATAAGTCAACATGCTGAGGACTTGCAGCTTGAAGATTAATGTGCATTGTTCCCTGAATAATTGAATTCTAAAGAGAGTGGAAAGCATTGGCAGACATAAATAATAGATGCAGCTTAGGATATGGGCTTCACAAATCCTTAAAAGGTTGTTGTAGGAATATTCAGTATTACTCTTGCCTCTCGGATCCCTTGTGTTATTAGTAACTACATATTCCAAGCAGTGGTTTAGCTACAGCTCTGAAAAGGAAAGAGCAGTTTATTTCTGTCATCAAATGGCACTTTGGCAAAAGGTTATGATTTTAATCAACAACCAAGCAAAAATTCCTCAGATGTTTCAAAGTTCAGCTGTGGCAAGCTAGCAAGACCTAAGATACAGTGGTGGTGTTTTAATGTAATTTGTTCTCATAAAATACTTTGTAATGGAATGTTGTGGTATATCTAAATGAAAGCTCGAAGCTCATCTGTCACACTAAATGACTGACACTATCATTACTTAGGACCAAAAGAATTTGTTGTTTTTAAAATAAACATCTAGCATTGATTATGTTTGGTATAACTGGCCAAGAGGATAGATTAACATTAGATTGCAAAGATGATTCCTTACTAAAAATAGGAGTCACAGCCCAGTATCTTTCTAATAGGGTTGCTTTGAAGAGATCACTTGGTTCAAGTATCTTATTTCCTTATTTTACTTATCCCAAACCGTTCTTTCTCTGTTGGTGCAGCAACGGAGCACTTCAGCTGCAGCCAGAAGTATCAAATCTGATCTCCACAAGGAATACTAATGCAGTGATGTTTTCTGCTTATGCATTGTAAGCTCTAAGTGGATAAGCATTTTCCCACCATCTATGTGTAAAAGATTACTGGGATATTGTATGTTTCTCCTTCACTTTTTTACATTTGAAATAATACAAAATTCAAGTTTTAGTGTCTTTGTGGGACATCTCCATCAGAAAGCAGATGAGGTGGATTTCCTTCCCAGAGGGCTGTTCTTGTGATACAGCATTCTGACTCTTACAGTCCACAGAACAAATACTGTGAAGGCTGTAAAACCTCTTTTTGTCCCTTTTGATGCCAAGTTCCTACAAGGGTTATTGAAATCTTTGGTGTATCTCAAAGCTCTTTTATCAATGAATACCACTGGGCTGCCCTACAGACTGCAGCAGGGCCCACAACTTTAGCAGTCTCCTTCCCATTTCATACCCATTCCCAGTGTATACATATTGAATGAGAAACCCCCCAGGGGTAATTTTAAGTCTATAGCCTTCAGTGGCTGTATCAGAGAAATCTTCTCCAGGCCAGTTACAGATGGTTTGGATATCTTTCTGGCACCTACACTCTTCTCATTGTGCACAAAGCCAGACTAAAAATTATAGAGCTTTTTGGGGTTTTTTGCTTTGTGGTTTTCATAGATGTGGCTGCACAGAAACATATGTGCTTTTGTGAACCTTTGGAATCAGTGGAGAGAACAAACAAAATCATCACAGATCTACACTGATACTTGGTTTCACTCCAGGATGTTTTGTTGAAATGCCAAACTGACACACCTGTCTGTACTGGCCCATTTCTTCAAATACTTAAGGGAAGCCTATATAGATGATGGATCCAGGTTCCCCTTGAAGGTGCACGGTATAATGGTAAGAGGCAATGGATACGGGTTGCAATATGGGAAAATCCAATCAGATCCAAGAAAATTTTTTCACCATGAGCTTGGTCAAACACTGGTACAAGTTGCCTTGAGAGGATGTGGACTGGTCTGGACAAGATCCAATGCCATTTGATCTAGTTGTATCTGCTTTGAGCAGGAATTGCACTACATGGCTTCCAGAAGCCTCTTGAAACCTAATTTATTCAATGTTTCTTTTGTTGTTTGGTTTTTTGGTTGGGTGGGTGGGTGGATTTTTTGGTTTGATTTTTTGGGGTTTTGGGGTGGTGGGGGAGGAGTGTTTGTTTTGGTTTGGGTTTTTTTGATGCCCATTCCTGAACATCAAACACTTCAGTTGCTTTCAAGATCTAAGCAAATATCAAACATTCTTTCTTCCTTTTTCAGAAAGGCAGACACAGGAACACACGTTTAGATTCCACTCCAACCCACAGAAAGTTTTGTGACAACAGAGTGAAAACAAGGTGACTTTTTCCTCTAGTTATCACACCTCCTGTCCGTATCAAAACATCCCCCAGGCTTAGATACTCTCTGCATAAGGGACAGAAACGCCCTGCTATCCAAAGCAAGAAATGTTGTATTTTCTGAACATAATGGCCAATCATATCAACTTGCATACCACTGAACACAGTGTTTCCAGTCTCCAGGCCCAGCACCAAGTCAGTTAATGTATTGGTTGGCAACAGTTTTTAGACACCCAGCAATCTGTTCTTGGAACGCTTACTGGTGGGTATCATCCCTTTCAAACATAATTTTTTTGGCTCAGAGAACTTATATTTCTATGTGTTTTCAAAGCATTAGCACAATAGGACACTGGCTGGTGGCATGCACTAGCTCAGTATGACTTCCAGTCCACTTATTTGGTGAATTTTTAAAGCCATTTTAAATTATGGCTTCTCTAAAACCACCTTGAGTAGAACTCAGTCAATAGGCAGATATGTGCAAGATGGCTATGTTCAAACTCTTTTATAAGCAAATACAAATTTATGTCTTCAATGTTTAGAAAACCAATTTCTTCTTGTGCATAAAAATTAAAGTTTGATGGTGTCTTTAAAAAAATAGGAAAATTTTTGATTAGTGTTATCAAGGACAAAGTAATTAGTATATAACATAAGCAGAGAAAAGTATTCAACTGTTAAAATTTTATTGAGAAAATAAAAGGGAGAAAAGCTTATTCATAGGGGAAAACAGTTGAGCAAACAGTTTAGAAAAGAATTTTTAGGATGTAGTGCTCCTGCAACAGGATTACAAAAATATAGTTGATCAAATTCCTGCAGGTTAAAGGCTTATCAAATGCTTAAGGATCAACAGATTTTCAAAAATTATGTGATAACTATTATGGAAATGCTGACACAGTTAGCATGTCTGTGCATCTTGGAAGTTTGATTAGAAGATATTTACACCCAGCATATTCAGTAAACCGTAGCTGGGTGAGATTTTCTGATCACTGACATAGGTATCTATCGTATGGATTTCTTTTGAAATTACCTGGTTTACAGTCTAGGAACCAAGCAGTCTGAGAAAGAGTAATGCAGAATGAATTCTCCCTGAACTATTAAGAATACTTCCATAAGTCACGTTCTGTGAATTTAACACTAAAAAAAAAAAAAAAAAATTCAGTGTATGCCATAATCCTAATTAAATCTTTCTAAACTTTTTTTTCCCCCTGTGGAATTCTCTGCTTCCTTAGACTTTTCTGGTAGAGTGTGCTTTTCCTGAAGGAAGTAAGCAAGCCTTTGTGTGACCTCACACAACAGCACATCAAGAATAACTTTCTTGAAGCTGATGGAGTTAAGCCAAATGGAAATTACTGTAAGTGTAGTTACACTGAAAACTCTGTTTGTGCTGCTGCTACAACTGACTTGCAGACTGAAACTTTTGAATGGACAAACTGTTGCAGAGGAGTCAAAGAATCCATCTAGAACAGTATCTTTCTTTCTGATACAGCCAGCAGCAGGTGACTCAGAAAAAGTAATAAATCAGGGCAAGGATGTAGTAACTGGAAGGAGAAGGCAGACACAGACTGTAATTTTCCTGCACCAGAAGTGCTGCCTTTGTATTTAATAGCTTTTCATGGCTATTCCCTCAATTAGTTTATCCATTACCTTTTAAACGTATGTAAACTTTCTGCATGCACAGAATCCTGAGGCAGAGAGTTCCATAGCTTAGCCACATCCTAAAGCACAACCAAGGCAAATGTTTAACCACAAAGTGAAATTTCATCATCCTACCTGTGGAGTGCTGGACCTTAACTCTGTAAGCAGTCCAACTAAGTAAAGCCTTACCTCTCTGAAACAATTGGCTCATATTTCATGAACCTAGAATTTTATTACATTATTTCACTTTGCATAAAGAGAAGGGATATCATAACACTCATACTCAAAAGGTTAGATTTCACTTTTGTAGAGTTTAAATGTCAAACATTTACAGTTTCCCACTACACACTTATTCCTCAGCTTTCTAAGCTCTGTTCCTATACAAGACAATGAGAAACACTGTCTGAAATGTGCTGAAACTCATAGCACATTATTATTTCTTCCACCCATTTCAGATTTGTTAATTAGGCAAGCTAGCATCTAAATCCTCAAGGACCTTGCTCCAATAAGCATCTTTATCCCAAGGTCAGCACAATGCACAGGATTTAGATTATTTCTGAATGAAACTAAAATGTAATCTAAAGAGATGATCTCATTCTTCCTACTTTATATGTAACGGTTAAGCACACTGACAGGAAATGGAAAAATTGTCTTAGTGTTCTGCCATTTCCAAACCCCACAGAAGGTTTGATCCACCAAGCAAGGAATAAAGGATTCAAGAGACCAGAAAGTACAGGCAGGAGAGGGCAGGAGTGTATTCCAGTGAAAAATGCAGTCTCCTACAAAAAAGAAACCCTGAATTTATGTCTCTGGACTGCTTTGAGCATTGTTCCCTTTCATTGTCAGCCTGTTTAGCATTCCCCTTTAATGGATGATTTTGGGGACACCACACAGTGAAGGAGTAGAGTTGAAGTGAAATTGGGTACCTTAACCAAATTGTATAACCACTCTTAAAGCTGGGTGTATAACCTGAAGGTATGGCAAACCCCAATTTGCTTCATGGGCCTGGACTTCAAAATGGTAACAGGTATAGAGCTATAAATTATTATCATTCAGAAAGACAAGTCAATTTGTACAGTTGATAGGGAATAAAACTAATTGGTATAGGCATGATTAAGAAGGACAAGGAAGGTATATTACCTTGGAGTGAGAGGCTGGTTTATTTTTCACAAAATAGAAAAGCCTTTAGAGGTTTGTGCTTTCACAGCAAATTCTGGCCCTTGAAAGCCTATGAAAGCTTTCCAGATTTTACTAGCATGACATCTTCCAGGAGGAGGATACACAAGATGAGAAAGGAACCTGCAACAGCTAATAGTGACTCAGTGGGTATTTACTTACACTGGCTAACAGAGAGCTGCACATTTCCCAGGCATACTGAAGGGTCACATCATTCACTGAGTATTACTGTCACTATGAACGAGGTTGGAGTGCCTCCATCTGAGAACCTGTGCCAACTTTGGCTCAACACTAAGCAGACATCCAGGTTTTTCAACACCACTGAGTAGCCCTTTCCATGCACAACAGAGAATATTCATTGCCTCAGTGCTTTAGTTTATGACAATTATTTTCTACACTGAAAATATTCGGGTAGAAGAAGCTTATAAATTCTTCATGAAATTAAAATCATTTATTTGCATCAGCACTGTGATTTGCAATATTGAACTTCAGTATCTATAGTTCCATTACTGCTCTTCATGGATCATTTATTGCATGGATGTCAAAATGTACATGCAGTATGTATGCTTTTGAAATAGAACTGAAGAGATTCAGGGCAGAGATTTCTTCTTTTTTTTTTTTTTTTTAACCTAGAGGTTTCAAGGCTAGATCTGCTGTCTTTTGACAGCTCAGAAAGCCCTGAGAAATTTGGAGCCCTTAAACTGACAGCTGAACTCACAAGATTTGTATCAATTTGGAAAAAAAAAAATCCAATCAAGTCTATCATTTTTTCTAAAATAAGATTTCTGATTTCAGACATAGCCTTCAAATTCTGAGTAGATCAAGGTATATCCTGCCAAGTATTGTTTTACTACCATATTTTCCTAAAGTAAGTTTCTCTCTCAAGCTCCACAGAGAAAGAGGACACATTGTTGTCTTTTAAAGCAGCACAACTGAACATAGAAAGTGTTGGTAAGCCATGTGGAGAAGTGGGGAGAGAAGAGAAAGAATGTTTCTCCCTGTCTTCTCATCTCTTTCTGTGATAATTATGTGTTACCTGTGAAAACAGAGCAGACATCTCCAAACAGCAGGGAAATTTTCAGTAGTGTCCCTTTAACCAGCCATTCAGATCTCTCATATGTAGCCTTGTCTTGCTCAGGCAGCTCTTGGAGGGTACAGAATCCTAAAATCCTCTGCTGTCCTGCTTTTGGCACTTGCTCTCAATGCTCTTACTTGATGAGACTTTAGACAGCGCAGCTCTGAGTGGGAGAAACCTTTGTAACAGGAGCTGTGACATCCCAGCAATGTTGGCTAGGGCAGCAGTCAGCCCCCCTTGCATTCAGAGGGTTTTCACCACAGTCAGAAGGGGGAGAAGCTTTAAATGCCAATGGGGGGGTGGGGGGGTGGGGCAGTACATTATTGCTGTTAGACTGTACTGCAGTTCAATACTATCAGTTCAATCTATCCTCAAAGTGAAGACTCCTAAACATTTTTGGTTATCACTGCTCACAAAAGGCACTTCCCATCCAAGCCAGTTAAAGTACAGCTATGGCTCTTATGACACAGATTTTCTACAGTATGAGTTTATTTGTTCCAGTGTCTTTCCTCTGGGAAGTCAGAGCATCTAAAACTGTCAAGTAGGTAAAAAAGGTAGAATTCGTTAGCCTAACTTCAGAGCTCTCTACTAAAGATTTATATCTGAGCATGCCACATAGACATCCTTTGTATGGAAAGGAGAAATGCAGGCACTTCTAGAATAAACTGTATCATAAGCTCTGAAACATCCAAAATAGGTCAGAAGAGTTGTTCTCTAATAATTCTGGAGAAATGATCACTTAATTATCTAGATACAGGTGTCAATCATACATTTCTAAATTTTCAGAGGTGAATCTCCTCAAATTATCAGGTGCAGTGCTTTCAGGTATGTACATATTTCTGTAAACTGTAGTTGTTCTTTCTAAGCTTCTCCTGTGCTATCAGTGATAGAAAAGAAGAGGTGAAATCAGAAACATACCAATACCTGAAGTAAACAAGACTTACTCTAAGAAATGTAAAGGCAGCCATCAGAGGCTTTGCATACCAGTGCTAATACAGACATCTCGTAAGTAGAGGGAAATCTCTCAGGCACCCTGGGGTTTTTGTTGTCCATCTATTAGGTCCAGCATGCTTTGGCTTAATTAGGTGGTTGCTCATAATTCTTGTTACTAAGTTTCAACACAGCCAATTCAAAAAAAAAGGAGCTAAAGGTGCTTCTAAATATGAATCTGCCTTTCACTGGCTTCTTAATAGTCACTTCAATACAATGTCTGTTTTTAAGCGTTTCTGTCATTACCTCTGGTAAGGAAATGGAAAGGAATTAACAGCCAGTGTCTCAGCACCAAGAGTCAGTCTGATGTTCTTGCCTATCCTTTAGTAAGTCTGCTCACCAAAACAGTTTTATGCATGCATAAAGGAGAGGGCCTCCCTATGTGCTCAGGAACATATGAAACTGATTGTGTCCTAAGCACGATCAAATGCACAAACTCAACAAAAAGAAATAGTCTACCAATAAATCTCTTCTAAAATCGTAACAGTCATTCTAAAAAACTCAGACAGCAACAGATTGTGAAGTGCTTTGTGGTTCTTATAAGGAAGCACCACAGAAGAACAACAAAGCATGGTAGGGAAATGAAATTCAGAGCTCAAATTCAATTAATATATAATAGAAAGCAAATCAGTTGGGAGAACACCACAGAAAGCGATATGCACCAGCACTGCCTAGGCTGTCTTTATTCACATCCTACACCCTGAGTCAGCTCACATACAGTCACTGTATGAGCTAGGCAAATCTGTTTTCACTCACTATCACTCACTATCACAGAGAAAAGGACTAAGACAAGGCTGTCATGTACATTAATGAGGCATTACAAGTTTGGATTAATGTTGCTTAGACACAGGATTTTCATTTAGGGCTCAAAAGACTTGCATCTGCTACTATTGTTCTGCCTAGCAGGATGGGGCAGGTCATTCTACTTTTGTGTGTTTCCTTATCTGCAAAATCTGGTAATAATGATATCCATGCTTTTGAGGTCTCCCAGCACAACAAGTGTTTGTAAGAAGTTCAGTGCTCAGAAGTTCAGCAAGACTAAGGCAGAGGAGCAAACCTGCAGACCAGACAAAGACCAAAGGCATTTCGGAGGGTAATAAACGTGTGCCTGCTCCTGCATCTGGATCTCATAAGAGTTTGGGACACTGGTAGAAATACAGTAAGTAGTGAAAACCTTGGTTGTTTTTCCTAAAAAAACAGAGAAGTCAACAGTGCAGAGAAGAGACAGTGCAGATGCTTACCCCACACCCACAATAGCTACAGACAGCTCATTTTGATGAATTGTTTGTGATGCCCAGAACACTTACAGTTTTGAAAAGCAAAATTTGAACTTTTGGGTTACAGAAAGTAACTACTGGAGCAGCAGCTTTCTAGATTGATTTGGATTCTGTCAACGTTGTAACAACTATTCGGTACTTTGCACGATGGGAGGAACTGCGCTCCTTTTTAGACGAGTCGTGCTGGAGAAATTGTGTAAGCCTACAGAAACACATCCAGGATCGCCACCATTTAGCTCCTATCGACCTTTTTTTATAATGTAAACCACTCTTAAGAACCTTTGTATTAGACAGCCAACTAACTCTAGCAAAGAGCCAGCACGGCCGTTTAAGTCGAAGAGCTAGGTTACCCTTCACACTCCCCAGGTGCGCGATATTTCACATTTTCTGAATAGGGAGCTGACTGTACCGAACTACGTGCGGTTGTCGTTTCCCACGGAAGACGCGAACGCACAGCGCTAGCAGAGGACCGGTGGAGCCTGCCCGAGGCTGGGGCCGCTCGACCTCGCTCCCTCTCGCCGAACGGTACTCGTTGCGCAGTCGAGGGAAGCCGGGTTAGAAGCCAGTCTCTCGGCTAGGGCACGAACTTCCTCGCCGGTTCCGTGCCGCCGAGCCAAGCCGCCCCGAGGCCACTGCTGCCTGGAGCCACACCTGCACCGGCCCGGAAGGCTCAGCGGGACGGTTCTCGGCAAGGTGCACAGCGGCTAGCGACAGGCTCTTCCAAGAAGTTGGGGACAGAAGAGGCCGAGGACGTTCCTCGCTCTCTCTCTTTCCTTATGGCTGGGATGCACTGCCGGACGCACTCCGGAGGGCTGACCACGGCCCTACCCTCGGGAGGAGCCACGAGAAGCCCAGAGCCATTTATCCGGAGCCTCCATGGGCCGCCGAGAGCCCGACACAGACTCCACTCATCCCGTCTTTCCAAAGCCATGTCCGAGGATCACTGGATACAAGGGGAAGAGGAGCAGCGAGGGAAACATGTCCAGGGAAAGGGAGGACGGGGCGCGCGGAGACCGCTTCTGCCCCCTCGCTCCGAGGAAATCCCAGCGAGAGACGTGCCCCGGCGGCTCCCTCCGCCCGTCTCCAGAGGTAGGCACTTGTCTTGGCACACCCAGGAGCAGACGGCTCCAGCTTCCCAATGCTTCAATGCAGATGAAGCGGGACAAGAGAGGAGTCCGCCGGCACTCGGGACATCCGCGTCTGCTAGCAGCAGGATGCTGCTGGACCCGATCCGGGCTTAGCCCGCCCGCCCCCTACCCCCGGCGCTGCCCCGCGGCACCGCCCGCACCCACCTCGAAAAAGCCGACTCTGCCGCCCATCCTGCGGGCCGCCGCCACCTCCCGCCGCCGCGGCACCTTCCCCGGGGCCCCGGGCTGCGGCCAATCAGGCGGGGCCCAGCCCCCGCGGGGGTGCTCCCGGAGGCAGCGTCGGGCCAGCGGAGGCGGCGCCCGGACCCGCGCCCGGACCCCCGCCTGCGGCCGCTGCCCCTGCTCAGCGGTGCGCTTTGGGCGGCTCTAAAGCCGGCAGCGGCACCCACCCCAGGCAGTCTGCAGCAGTGCGGGGACCGCTGGTAGCTCACACAAGCCAAGTCCTGCAGCTCCCGGTGCTCAGAAGCTGGGGGAGAAGAGTAATATTCACCGACCGGCCGCCTGGAGTGCTTCACTGGCATTTTATTCCAAAGAGTAATTTTTTTCCTTTGAACGTTATAGAATTACTGCAGGAAATCGGTCGTGTTTCACATTTTTCACAGATCTGAAATAGTTTAATAAGATAATCAGCAAAAATATAACTGACGATAAGCTGGAAAACATCCTCCTTTCTCTCCCTGATAGTTTGCTTTACGTTTCAGGAGTGACTGTACTGACAAGAGAACTCTGCTGAGGTCTCCTCCTGTGACCTGTTCCTGCAGCTGCTGAGTATTAAATGCAGAGCATAAAGCAGTACAGAACCTGATACTATTTTTCCTACAAACAGCCTATATTACATGATATTATTTTTCTATTGGCAAGGTAATTAAGTATCAGCAAATTCTACAATGCTAAAAAGGAACATTGTTTTTTCACTGCCATAAATTTCCATTAGACCGAAAGATTTATGCTGTGCACTGTTAGAAGGCCTTCTGCAATCCCCAAATTTAACTTGCTTCCATGGATTTATAACCATCAAAGCTACTTAAATATCAAGGATTAATGTGACCAAAAGAAAAGACCTCTCCTGGAAAGGCAGAAGGCTGATCAGAAAGACCCATCAGGACAGAATTTTGCCACTAGTGTGAATATGGGCAAACCTGTGAAGGTGTCTGAAAATACATGCTCCTTCTCAAGCCTTTTACTAATCAGGACGGTTAACCTTTGGGATTTTTATGTTAAAGAAAACATAATTTCCAATATTTTCCAAATAAGCTGGTATTTCTTTCAGTATATTTCATTTCCAGATGCTCTGTATTCCAGATGCTCCTCCAATGAGGAAAAGGTTTCACAAATTCATAGAATGGTTTGGGTTGGAAAGGACTTTGAAGATCATCTAGTTCCAACCCTGCTGCTATGGGCAGGGATACCTTCCAATAGACCAGGTTGCTCAAAGCCTCATCCTACCTGGCTTTGAACACCGCCAGGGAGGAGGCATCCACAACTTCCACGTCTGGGCAACCTGTTGCAGTGTTTCACCACCCTCATTGTAAATAATTTCTTCCTAATATCCAGTCTTTCAAACACATGAAAGTCATCCAATACAGAAAAGTAATTAGAACACAAATATAAAGAACATTTAGACTAACCTTCTGTACTAGAAAGTGATCAGGTGGTGCTTCAGACTGACAGAAGTTATGCAGATTGTTTTTCTGTACTAGCACAACATGCAGCCCTGAGAAGGAAAATCTGTTAGAAAAACAATTCAAAATTTCCACGCTAACAGCAAAATTACAATTACTCGCTTATAGTTCCCTGTAACTGTAGTTGGGGGGGGGGAGGGGGCAGAGGGGAAGAAAGAAAAGCAAAAATATTGCACCCCTCTCCCATAGAGAAGGATGTGAATATTCATAGTGCGGCTTCCCAGAAGCCTCCTGGTTTTAAAAACAATTCCCAAACCATAATCCTTCAAGTCTCACCTGGTGTGTCTTCACTGAAATTAGCTGGTGTAAAACTGGAGTTATATCCTGACATTAAGTTTTTAAGTTCAATCAAAATGTAATCATAACCAAACTAAATAAGCATTTGTTTTCCCTTCCTGGGCTGTTTATCTGTCTATCAACTACTATCTTTTACTTAACAACATCACCGCTAAAGTGAGATGACTAGATGAAATGGCATCAAGCTGTGCCAGAAGAGGTTTTGACAGGATATTTGGAAAAATTTCTTCACTGAAGGCTGTCAAGCCTTGAAACAGGTTGACCAGGTAAATCACCATTCCTGGAGTTATTTAAAAGATGTGTAGATGTGGCACTGAGGGACATGGTTCAGTGACTTGTCAGTGCTGGGTTAATGATTTGACTTACGATCTTCAAGGTCTTCTTCAACCAAAACGGTTCAGTGATTTTAAAATTCAGATGGGTTGCATTGATTCTCCTAAGCCGGCAGAGTATCTAAATCAGTAATGTTTGTAGGGTGACTACATTGGGCCCACCATGACGAGTCACAGCTGGGCGTGGGTGGGTGCCCCGCTGCCGCTGGGGTCTGAGGCTGGCGTTGCTACCGAACTGCGGGCGGCTCCCGTCAAGGCGCCCTGGACCGGACGACGACCGGACAACAAACGCACGCAACTCAGCGCCGCCCCAGCCCACCCGCCGAGCTTCTCGCTCCGCTCAGCCAGGGGGCGCTGCCTGGTAAGGGCAAGCGCCTCGTGAGGGCAGCCGCCTCGTGAGGGGCCGCGCGCAGGCGCGGGGCGGTGCTGGTGCGGCACGCGCCTTCCCGCGCTGGGCCCGCCCCGCCGCCCATTGTCCTCGTGCCATGTGACTGGGGACGGTTCCAAAGCATCTTTCCCCTCCTCCCTCCGCGCTGCCGTTATTTGTGCTGAGTCACGGCGCGGCGCTTTGCGGTGTTGCAGAGTCTTGCGGCCGCTGCTGCATTGCTAGGTTTACCCATGGGGACAGACGGCGCCCGTGCTCTCTTGGAGCGGGCCACTACTCTCACCCTGCAGACTGGCAACCTCCTCAACTGGGGCTGCCTGCGCAAGAAGTGCCCGGCTACCCCCAACGAGGAGGTGAGCGGGGCTGACCTCCTCTCAAGGCGCCGCAGTGGGGGCTCACCCAGAGGCAGGGGCGGGCTGTGGCGGCGCCTGCGCGGCGGGGGGAGTCGAGGCGGGGGGAGTCGAGGCGGGGGCGTGCCGCAGCCGAGAGCCCGGTGCGGTGGATAGGGGAACCTCAGGTAGCTCTCTTTGCTGGTGGTGGGTGCGGGGACTCGGGACGATCAAAGCACGACCAGAGTAGGCTATTTTTTCCTGGCGCTGGCCGTCGTGGCCTGATGCCCGTCATCGAGGAGCAAAGGGTGTAACGGCCCTAAGGGCCACCGCAGAGGTTCCTGGGCAGCGAGGCAGCGTCCGCGATCAGGGAAAAGCAGGGCAGGGGCCTTGGGTGTTTGTTTGCTTTACCTCTCCTCTACGAGCTCTACCTTGTGGGACATTCGGGCCGGGCCGGTGTGCGAAGCGGCACGGCGGGGCTGGAGTAGCTGCGGCGGGCGGCGTTGAAGAACCAGCGGGCGGGCTGTGCTGGGCGTCGTGGGAACGTCCAGAGCCAGCCACGCTAGCTGCAGCGCAGGACTGCCTCCGCCATGCCCCTGGAAGCACTTGTCTGTGTTTGAGTGTCTTTGGGAAGAAGCCAGACCGTAGTTTTGCTCTCGAGGTTTGAAGAAATAAAATGCTTACAAGTTAACGTAGTGCCTGCAATAGCAAAGGAGATCTTGATAATTCTGTAGCAAGAGAAAGAGGTGAATAGATGTGATCTTGCATTGCAAAGGAAAAGTATAATCTGAAGTTAGTTTAATTTGTTGGTGGTGACAGGTCTCAGGAAAACCTGTCGTTACTCTAGCTCTCCAAGAGTATAGTTGTCATTCTTGTTTAAAACTGTTTAAGAACTCTTTAATTGCTACTTTGTTACCTCTAGCAGTGTATATGAATACTTGGAATAATGCAGAGTAAACGTTTGGAGATCCTGTGGCCATGAACTTTAGAACCACTGTATTTGCTGTCTTGCCATGACTCGGTCTGAAAATGGTGGTTTTAATAAACAGCATAACTATGGTTTTGGCTGTTTATCGTTAGGCAGTGACATTGTTGATAACCTAGAAGTTGGCTGATTGTGTATTACCTTGCATAAATAGGAAGGGGGACTGGGAGGATGATGTAAACGAGAAGGAAGAATTCATACTTTTAGTTGTCATGGGATTTTTTTTTTAATTATTTTTATTTGCCCTGGATGCATATTACAACATTCTGTGATCTGTGTGAAAGATCTCAATTCTGTAGCAAAGAGCTGTATCTAGTGGCACCCTTGTGCAAATTGTTAATAGAGTGGCCAGTGTGCATAACAAAGTATTTAAATTATTTGCTTACACGGAAACCTGCTTTTAAGTCTGCTTGCTTTCTGGAGTTGCTGGAATTCCAAAAGCAAATAATTATCAGAAATAAACTGGATTTTAGTTCTTTTGTTTGATGTAGTTACTGTGTGTATAGATCTCAGTGGCCGTATGTAAGCTAAAATTTTGTAAACTATGAACTAATGTTAAGGGTTTGGGGATGTAATTGTATTTGGAAAAACTGGTCCAAGAAGTCAAATACTGCACTTTTCACATGTGTTGAGGACAGGAGAGTGGTGTACTTTGGAGGCAGAAGCTTGTACATACAAACTGCAGTGAAAAAATAAAGTGTGACAGTTACAAAGTAGCAATATATAGAATATACATATTTAGCACTGTCTCACTTCCCTCAGAAAGGAAAAGATAACAAGTCAATTAGGTTAAAAAGTTCCAGCACTGTGCAGAAGTATTCACTGAGGGGGAATCAATTCTTGCATCTTGACTGAGGTTTGTATTTTTTTTTTCAGGTTAACGTGAATGACTGGGAAAGAATGTGTGGAATATGTGCTCACAAAGTATTATTTCTGTGTTAAATCTTGAAGTCTGTGATACCCAGTTTTACGAGGGAGAGTGTGGCTTCTAGTTTGTGCATGTTATTATGAGCTCTCTGAATTAGTTTGATGTTTGATGATGGAAATTGCCATTTAAGGATACCAAAAGGGTAAGGATAGGTATCAACATAGTTATATATTGCTAAAACTGAAGTGCAGCAGCTCATGAAAGTGCTCTTACCTGTGGCGTATAGCAGCCTTGAATGTACATTTACTTAGCCTGCAGCTTAAGAACTCCCAAGATGTATCATAGGGAAGCTAGAACATTGGCACAGCAGAAGCACTAGTGCAATATGCAGTTAAGTAGCTGATTTAGACTTAATATTTATGCCTTACTGTGTTCAAGAAAATCCTTTAGGAGAGTCCTAGTCAAGTTTATTTTGCATCTGTGAATGCAAGCAGGGGGTAGAATCTGAAGGTTCCTACTTAAGTGATGAAGGACTTAAAGCACAGACTTGGTTTAGGACAGTCAAATAGGCAGTAAAAGAAAAGGGGCAGATGCATCTCAGAAAGATAAGTTAGTATTATGAGTATTTAATGATTCTTTGTAAAGTCTCATTTCTACCAGTGCCACAGCATGTATGCTATTATCTGATTACACTGTAACTTAATCAACTGTATGCAAAAAAACATGAAACAAAAAATAAAACCATCCCACACTCTAGTTCTTGCTTGCTTAGCATTGTTCTTCTCTTTAAAGATGATCTGAGAAATGAATGAAGTACAGTACATGTATTTCTGCTAAAACTCGTGAAAATGGAGAGGAAATTATGTAAACAAACTAGTTTGAACAAGTTTCAGATGGAAGCTATGAAGGAACAATCATCTGTGGTTGAAGGAATGGTGTCATAAGTTTATGTGCTCAGTCTATCCTACACGTTTATGAATCATTGTGTTTCTGTGCATACCTGCATTTCATTTTGAAAAACATGTTTTGTAGGTGCGGGACTGCATTCAGAAAACACTGACTGAATGGAGCTCAAAAATAGGACCAACTCTAAATCAGGTAGGAGAGGTGTTATGCATGTTATCCATTTTACATGGGAAACCAGAGAAATGCTGTAATATTCAATAAATCTGGAGAGATTAAGAAATACCCAAGTAAAGAACCCTGTGGATAGCAAGACAAATCTTAGCAAAATAAAAGTCCTGGTCTGTAAGATTTCAGGTTAATGGTTGGGGTAACCACACACACACAAATCTGTGTACCATAAAAGTTTGTTAACATAGAATCATGCAACTGTTGAGATTGGAAGATACCTTTGAAAATCATTAAGTCTGACCGCTTGCCTAGACCTCACAATCCCACCACTAATGCTAAGCTACTACCACACAGAGTCATAGAAGTGAATCATTAATGTGATAGCAGGGTGCTGGCCTAAGTGTTAATATGTCACATGTTTGTAAAAACTCAGTGAAGAGTTACCTAAACTGGAAATGACAAACTAGATAGCTGTTTGGAAGGGAACTCTGAAATGTAGCCTTGGTGGTCGTGGAAATATTTCTGAAGATACAGAAGTAGTAGTTTCTCCCTTCAGAACTGAAGACTTCATACCATTCTTAAAACCACAGTTAGGGCTGTCTGACATCAAGATCTTGCTGTATGTGCCTGTTCCCCTTTCATTGTTGCTTCTGGAAATCAGCAAAGCAGTAATAGATTCCCACTAAACAGAGACTCTCTTGAACATCTGTTGTTAGGGCAGCAAAAATTACCAGGGAGGTGGGGTGTTGTGTGTGTATGTAATGCAAGAGCTCATGTAGGCAAAGATTTAACACCTTGTGCCATCTGATGTGAGACATTAGCCTAATCATAAGGTGAAATCTCGGAAACTTTCCTAATTTTAGTTTCAAAATTGCTGTTTTAAGTCTGTATTTTACAGCATTTTCACTGTAGGCTTTTCATAGGCTTCACTGAAATTACAAAACTCTTTTGTACAAAGATATTCCCAACCAACACTCAAACTTCCTTAATTCCGTTAAGATTTGGATGGGTGTTCTTCAGATGGTCATGAGGCTTCTTTTTAAAGCAAGGCAATTTGAATTGGCACAGTGATCTGTTCACATCAGAAATTCAGAATTCATTAATTTGTTAACAGCAACTTAGTAAATTGTCTTTTCTGTATTAGGAGCATATAGGGCCTTTCATATAGCTTCATTTTCTTGACCTCTCAGAGATAAAGAAGCATTGAGTTACTTTGTCATTGCATTTTTATACTATTGTTTTTTGTAACTGATGTAAGGTGTGGGTTTTTTTTTTTTAAATACTTTAAAAATATTGTTCGGGAACTTACTGCTTCCTCTTGAGTTGTTCTTAAAATCACAGAGTGTTAGAGGTTGGAAGGGACCTCCAGAGATCATCAAATCCAACCCCCCTGCCAAAGCAGGATCATCTAGGGTAGTCTGCACAGGAATGCATCCACATGGGTTTTGAAAGTCTCCAGAGGAGACTCCACAAGGCCCCGAGAAACCTCTTCCAGTTCTGTCACCCCCACTGTAAAGAAGTTTCTCCTCATGTTGAGGTGAAACCTTCTATGTTCAAGGTTGTATCATTGTTCTTTGTTTCATCACTATGCACCACCAAAAAGAGATTGGCCCCATTCACTTGACACCCACCCCTCAGATATTTATAGACATTGATCAGTTCCCCTCTCAGTCTTCTCAAAACTGAGAGACATTGGGCTGTTTAGTCTCTCCTCATAGGAGAGATGCTCAAGTCCCCTAATCATCCTCGTGGCTCTCTGTGGGACTCTTTCCAGCAGATCCCTGTCTCTCTTGAATTGGGGAGCCCAAAACTCAACACAATACTCCAGGTGTGGTCTCACCAGGGCAGAGCAGACAGGGAGAAGAACCTCCCTAGACCCGCTGGACACACTTTTCTTAACGCACCCCAGGATACCATTGGTCCTCTTGGGCACAAGGGCTGTTTGCTGTCCCATGGAGAACTTGCTGTCCGCTAGGACTCCGAGGTCTTTCTCTGTGGAGCAGGGCAACCCCTAACCTGTACTGGTACCTGCTGTTATTCTTCCCCAGATGCAGGACCCTGTACTTGTCCTTATTGAACTTGTTTGACTTCACCCAGCTCTCCAGCCTGTCCAGATTGCACAGCCTGACAGGGTGTCATCCTTCTGCCCCAGTTTTGTACCATCAGCGAACTTGTTGAGGGTACACCCAATCCCCTCATCCAGGTTGTAGATAAAGATGTTTAAAACGGGCTTAGTACTGATTCTGGAAGAACACCACGGGCCACAGGCCTCCAAGTTGACTCTGCCACCAATCACAACCCTCTGAACTCTATTGTCAAGCCAGTTTTCAGTCCACCTCACAGAGCAATTTTCTATGCCATACTTCCTGAGCTTTTCTATAAGGGTGTTATGGGAGTTTCATATGAGGATGTCCTAAGTTTCATGTGCTTACTACAGGAAATATTGGAGGTTCTGGAATGTTCTGTAGCTCAAGCTATAGAAAAAATAAATCCTGAAGAACGGGATGAATTGAAAGTATCAGGTAAGAATGTATTAAGACATTTTGTAGCATAAACCGCTTTCATACGTGGTCACTAACAGGTGTTCATATATGTATGCTTTTTCCACCATGTTTTATAATTGCAAAGTCAAATGTCATCAGTGCACACTGTCGTCCTTTGGGTAATCAAGATAAAGAATCAAATTCACGCTGCTGGTTTTAAAGCAGTTCAGCATTTTTCAAGTTTAACTTGCATCCCCTTAAGACATTTTAAATGTTTTGTGAATCTGACTTTTCTGAAGCAAAATATTACAGATAATATTGCAATTAAGAAATAACATTGGAACCACACTTATTTCCATATTTTTTCCAGTTTGAATTTCATGAACTTGAGGGAGGCGATCCAAATTAACACTAGTACATTTTGAGTCTGAGTAAATTGTACTGTTATGTTTGGGGGGTTTATACAGGGTGTTATGGTTATTGCTTAGTGTCTTGATGTGTAAGCCCTAGCTTTATAGGTTATTGTGTCATCGTACTGACTGATCTCTTTTTCTGAGACTATACAACAACTCTGAAGTTTAAGAGAACAGTGACCTTACTCAGCAGTCACCTTTCAGAATGTTAGGGTTTTCCAACTTCTTTAAATAACTGGTGATTATTCTAAGAGACTTTTATGCAGGATCTCCTCAGTAGTGTGTACAGCAAAAGTAAATCGCTATATATTTAATAATAGCTGGCTTGTTTAGTTATTGATTCCAGTTTCTTTGAAAATAGCAAAACTTTTCCTCGTTGGATCAAACTCTTCATCAATCAGAGATGCAGCTGACCTGGGTAAGTGTGAAACTCGAACTTCTGGTAGAGTTGTTTTTTTTTACTTTGGTATTTAGAAAATTAAGGTGTATTTAGTGACTTTCAAAAGTATTGCCTGTTTAAAGAGACTTAAGTAATCGGGTCTTGACCCATAAATTCAGTCAATAAACTTATGTAAACATGGATTGCTGTAGCGTTAGGTCCACAAACTCAAATCTGACTCCTTGCTCCAAGCAAGAGCAAGGTTTTCTTCTTTCACACAACTTCTTATAAAGTAAATAATGTGATATTTTAGTAACAGTGATAAAACAGTCCTTACTGGTTATTTGCCAGTTGTTTTTAACATTATGAACTTCAGTTACTAGCTGCAGTATTTCAGAGATTATTTAGGAAGTAAAACAATGCTGCAAGCAGATGATGAAATAGTTAACTTTTATTGAAAATATCTATCAGTACAGGCATTGTATCATAAAGTATTGCTAGACTAATATAGCAGTAATTGAGCAGCACTGAACTTCATGACTTCAGAAGACTGCTGGACATAAAACCGAAGAACAAAGAGGCAGATAGATTTATTTTCTACTGATACCAAAGTTAGTAATCTCTTTATTGTAAGTTGCAGTACCACTTCTTAAAAGTATAATAGAATCCTCCTCCAGAAGAAAATAATTTCATAAGCTGTTTAGTTTTATTCTGTTTGCTGTGCAGAACAACAGTTTTATCACTGAAAAAGGAGAAAAAATAAAGCTTCATGCTTTGTTTGATAGAGTTGTTTTTATTGTTTGGATGGTTTGGGCTTTTTAGTTTGGTTTTTATTTGGTGGTGGTAGTGGTTGGGGGTGAGGGGTTTGGCTTTTTTATGGTGTTTTTTGTTGATTTGTTTGTTGTTGGTTTTTTTTTTTTCACTGAAGACCTATAACTGAAACATGACCTTCAGGTGTATGTTTGATTCTTTGTGAAAACCATTGTGATACTATCCCTGACTGCTGATAGAGTTTTGAAATAGTGGGAAGCTAGCTGAGTGAAGCTAGCTTGTTTTTGTTTAGGAGTGGTTTTTTGTTTGTTTTCAAGTTTTGTGATTTGTTTTTTTTCTCAATTTTGAGTCATGCTGCTTATGTTTGCATCTGACAAAAGTTTTTGCAGTGTCTCTTCTTTTTCCTCAGCATGTTCTGCCCTTGGTGTTGCACAGTTAGACTCGGTCATTATTGCCCCACCTCCTGTTGAAGATGGAACTAGCTTCTCCTTGGAGTACCTGCAACCTTATTGGCAAGAACTTGAAAATTTAGTTCAAAACAAAAAGATTGTTGCCATAGGCACCTCTGACCTAGATAAAACACTGTTAGAGGAGCTCTATATGTGGGCACAGGTGAGAACAAACTTCCTACTTTTACAGCATTTCTAATGTAACTTGTTTTGTTAGCTATCATAGTCTTAAACTTCTGCTATAAATGGGGGTCTGTGCAAAATGTTAATTAGCCCTATAACTTGCATCATTTCATGGATGGTTACAACGTTGTTCAAGGTGGAGGAAGCACAAAGTTTGACTGTTACTTGTTCAGTCTTCTTCAGTAGGGAAAGGCTGGAAGCCATGGGTCTGTTCAGTAACAGGGTCTTTGAAGTACTGAAGGCTTCAGTATAAACAATGTTCTTAAACCCTCAGATTTATCCAATGACTCTGCAAACATAGCTGTTTTCACTTTAAGCTGAATGGAGAGATTTCCCCTTGGAAAAATGCTGTTTGAATGCTCAGCTTTTCTTTTGTGGTATGTGAACATGCTGTATAAGGGGTCCTGCTTAGCCCTGATTGGTGCTTTTTGCTATTGCCTATACTGAGTGGAGGGTAATGGAGGGGATTAATGATCACCTGTCTGGTGATCAGAAATGCAGTTTGTGATGAGCAGAGAAAGTCAGCGGAAGAGCATTCCTTTTACCATCATCTGGTTTAGAGGCTTACCTGAAGGCATTGGAGACTTCTAATTATATATCCTCCACAAAAATGTATTTGGATTTTTTTTTTTTTTTATTTGAAGTCTTACTCAAACTAATGTCCCTATAACATTTTTGTTTTTTTCTAAAGAAGGGAAAAATACCCTGCTACTGTTTAGGAAGCACAGCAAACAGGAATCCAAAATTGGTTAGTACTCATCTTGCTGTTGCAGCACCTAAAGTTAGATCCTGTTCTTGGTTTTGGCAGTGTGCTGTGGGAAGTTGCAAATGTAAGAGTGTCATGGTTTAGGCAGTTGAGTCTGCTGATGAGTGTTCAATACCAGGCTGATGTCATGCCAGCTTTAAAATGAAAGTGCTGGCTGGAGCAAAGTGTTATGGGGCTTGTAGTTCAGATTGTAACGTGAGAGGCTTCCTGTTCTTGTTGCTGCTTCTATTTGAGGTGTTGGTCTTTTTTGCTAGGCTGGCTGCAGGCTTGAAGGATGGGGGAGTCATTTTATGGCTGGTTTCTGCTTTTGCCTTTCTGCAAAATAGCTAAGGTAGTTGTACATTGTGTTATTTCCATTAAGCTCCTTATCTCAAGCAAAGGGCTTTTTGTGTTACTTTCCCTCCCAGAGTTGCCTGTTCCAACATGCAGAATTCATGAGCCTTGCTCAGCCTTCAAAACAATGGTTGAAGGCAAACTGTTCAAAGTAAAATTTCTGTTGTTAGAGGGCGTGAGGAAAACAACTATAAGTACATGAACTTTTCTTTTTTTTTCTTACAGAAATATTTTGTTACTTTCAGGTGAAACCAAGTAGTAATCAGGTGAATCTAGCTTCCTGTTGTGTGATGCCACCTGATCTCACAGCATTTGCAAAAGAGTTTGACATACAGCTCTTGACTCACAATGATCCAAAAGGTAAGGCTTTGCCAGATAACAGAAGACTTCTAAATGGATTTATTAGGAAAATAATAATAAATCAGGAATAGTCTTTCTCTGAACTTCAGAGTTGGTAACATTTGAATCCTGAACAAAGGATTCTGGAAGTTTCTTCTCTACAAAATATTTCTATAAAGTCCTTGGGTTTGCTTCAATAAAAAGGAGTAGAAGGTAATCTTCCAGCTTCAGTTTCTTGAAATAATTTTAATCAGAGAAAATAAAGTAAATAGAAAAACTACTGAGAAATTTGTACTACTACTTACATTCAAAATCCCCTTATTTCAACAAAATCTAGAACAAAATTGCAGTTGTATTGCTAAACGACACTGAATGACAAATGAAAGTCTACTTGTCAGTGAAGTACTTTGCACAGAAATGTTGTTTGTTTTTTTTTTAATTTTTTTTTGAGCAGTCTGGTAATGGTAGACATGTAATATTATTACACTTGAAGCAGGATTCTTTGAAAGTAGTGACTTCAACAGTCTTGCAGAAAGAGTTGGTGTAAATTCTTGTTTTGTGCAGTAATTAATTTACTAAATAATTGAAGGACCTTGAGGCTTTCCTTTAGAACTCTGACTTACCAGCTTCTTAGAATATTCTGGGATATGATATTAGTTTCTCTCAAGCATCATCTAACCTTCACTATAATGACCTTGCTGGAGTTGTAAGCAAGAAGTCTTGAACAACATTCAATTCATTCCTTTGTTACATACTTCCTTATGAATTCATGATATACTTTTCCTTCCTTTTCTTTCTTCCCATTGCCCACATCCCCAATGAAAATGTATATGAATCACTATTTCTGAAGTACATGCCTTATAGTACCACTGTTTAATTAATTTCATCAGTGCATGAGCATATATCAGCACAGCTCTGGCAGCATACAAGATGAATTGCCATTCAGTTAAATGATTTCCATGTCCTTTGAAGTCCAAAGTGCAACTTGCAATTTAATTAATGCTCTCCATCAAGAGTCATGAAATGAAGGAGAAGAGAATTTGGACAGAAGACAAGAATCATCCAATGATTCCCTTATGCATTGTTTGCTAAGCTTTTCTGTAATGGGCAGCTGGAGACTATGGAGACTATCAGAGATGGTTCCCTTGACTAACATTCCAGAGAAAACAAGGAGGATTTGTACTAGCCTTTCTTTTCTTCCTTGTGGCATTTAAGCCCATTTTTCTTAATGTTTTTTGAGCTTGAGACTTTTATGAGCCCAGTTGAGGGTGTTGCTATAGATGTTTAGCTTCTGGTGACTGCAGAAGTAACTGAGAATGCTCAGTACTCTCCTGATTTTGTCCTTATGCTTTACTTGCCTCTGGTTTGTCTAGCTAACTTCTGAAATTTAACTGTCTTTTTTTCCTGCTAATGGGTCTGCTGATCAATTCTATTTGATATTGTAGAAATCTCAGTGAATTAGTTTTGGTGGAAAATACTTAATATTAGTCAAGTGTTGTGAAGATGTACATAGTTTTCAACTGCCTTTAACTTATGTGCATCCTGTAACTCTTGATCTGGGAAGTATTTGGCACTGCTTAAGATTTTTGACTTTTAGGAGTGGGCTTCTCTTACTGAATGTTGCTTTGTGCAGCTGTTTACATGACATTATTTAAAACATGAATATCCCTTTTTAACTTCAGAGTTACTTTGTGAAGCAAGTTTCCAAGAAGTTCTTCAGGAAAGCATCCAGAATACGAAAGCACACGAGTGGATTCCTTTATGGCTTCTCCGATATTCAGTCATTGTTAAAAGCAGAGGAATTATCAAGTCCAAAGGCTATATCATACAAGCTAAAAGAAATGTCTCTTAAAACTTGCTTTTTCTTTTTCTTAATGGCCTACTGTTTTAATTTCTTGGGGATGAGGGGAAAAATGCTTTTTTTCATAGAAATAATTTTACAGCATTTGTAAGAAAGACCAAAAGTTGTAATTACTGAGTGATATGTCATCAGGAGTGTCTGCAGTGTTCTAACACGATTTTTCTTTCTTAACCTATTCATTTATAATATTGAGTATTTTGCATTTGTTTTTATTTGAAATTATAGAGAAACAGTTTAAAATATTTTTCTTTGTATGACCAGTTCACTGTAAAATTATCATTATATTTCAGCTGCCGTTAGGTAGTATAGAGAAACTTATATTTTTAAAAAAAAATCTAATTTCTCTTAAATAATACTTTCCTGGTTGGTACAGAGTTCAAGCATTCAGTTGACTAGTTTTTATATAAAATTGTGAGATAGTAAAAATCCCCCCAAATTAAACTGATATTTCATGACTTGGTGCATGTGTATATATAGGCAAGTCTGCTGTGTGTGTGGATGGGAAAATTGGTTTATTTTTAATATAGTGTAAAAGATATCTATGATTTAGAGAAAATACATCTTCCAAATTACTTTCTGACTCTTACTTGAATTCCTTCTGGCTCCTTTGTGCCTCAGTATGCTTTGTTTACTGTTTAAGTGTGATGAGACCTTTACTGTCTGAAATACAAAAGATACTATTTTCTGAAGGTTTAAAACAAGGGGTGACAAAATCTGACAAAAGGAAATTGAAATGTACCTGTCTTCTCAACTGCGGCTGGCTGTGTTGGTGTTTTGATTTGTTTTTTTCTTTTTTATATTCATGAACTAGACTGTCAGAATCATCCAAATCAGAACAGATAGTAAATGTTGAAGCTGTTCACTACAGGATTGTCTAAAATCTATGCCTTCTTTTGAGGTTGCCTAGGAAACTTGGTTGCTTGAGTGCTGTTTAGAAATGATGCAAGAAGAGTTAGCTTGTAGTTAGGTGTATTTCTCTTTGGCAGTAACTTAGCACACTGGCTTTTGAATTCCAGGAAGATTGCTACAGTTAAGGCAAGGCTTCTGGTTTAACACAATGTTTCTTTCAAAAATTACTGTTCACTTCCTTGGCCTTTACATCAGAATAGACAGTCAGTACAAGTTGAGCTTTTGCTATCTAAAATGCTCATTTTTACTTTGATTTCAGGAAGGAGCAGGACTTCATAGTATTAGTAGTCATTAACTTAATTTGTACATATTTTGAGATCTGGACTGTAATGGAATGAATTTTCACCAACTTATTTCAAATTCGGTCACATAGGCAGCTAGTGGAATGTGAATGTTTGTGGATAGTGTTAGCTTCCTCTAATCCATCCCACTAGGATACTTTTCCAAGATACCTTTTCAAGTCCTCAAATATCTGTAGGTGGCAAATACTGGGAAATTCTTCTGGACTACTTCTGTTCTTCAATAAATGAAATAGATGGAGATCTGGAACTAATAAGGCATCAATAAAAGTTGTGGGGTTTTTTAAATTATTTTTTCTCCTAATCAAAACATTTTTCTAATGTTGTGTCAGTGTGTATCAGTTTCATAATTACATGAGTTTTGTTTCAAACTGCCCTACTGGCTTTGAGTTGTGTGCTGCTGATAATTAACCATTATCTGTTTCGCCATTGACATTCTCTATTGCGTGGGACTGCATGTGTGCTCGGTTTCATAAACTGAATTTCTACAAAACAAGAATTGTGCTGAAAACGTAGAGGCTGCTATAATCGGATAATCATTTCCTTTCTGTAAACTGCTCTGTTTGCTTGCTGTACAAAAGTTTATTTTTCTATTGACTCTACTAGAGTCAGCGGTAGTGGAACATTTTATCAGGTTCATTTGTTTTGCATCAAAGTGGGTGAGATGGGATTTCCTTTCATAAGAAACTTTGAATTAAAATTTTAATTTCCTGTAGGCATTTAATCTCTGCTTTCATGAATTATCTCAGTAAGAGTATTTTACACTGTCAGAAAATGGTTTTAAGTGTCCCAACACTCGGGGCCTTCATCTTGGGGCACCCCTCACCCTCTTCCACTAGGGACGAATGCACGCCCCTCCCAGCACGGTATGGCGCCTGCCCTTGCCGCTGCGCTTTTCGACATGCTGCGCTGCGCTGCTCGTTTTTCCCTCAGTGGCTGGAAGGCAGCTCTCCGTAACCCGGGGTTCACGGGCAAGGGTCCCACCCCTGCGAGGCGCGCTCCTGGGCGCCGCCGGAAAGGCGGGCGGAAGGGGCGGGCACGGCACGGCTGGCAAGATGGTGGCCACCAGGCGCGCGGCGGCCCGGAGCCGGGCGGGGGCAACGCGGGCCAGGAGAGGTAGCGGTAGCCCCTCGGGGACCGAACCAGCCGAGTCTTCGGAGGTGAGGGGAGCCAGGAGCTGGGGAGCGCGGGCAGCCGGGCGGCACCCGCCGCTCGGAGCGGCGCCGCGGCAGGCACTTTCACCTGCACATGCGGCCACACCACGGGGCCTGGGGTCAGCAGCGGGCGACGGCGGAGCCTGGCGGCTTCGCGGGGCTCGATGGTCGCGACTGTGGACAGCAGCGTGGGTTGCGGGTAACAGTGTGCCCACCTGCCGCGCCTCACCGCCCGTGCCGCGGCTGCGCCCTGCCGCAGCCGGCCCTGCAGAGCCTCCCAGGCTTCTCTCGGAGCTGGTACAGCAGCCCTGCCACCGCCTCCTTTTCTCGGAGCTTGCGAGACTAAAGCTTACGGGTTGGAGTGTTTTGGTTTGGTGATATGATTTGGGGATTTTTGTTGTGTTTTGGTTGGTTGTTTTGGCATGGGTTTTGATGTGGGTTTTTTGTTGTTACTTTTTTACACTGCAGTTGTTCTAGCATTTCTCTGCAGATTTTCCACTACACGGGCAAATGCACATGTGAATAGTGAACGTTTAGGTGGTGTGGTTTATGCCGATCTAACATTGTTCTGTGTTTCGGGAAGATCCTGCTGTTGCCGAGTATTTTTTTTTTCTTTCCAAAATTATGAATTGTCTTTCAGGTAACTTAAAAGCACCTTTAAAGAAACAGATTATACCTGGTGCTGTGAGGGCAGTCTCTCCCTTAAACTGCTAACACTGGTTATGGAAACCATTGAGGGGCACGTTCTGCCACTTCAGCGTTTTATAGCCAAGCAAATATTCATCAGTTTCTGAATGTCCCTTCTGGAGCTGCTTCGCATGACACTTGCTGTAAATTTTCGAATTAGAAAATTATATGTATAGACAGGGAGAGAGAGTGTATTTGTTTATCTTTCTGAATAGATGTGTATGTTTCCTTTCCTGCTGTGACCAAGAGACAGTAGACAGATAAGCAAGGGATGGTTTGTTAACACTTTTTCCACATAGATATGTGATATGTTGTCAGCTTGAGTAGATGTGTTTGAAAAAAATTAATAATGATTTATATAGCATTCTTCATATGGGGTTTACTTCATCTGTCAATAGCACTCTTTTTTTTAACTCCTTTTCTAGATGGCGTCTGCTGAAATGAGTACTCCTGTGTCTGTAAGGATGACTAGAAGAACAACTAAATCAATTTGTAAGCCAGAGGTAGTTCAGGAATCTCAGTTTGAAGAATTGGAGCATGCAGAAGCAAGGTCGAATGTCAGTGATAGTTTAGAGGTACAAATCGCTAGAAATGACAACACAGCTGTTCATTCAGCACAGTCGGTTACTGAATCACAAGCTGATGGGGATGTGTCAGAAACAGAATTAAACTGCTCTGATATGTCTGGCCTTCAGACGCCTTTGTATGTTAGAGTAACAAGAAGACGACAAATTGTAGTTCCTTATCAACCAGATTATCCTGGCAAAAAAAAACGTGACAAGACAGTTTTTCTAAATAAGTTAAGCAGGATTCTGGATGAAGATGGTGTCTCTGAAGCTGAGTCTTGTTCCTCTGCTGTTTCTGGTGTCCACATGCCTAATGTTCCCAGAAGCACGCCCAGAAGGCGGCAAAGCAAAAAGAAAATGCAGCCATGTACAGTCCATGAAGACCAGAGTGAAGATGTTTCTGATGCAGAGTCATACTTAAGTACTCATAGGGAACCACCTGTCATTACCAAACGAATTACTAGGAGCATGCACATAAAATCACAAGCAGAAAATACTAAGCAGACTGAAAAAGGAAGCAGAATTGTTTCAGAAGATGAAGATGTAACTAAGGACACCGTTAAATCTGAGCTAGAAATAATTCCTGATTCTAGACCTGCTGCAGAACTTGTGCCTGACACAGAAGGTGCCTCTGTCACTGAAAATAATAAAGAATCCAATTCACTTAAAAGCAAATATTTTTCAAGATCTGCTGACACAAGCCAGAGTGAAGAAGTGAACAAAGAGGTTTTGAATGATGTGACACCTAACAGTCTTAGAAAAATGAGACAAAGTAACATTGAATCACCTGGGAAAAAATCAATTAAAAAAAGAGATACTGTTGGAGTAGATGATTTGGGGGAAGCATGCGGCCAAATACAAGAAGAACACTGTGGAATACTTATAAAGGAGGGGAAATTTGAGCATATGGATCTTCCTTTGGATGATTGCCTGAGTTCCAAAGGCTTTTTAGAATCCCCAGAGCAAGTAACGCTACAGAAAAGTAAAAAAATTCCAGAATGCAAAAAAGCAGATGTTGAGGCTGATGCACAGCAGTCTTTCACTCATGCTGATAAATTAAGAAAGGGTAAGCGAAGTAGTGCAGTCATCAGTCCCCAAAAGGATACAGTTGTTGCACAAAGCGCTGATCACGTTGATAGATGCAGTACACTGAAGACCAGTATGGTCAGTGGTGAAGAACAAACAGGAGAGTATGTTGAATCTTTGTCTCAAAGCAGTAAGAGATCAAGTCATGGAAACAATTCTCTTGTGTTTCTGAGCAAAGATAAGAGTGATGAACGTGAAAATTGTGATGTGGCAGACAGAGATATGGAAGAGAATCTGTGTTATAAAGAGGCAATTAAGAGGACTCCTTCCCTCAAAAACTCTCTAAAAAACAGTTCACTGCATGCTGAAGGGCTTTTTGTAATTGATACTGAGCCTGGCATGAGTTCCAGCCGTAAGTATTATCTAGACCAGGTAGACCAAGATAGTGATGCTGAAAGTAAGCAAGAAGTACATGAAAAAGATGAAGAGTCCTCAGATCTGGAAGAGACTGGAGAGGAATTGATAGATGAAGATGAGAAAGATGAAGATGATGATTTGTTGGAAGATAAGATTGATGTGTAAGTATCTTTCTGGGACTAAGTAAAGAGTCTGCATTTCATTCAAGTGTATGCATAGCATATGTACATTAAGTGCTAAATGATGTGGAATAAAGGAGGGAGTGGTTTCATCACGTGAGTCATTGACATGAAAAGTGGGGTTGCACAGACTGTAAAACAAATACAGTCTATAAATGGAAGGTTTGGGCTTTTTCAGTTTTGTTTATGGTAGAACATAACTAAAATATTTAGGCATCTAGAGGGCTTGTATATGTTCAACTATAACGTGAAACTGAGTTAAACTGGTCGTGTTGACTTCATTGCTTATGCAGGTCACAGTTTTCTTAATTACTGGTTTTGTGGGTTTGGTTTTGGTTTGGTTTTGTTTTTAATAGAAATATCAAAAGTCTAGTGAATTTCTTACACATTCCCTAATTGGATCCTCCTTTTTAATCTTAAACAGTTTCATATACTTCTGTGTTTTCAGTTCTTGTGCTGTGGGATGGTGAGACTTCAAGTTAAATCAACCCAGCATAGAATCATAGAATAACTCTTGAGTCTCCTAGTTAGTTGAGTTCTCCCTTTGTACACTTAATGTGTAATACTCTATTTAGGTTGGATAAGTAAGTCATAATCTTCTAAAAACCTCCAGACAGGTCAGAAGAGTTACAAAAAAACATAGCCAATTATTTAATGTGAAGGCATTACAAAAATTATTTACAGTTTAATGAAGAGTTGTAAAGGGCTTGTGTTAAAAGGCAAATAAGCTACCACAAATGTATGTTGTATCTCTTTAGATGTTACCACATTTCTCCATAATATTTAACAGCTTTTAAGCAGTCTTCTTATCAAAAACTTCCTTTTGAGTCATTAGGATGCAGTCCTTTGGTTGAAAGAAGTAGGGGGGGGGGGGCGGTGAAGTAACATATGCTAGCTTTGAAATTTTTAATAATGATATTTCTAGTACTGTTACACAGACAAGGACTTAAACGATCAGTTCTAACTTCTTCATGGTTTTCACTAAGAGCTGACAATATTTTTACCACCTATATATTTGTGCTTTTGAAGTTTTTTTTCCTTTACCAAGCTTCTCAATGTTTAGAAGAAGGGTGCTGCTCATGAGTTCTTTTGGCAAAGTTAAGCAAATTCAGAATTCATTTCATGTAAGAGTGGTATCTAAGATAAGAATACAGCATTAGATGAAATATTTGTTGAAATCATTCCCCAGGCATTGTTCTTTTAATAAACCTTCCTATAATGGTATAATTTTTTTCCTGTTTATTTTTCTTGGAGGACTGTAGAAGGTTTAGCTGCATGCTTGTTACAACAGTCTAATCATTAAGTATTTCTCTTCTAGTTTACATCTTTCCAGCAAGATAGACCCTGGTTTGAATATCAAGAAGCTTGGAGGTTTATATATTAGTTTTGATGCAAAAAAACAGAAGCTTAAATCAAGTGTAATTAAACAACCGAAGCAGAAAAAGAAGGACCAGGTAATGTGTTTACAATTATGCAATTACCTACATTAACACAAAGATGTCAGTTTAATAAGGATGATATTCTTGTTTCTAAATAAGTATCCTGTTTTATGGTTTGCTGAGAATTTCCATTCTTTTTGGCCAAGGTGCGAGTTTACATTTGGTTTTAATGGTAAGAATTTGAGGATTTAATGGTAAGAATTTAAATACATATGACACTTCGAAACTGAGAAGCAGTGCAAATATCAGCATTAGCTTGTAAAACAAGCCAAAGTTGATTGTGCTTCTAGTTTTGCCTGATGACATAAAAGCTGAAAGTCTCCTAACAAGATACTTAGTTCGTAACAAGAAAGAATTCCAGCAAAATAGAGGTTTTTTGCTCTACCTAATGTGTAATTAACAGTTCTATTTCAAAAGCACCCTTTGAGATAAAGGAAATGTGTTCTTTTCATTGAGACTGTTTTCTTAGGTTCATCCATGGTAGCCCTCTTTAATGCATTTGTTATCTCACTTCAGGGCTAGCCAGCTGCTTTCTGTTGTTGTCCAAGGTTCTGTTTTGAAGATCCCTACTGCTTTTGTTGTGGACCATAGAAGCTTAAGTACGATATTGTAATGCTTGCTTAGTTTCTGTGTGATTGATCGAGTAGGTTCTGTAAATAAGGTTAAACAGTGAGATGACTATGCAATGTTAAGAAAAATTCTTACAGCTCTTGCAGAAGAGTATAATAACTCCAGATTTTGAAAAAAAGGAATGCGTCCCACCCTTCAGGGAATCCCTTCACCAGCTAAAGAAACAGCGAAGGGTAAGTAAAGAGCTGATAATGCCTCAAATTACAAAACAAACCTTGGTAGAAAGTCCCATGCTGGAACTGTGCCTATACAGGCCTCACTGGAGATGGATGGATGGACTGCAGTTAGTGCCTTCCTGAGCCATCCTGTGAAAAGCTATCCTTTAGTCACGAGGACAGCGAACTGGAAGATAATGTGCTCAGATAGTACAAATTGTCATTAATACAGTGCTGACGACCTTCTTATTATAAGTATCATAAAATACACTTTTTAAAGGTACAGTTATCTTCTAAATGCCTTAGCCATCTTTTTGATGAGAGTGTTCCTGGCTCTACCCCGTCCTAGTTGCCAAGTGCAAATTTATTACTCTCGGTATTGCATCCTAGGCAGAGCGAGAGAAAACAACGGGTGATGGTTGGTTTGGTATGAAAGCCCCAGAAATCACAAGTGAACTGAAAAATGATCTTAAAGTTCTGAAGATGAGAGCTTCGTTGGACCCTAAGCATTTTTACAAGAAGAATGACAGAGATGGTCTACCCAAGTACTTCCAGGTAAGGAAGATGGGATTGTACTGCTAAAGTTTTGAACGGCTGTTCTCATCCGCTGTCAGTTTTGTAGGCTGCCTCCAACTTGGTGGAATTTCCTAGCTTAATTATAAAAGTATTTTGATTACTTGACTGCAGTTTAAAACTGCATGCTCTTGAATGTGTATATATGCTGGACTTTCACAGTTTCAGCTGATCTCCTAGTAGTGAACAAATATCTGACTGAATTCATATTTTGAACCTTCACTGTACTAGATTTTCACTGCTTTTTAAAGTATTAGCATTTTTTTTAACAAATGCATAGAAAGTAATAAATTTAGTTTCTTGATATCTAATACAGATTGGAGACAGCTAGCTTTGTGTTCATCCAGAATTGCTGCTGCTGTAGCTCTCAGCTTTTAAGTGGCTTGCATAAATAAAATAATTGCTGCAGAAACTATAAAAATAGGTTTCTATCTGCTCACACCTATTGGAATAGTTAGCATGCTTGAGGAAATTGTTTTCATTTCTCAAAATATTACTGCTTTACTCAAAAGGATGGGGTCTTGTGTAAGTTTCTGGGCATAGAAAAAGCTTAGACAGGAGTGTTCCACATGACAAGATTTGTACAAGTCTGTTTTCACTACATAACTATGTACTTTGATGTATCTCCACTCCTAACCTGAATCATCATAACTGGCTAACACGCTAGCTGGAAAAAACATGATTCATTCCAGAATAAAGCCCTTGTAGTAGAGCTGGATTAACTGCTGTGTGGCCATCTAGAGACAGGAAAGAATTACTATGGCCATAAGGGTTTTGTTTCCCTCCTTGGAAAAACGTTTAAAAGTAAAGAACCAGATTTTTTTTTTTTTTTTAATGAATACAAGCACTGATGCAACGGTCTAGTGTTGGAAACTGTACAGTCCTAGAGCTCACACTCCCCGGTGTGCATACAAACCATTGCTTAATTCTTTTGTTATTTGGCACTTTCTTAAGACACCTTTCTGATCGTCTCTGTAGATGTCTTTACACTTTTCACTGAGGATTAAAAAGAAAAGGAAAGAGAAAAAAACACCACTAAAAAAATACCATATCTAAATAACTAACATCTTGCTGTGCAATAAGAATATTTTCATTTCTGTTTTCTAGATTGGAACTGTGGTTGATTCTCCCATAGACTTCTACCACAGTCGAATCCCTAAGAAACAAAGGAAGAGAACAATTGTTGAAGAGCTGCTTGCGGATTCTGAGTTTAGAAGGTATTTAAAAACAATTCTGTAATTCTAATGTCCTATGTATGAGAGGGCTATTTTTAACATTATTTTTTGTTGGGTTTATTCAGCTCTCTCTCTTTTTTTTTTTTTTTTTTTATTTCATATCCTTTTAGTGTGTTTCAGCACTTTAGCAGTACTGTCATTGAGAAGATCTAAAGAACAGAGGGTAACTAGACTGAGACAGTATAGTTGTGGGTTTTTTTATCTTCATGAGAAGGGTTTTATCCAACATAGGTCACTGCTACTGTAGCCACTCTTAATGTCACAGAATCACAGAATGTTAGGGATTGGAAAGGACCTTGATCATCTAGTGCAACCCCCCTGCCAAAGCAGGATCACCTAGGCCACACAGGAATGCATCCAGGTGGGTTTTGAAAGTCTCCAGAGAATGAGACTCCACAATCTCTCTGACTACCCTGTTCCAGTGAAGTTTCTCTTCACGTTGAGGTGGAAATTTCTGTGTTCCAGCTTGTAGCTGTTGTTCCTTGTCTTATCACAGGGCACCACCCTAAAGAGGCCATCACCTTCATTCTGAAACCTGCCTCTCAGATATTTATAGACATTAACAAGCTTCCCCCCTCAGCCTTCTCTTTTCCAAACTAAATAGGCCCAGCTCTCTGTCTTTCCTCTTAGGAAAGAGGTTTAAGTCCCTGAATCATCCTTGTACCTCTCCATTGGACTCTCTCCAGCAGTTCCCTGTCTCTTGAACTGGGGAGCCCAAAACTGGACACAGTATTCTGGGTATTCTCATCAGGGCAGAGTAGAGGGGGAGGAGAATTTCCCTAGACCTGCTGGACACACTTTTCTTGATGCAACCCCAACACATCAGTGTTGAAGGGATAATCTGCCAGCCCTATTCTGGTTCACTTCTGAAATAAGTGCAGAGGCTTAAACCAAAATCCAGGGGCTCTGAATGAGTGATAGATGCTTATGTATGAACATGCATGTTTTGTTATTTAAAGACTGTAATTCAGTGAAAGCTGATACGATTTTATTTTATAAGCATGTCAGCCTGCCACTAGAAGTCTTACTCAAAGATTATGATTGAACTCATTAATGTTTGTTTAACCTACAGTTTTTGGACCACATCCTTTAGTTGATCCATTTTTATATTGTGTATTACATGATTTTAATCTGCACTTCTTTTTTTCACATTATGACATGGTTTTTTGGAAGCAGTACATGTCTTAGGATTATGAATTTAATGTTATCAGGCTTGTAAATTAATTATTAATGTTGGGAAGGCAAGCTAGTACAGCTATTTCTTAACTAGTTTTCTGGCTTGACCTGATTTAGAAGGTATGTATTAAAAGCTATTTTAAAATTATTTGAAATCTGATCACTTAATTTATATTGTGGCTAATTAACATCTTCAACCAGATACTTTAGCATTAGTGCAGATATTTGTCAGGTTTCAGTATTGCAATTAAAAGCCTCAGTACTGCTCAGTATGCAGTGATCCACTGTGGATCCCTGGTGCATAAGAATCTTTAGTCCAGGTACATAAGAATCTGTATTGGAGAAGATAGCAATTCATATGCAGTAAGTATATCCTGTTCATCGTTTAGTGTTAATACCATGTCAGTTTTTAATCTAATTAGAGTAAGATTCAGTATCTTGAGATTGCTGTATAAGATGCATGATCTTGAGAAGGCAGTATAAAGTGGCTGTAATTTGTCCATAGTTATTGTCAAAATTTGAGCGGTAGTAGTACTTTAGCAAACTGTCCAAAATGTGGTTGTATATGCAATGAATCACCCCTGGTTATGTCAAAAGTAATGATTCTTCAATCAAATGTATTTCCCAAACAAATTTACCTTCGTTTACTGTTAATCCAAGTGTTGGTTTCCCTTTACCAACATGTAAGTATATAAAACTTAGGAAATCTGACTGGGAAAACATGAGAGAATTCAGTTGGACAAATTTTATATGTAGAGTAGTTTCCATGTTTTCATCTGAATTTTGGTTTACCATGCTTAAAAGTAAATTATCTATTTTGTTCAGATATAATAAAAAGAAGTATCAGGAGATCATGAGTGAAAAAGCAGCTTTTGCAGCAGGGAAGAGAAATCGGAAGATGAAGAAATTTCGCAATTAAGACTTGAAGAAAAATAACAAGCTGGAACAACTTATTTGTTATAAATCCTTTTACAGAATTCTTTGATTGTGGTGTTTTTTTTCTTTAAGAAATTGAGGTTTAGGGAATTTATTGCACTGAGAATTTGGTGGGGAGCTTACTCAAATTATCAGATATCTAAAATTGGATTTTAAAATTATTTTCTTCTTAAATTCATGGTCATGGAAAAAGATAATGATATGAAAGCATATTGTTAAATCTAAGCACAAAATCCACCTTTGTGGATTATGGTCCTTTCAGGATTCAGTCTTTACACCAATGAATTAGTAAATTCAGTTTCAAGTTATCTGTTTAATTTACCATGGCACCCATTATTTGTCAGAACAATTTTTCCCACATCTAGTCAGAGGTGCTGCTGGCCAATTCTGTAATGGAAGGTATTGAGAAATACTTTGCTTGTGAAGAGTTTATTTCAATGCTGACTCATTACAGGAATGAGAATGTCCTGGAATTCAGTATATATACATACATTTATATATAATATTTACATTATCAATAATATATACAATTTATAATTAAATATAAAACAATAAATGAGGTATAAAACACATTGTTTAATAATACAAAGATGTATTTTTATATATAAAGTTTTAACATTCAGGTAGGTAGTTCTTTTAATATTTTTTTCCATAATTTTTTTAATAATTGTCAAATATTTCTGAAAGTAAATTGGCAGTGGAGTCTGTTATCTAGGATGTAGTGTACAGGTTCGGTAGCTGATTTGGAATAGTTTTTGAGGGAAAAAAAGCTTGGCTGTGATAACATAACCAGAGATGGCATCAGTTTAGTTCCCCTGTAGTTCCCTTTTGTGATTGTCAGAACCACTGTGGGTTGGGTTTTAAGGACCTCATTACTATATTGCTGCTACAGGTAGAGTAACTCAGTTACTGCACTTCAGTAACAGAAAAAACAGATAATAGAATACTATCAATACATTATTTTAGGTGGATTGGGTGAGAAAATTTAGATGTGGTTATCAGAGGACCGGTGATGTTGTCTTATCATATGAGCACTGAATTTTAAAGGTTGTGGATCTTGAACTCTTGACTAGTTTTTAACCATGACATTTTTGTACTATTGAGAATGAAAAGTAGTTGGGGTTTTTATGGATTAGCTATTTGTGCTGGTAATAGCTAAAATGAAATGAGCTTTATGGTATGTACTGATCACCAACTGAAGCTTGAGAGAAATTTTCCTCTCATCCTTTGGGTCTTTTTATATTCTTCTGAAGTTGACCATAATGTTTTGCTATGCAAGACAGATGGGAATCTAGATTACTTAAAAAGTCTTGACAGCCTGGAGTTAAATGTTGTGCTAAGTAAAGTGAATTCATTGTGAAGTATCACATACAAACTAGAAACACCCATCCCCAAGTCTCGGCTAACATGTTATTTTAATACAAATGTGTGTATGCTAATATCTTGATTATCTCTAAATTATAAAAAAGCCAATAAAAAAAATTATTATGGTGTCTTATTCTCTGCATGAGATACAGAAACACAAAAAAATTCACATTGAACACTGAGGAGTGAAAACAAGGCACCACAGTAGTTGTCATTCTGTTGCATCCCAGAATGTTCAAGTGCACCTCTGGAAAAACAAGGTACAACTATGAAAGACCTTGTAAGCAAAATGTGAATTTCAGTGTTACGGAGCAACAAGGTTGGTGTCTGTTGCTTAGGCTACTGCATAGCTAGTTACAGAAGTAGCTTCATGTATAACATGGCTATTGAGGGATTTGGTTTATGCCACTAGCAGGCATGGTTAATTTAGGAACAAGAAATAAGGCAGTTCTCACATTCCTCTGTCATGCTCTCCTTTGTTCACACTTCCTTTGTTCTTTGGGGGTCTTTAATCTTCTCTCTGCAATCAACTTAGCCTCCTTAGAATTTAAGATGGCTTCTTCTTATTGCTATTTCCCGTGTGATAAAAGAATTTTTGATCTTTAATTTTTAAAAGGACCTTTCTGTCACAGGAGCCTACCTAGGTAATTCTTGCTGAGACTTGGAATCTTGCCATAAAAGGAGCTGGAAAGGGACTGTGAGAGCTTCTGCCCAGCCTCCTGCTCAAAGCAGGGCTAGACCAGGTTGTTCAGGACTTTGTATTATCAGGTCTTGAAAACCTGCAAGGATGGAGACTGTACATCTCCCAGAGCAATACTGCCTGACTCCTCAAAGAAATTCATCAAATCAAGTCAGATAAAATAACTATTACTAATTATTAGACTGCCTTTTTGCCTTCATGTTGCTTGCTTTAATTACTCCATAAATTTTTAACAAGCAGCACCTGTCCAATTTATGTTGCTTGCTATAATTTGATTTTTTTTCCTTATGATTCTCTTAATGTTTACTGAAATAGTGTGTTGTTTGTGCAACATTTTTCTCAAAATCCTCTTCATGCAAATATTTTGTGGAATTGTCCTGATACTTTTTCATTTTGGTTTATACTAGAGTCTGTTACACATCCAGTATAAATGAGAGTTGTCCCTTAGCTTACCTGTAGGAAATTCCCTACTCCTTGAACCTGCAGTTTTCTTTTTCTTTTGGACTGTAGCCCTTAATTCGGCATTTTTAGAATATTGATTATGCAAATATTGCTTGCAGCACGCAAATGTATATATAAAAGCCTCTGCCTGCAAGGTTGTCTTTTTTTTTATTAGGAACTAAGCACATTTTATGAAGCTATCCTTAAATACAAAAAGTAGGAACAGTATGGATTGAAATGCATTGCTAGAAGTGACTGAACAAGGAAGACCTATGTCTTCTGGCACAATGTAGTCTCTTTATGGGGTTAATGTAGAGAGGTTTTGGTAATTATCTGCAAATCCTGAGGAAAGTTTGATGTTTCTGTAAAGGGTTAAATACATTTTATAGCTAGATGGCATTCTTGAGTAGGTCAGTGTGCTGCAAAGTTGTGATGGTTAATGACCCTGCTGGCGTGTTTCAATTAAGTGGATTTTTCCTTTATTGCTTTAAACATAAAAGTTTGAGGTTGCAGTCACACCTGAATCAGATTAATTTATAATTTATTAAATTGTCAGAAAAAGCAAGGGGGGTTTTCTACTGTTGCTGTTGTCTTGTGTTTCACCACCCAGGGTATTTTTAATTGCTATTATTAAAATGGCTTCTTTATTCTCTGTCTATAGGTATATGTAAGTTAGGAACGAACGATGTGTATTAATTCAAGTGTTAGATGCTTCAGTTTTGTCTACTGCATTTTGTGTTTTGTTGCTTGAAAATAACCAGCAACGTAGTATAGACCATCACCGCAGTGTCTCCAGCAAAGACCGCCTTTTTCAAGTAAAAATACTTTACTAAGACTGTTCTAGAAACGTAACAGCATGGGTAGGCAGGTTCGTAGGTACTGACAGATGTGTCAGTTGCTGCTGTGTAGGGGTTTGCGCCCTGGCTTTTCTTTCGTACGAGTTTTTAAAGAGCTGGCTGCGTGCGGGGCAGAGCCGGCCGGCGAGGGTGAGCTGCCTTCCGCCCAGGGGCAGAGCCGCCGGCGAGGGTGAGCTGCCTTCCGCCCAGGGGCAGAGCCGGCCGGCGAGGGCGGGCTGAGCGCGGGGGCTGCCCGCGCGCCTGGGTGCTCCCTTGCCCCGCGTGGACAGTACCCGTGCCAGAGGGGCCGTCGGCGGGACGCGGAGCAGAACCCTTCTCCCGCTGGTCTGGAGGCAGACGGCCACGCGTGACCGCGTCCGTCCTCCCCTCTCCACCTTCCTCGCTGGAGGTGAAAGGATCTTACGTCGAGCGGAGATGGTTGCTTGACACGCTCGGCGCTGTCTCCGCCTGTTCCCAGCCTTCTCTGCTCTCCGTCGGACTTGCCGGGAGGTGGGTTCAGAGAGCCTCTCTGACCAGAGCCGGCCACCGGGAAGCGCCAGAGGTCGGTCGACCGGATTGCTCCGGCAGTGAGGTAAGGGACGGGATAGTGGAGTACAAAAGTTTTAGCCGAAAATGGGGAAAGGGGAAGAAAAAAGAAAAGACGGGGCGGGGGAAGAAAGAAAAATGGGAGATACGACTCCGCCGGGACTCGAACCCGGAACCTTTGAATCCCTTCAAACCCTCTAGAAGTCCAATGCGCTATCCATTGCGCCACGGAGCCACCTGTTGGAGTTTTTGCGCACGGCCCAGAGAGGCTGCGCGTGCGGCGGCCCTGTGGGAGGGCCTTGAGCGGGCCGTGGGTGACGCGCGTGTCACCCTTGGGCCGGAATCCTGCGGCTTGTGCGGTTTTTCCTTTGTTTAACCAGTATGAATAGGTTTAGGCTTATAAACCGCTGTATAAACGAGTATCGAGGCAGCCTCTACGTGCCACTTGAGTGGTGCTCACGGCTGGGTCCCAGGTGTTAGGTGCTCACTGTAGAGCTGTGTTGTTAGTTCTGCTGAAAGATTAATGTTTTTAAAGTTAATCAGTAGGGAATACAAAATATTTGTCGTCATTCAGTTGGGCTTTTTCAGTATGAATCCTTGTGTTTGGGGGAATTGTTCCTCTAAACATCCATAAATTTGCGTAAGATTTTGTAGGATTGGGGGTTTTTGCATAGGTGAAGATGAATTATATTAGATGGTTTTGCTTTAACAAATACAACACTTCTCATTTTACAGTTATTTATGTGTTTTTTTACTTCTGGGGTAAACATGAACATTTCAGGCAAGTGCCATCCTTTCATTTATAGCTACACAGGGCTACTACACCAAGTGATTTAAACCTCAATAATTACCAGCATTGTACATTTTTAGGGGCAGTCTAAATATCGGAGGTTTTGTTTTAAACAATAGCATCTGCATTAAAGGAACATAGAAAACTGTAGCTATGTTTACTGGGCATCCCATATATTGCAGCATTTTACTGGCTTTCTAGTGCAAAACCAGACAAAAAACCAAAACAAAACAACCCCAAAAAACTATTTTGTGCAAATTTGGAAAACAAGACGTAGGTGACTAGTCCCTGCAATCTCTGTCAGACACTGCATCCATTTATTGAGTTGGCAGAGAAATGGGATACGGGAATCACACCTGGAAATCAGTGCCTTAGAGTGTTTTGGAGGAATAACAACCCCCACCTCACCCCATTCCCACCCCCATCTTGTAAATGGAAAGAAGGAAGAAGAAAATAAATCAGAGAAATAATACTCTATTGCGTGACCATATTTTCACTGTGGGTGGAAATATTACAGTATACTTGAATCATTGTTCCAATACTGTGAATGTCTATTACTAATCCGTTGAAAGGAACAATGACTGAACTGTATCTGTTCTAAAATCACAGTAAAACCCTGAATGGATTTAGTAAAACAAGGTTTTCCCTTCAAAGCTCTAATTAGGATCTGAAACAAGTCTTTGATGTGATTTTTATAAAATCAAGAATAGGCAAATGTGTCGGTGTGAGCTGAAATTCCCCCCCCACCAACAATAACCAGGCTAGCTCAGTCTGGAAGCAAATGAAAAGCTGTATTTACAAGCAGAGTCTAAAATCTACAATGAAATGCAATGAATATGTACAAATATACAAAATTCACAACATTCATATATATATACAATCAACAGAAAAAGCACAACCGATCTCCCTTTGCTTCCCCCCAAGGGGACCCTCCCAAAGGGGCCTCTCTCTCCCAGGAGCTTCCCCCCCAGACCCCCCTGGACAGAGAAGCAGAGTTAGTTAAGCAGAAAGTTGTTAACTTAGCTGCCAAGGTCAGTGTGTTATCTTCAGCCAGAAGAGAAGAAGAAACAGCAGCCAGACAGCCCAGCAACTGCCCCCACTGCCGAACGCAGAATGTGCCGAATGCCTACTTTGTTTTGGGTAATAGTTCTTAAACATTTCTATCTATCCAATGGAAGTGTTTAGAACAATCGTTATTTTGCTTTCTTACACCCAATAGTGACTTATTTACATTCTTTCACTTTCTCTGTTCTGAACTTTGCAAGGAAAAATTAAAAAGACAGTTTCAAACCATCACAGCAAATTAGAAACCCCGAAAGACAGGAGTATAAGGTTATTCTTTCATTAACCTTCCCCAGAACTGAATTCTGAGCCCAGAAGACTATGGCTTTCTGCCACCTGCCATCAGGTTGGCTCCCAGGCCTCAGGGACAGGGCTGTTCATAGTGACATGGCCTAAGTTATGCAGTAAAATGGTGCTGTGAGAATCTCTTGTTCTGCTTTTTAATAATTTAAAAGTATATATATTACTAAGAATGGAGAAAAACATGAAAATAAATGCACCCTAAAATCTGAGGAACCAGGAAGCTAATCAAATCAAGGTAAAATAAGCTGATTAGAATACACAATCCACTAGGTATTGTATCAAGGGCTGAGATACTGGGTGTAATGAACAACCAAGGTAACTCAGGTAGTGAAGGCACACTGGTACTAGCACACCCTGTGATTCCTGTGAAGTCAGCTTGTATGGCTGTGGCCAGCAGTAAGCCAAAGCTTGTGAGCTGGCTGATTATTAAATAGCTCCTACAGTGCTGCCCAGAAACTAGAAGGTTTCTGGAAGGGTTCAGGAGTTACAGCAATGACCATACTGGAGGTACAATTTCAAGCTAACAAAGGCTTATGGAGCCAGAGCAGTTATAAACACAACCAAGATAAACCAAATTGTACACAAATCAGACCAGGTCTGATTTGACGTAGAAGCTCTGGGTCTGTACAGTCTTGTCACAACTGTTCTGTTACAGACAAAACTCTTCATAGTGCTCCTGGTAAAGGAATGCAGAATATGGAAAGTTTTTAATTTGAGCCCTCAAGGCCCTGCAGGCACTGCATAAAAACACCAGTCTGTTCCTTTTAAGAGCTGAGTTGAACAAGATTAAGATTAAGAATAAGATTATATTTCTGTTTGTGCAACTCAGAATAAATTACTTGTAACTAAGGGTCACCACAATCTTGTTGTAGTTTGTGAGTACCTGGGCACATTATTTTGGGGTGAGGCAAGTATAAGTACCTGAGCTATGTGATTTGGTAACGTGGTACCTTTGAACCAGCACCAAATGACTGCAGATAGTGGAGAGGATTAGGTCCAAGGGCGTATAAGTGACTCGTGTTTGTTACTTTCTCTCATGTTTTTGTTTTGATTACTTGCTTTACACAGGTATGTAAAGGCTGGCTGATGGTTCTGTTTATTTAGGAGGACTGACTGGGGAAGCACTTGGAAATTTTTCAGAGGTATATCAAAATTTTCAAGTCAAGTTTCCTTTTCTAGTCTGTAAATGTAGTCCCAATGCGAAGTCCTTTTGTTTCCAACAGCAGATGGAGCTGCTGCATGAGAAACAGCACAGCTCTTCAGTTCATGAACTAATGAAATATGGTATGTCAGGTAAAACAACAGTTGAGATTAACCTTTGCTGGTGCCTGGACCTGGAATGGTCCTTTGGACTTTCCATCTTCTGGAACCAGCTGAAGTCCATTTCTATTGCCAGTTGCCTTTCATCTTAGCTCCTCTTCTACTTTATGCTCTGTTTCAAGGAGTAGAAGTTTGCAGGAATATAGTTGTGCTGGGTTTAGTTACTGGCACTGAGAAAATTTTCACTGAACTCAGCTAGGTGCCATTTTGCTAATTTTAAATATAAGGAGAAACCAGTGTAGGAATACCCTGACTCAAGACATCAAGTACATCAATGGCAGACCAAAAATAGTACCATCCTTTAGAACTCTTCCACTGATAAATAAATAAGTAAATAAATTGAAGAGTTCCTCAAGAAACTTTTTACAGCTTGGGTTTCATTATTAAATTATTTCATTATGAGGTAAAATAAAAATGCACTATGTGCAGTATATCCAATTAATTTTGGTAAGATTTGAGCTTCAGTAAATTTATTTGAAGAGGCAATTGTCCAAATACACAGAGCTCTGACAGGTGTTTGTTGGGAGAACCATTGTCTTTCTCTCAGAACACTTATAGTAAATACGCTTCCTGAGAGCAAGAGCACATAGAAAGGTCGTCATGTACAGAGTAGCTAAATAGACCCTTAGACAATCTTTTCTTTCTCTCCCTTGAAGTGGGGATTATTGCAGCCCTGATGGTATGATTCATCTGTGTAGTGTTGCAAGAGGAAGCGCTCTTTGAATTGGCAGGAAAAGTGCTGAGATGCACAGGGCCAGAGGCTACTGAAAACAACTCGTTCATGGAGAGTTTATTTCAGTAATTTGCACTTTGAATATTTTAAATAATAATAATTTTCCTAACATGAAGGTAAATGCTTCATGTTGTAGATACTGTTGCATCTGCCTTTTCCTCAGTGGGGGCTGTAATTTCTATGTGACTATCAGAGCATTGGAGAACTACCTCTCTTTATTATTCTGAAAAGACATTCTTCTTTTGCTTTTTATTAACATTTCAAGTTTGATAACAACTCCAAGTTTGCCTTTTTGTCTACTTCGCTGAAGTTGTTTTCTGTGCAAAGAACTCACCTGTGGTGCATTTTGGACAATTTTTTCTTAACTACAATTACCCTTGATCTTTGGCCTCCTCGTGTTGGGATTTCTGTCTGTGTTGCAATCCTCTATTTCTCTACCACCTAGTTCCACTTGTTGGTTTTTGTGTGTATGTGAAATCCTAGACACATGGTTTCGTTCACTTTATTTTAATGTAGTATTTATTCTTAAGATTGTCCCTTTGATGTTACAAAATTGTATCTGGTCTTATTATGTAATTTGTAATTTTCAGAGCAAACAAAGCAATAAGCCACACCTGTTTTTTTCCTCAAGTTAATCCTCAGATTTGTGGGGAATGCACCTCAGTTTACCTTAAGTGTCAAAGCAGTCTTAAGAACTACACACTTCAGTTTATTATTAAAGATTAATTTGACAGTGCAAAGTTTTGTTCTTGTCTTACATTTTGAAATCTACATGTAACTACCTGGGCTTTTGCCTTTTTAAAATTAAAGTCAAGCCAACAGATATTTACACAATCAAGTAGTTCCCTTAAAGCTTTTCAGATGATGTTATAGCTCATCTCCTCCTATGCAGTTCAGAAGAAAAAGCATGTATGTTTAGTGATTTAATCCTGAACTTCTGGATTCTTACTTGCTGTGATTTGCTTACTCACAGCACCTACCATGTTGTGTGATTGTAGGTGGTCTGCTTCATGTTTTTTCTTCTGTAAAGTGTAGACAGTAGATGCTTCTTATTCTCCATGTTGTTGTGCAAGCTAGTCATCTGTAAGGTAACTTTAAAATTTTGGTAAGAAAATTCCTCTGGAAATGCTTTATTATTCTGTACCTTATTTGTTCGTCACTTTCTATGTATCAAACCTCAATGGCAGATGACATCTAATGGAATCTACTCAGATGGTTTAGCTGCTCTTCAGCAAACTTCCTTTCTCCTTTGTATAGGTTTACTAAATCCTATTGGATGTACTTAGGAAACAAATACTAGCAAACCAACAGCAAGTATACGGATTTGGTCTCATGACTTCCAAAATAAGCAGGAGGAGTAGGTCATGTTTCTCTAGCATACACACTAAGGTATAGTACTTTGAGATGATTAATACATAATTTTCACTCATAATCAAGTATGCAGTTTAAAAGCAAGAGTTTGAGTATGCAATTAAAAGATAATGAAGCTAAAATAATATTTTTAAATCCTTACCTTTTCCTGCACTCTTTAAATGCAGTATTTGCTTTCTCTTCTCACCCATGTGCTCTGGGAGTAATATGCTGTGTTTAAGCAGTGGTGCAGTGCAGACATCTAGTTCAGTGGAGATAACAGGAATGTTTTGTAAGCAAAACCACTAGGTTAACTGCTGCTTTCATTTGAATCATTCTGAATCTGAACTAACTAAACCAAGCCTGTAGAGTCATTTCAAGGTTCTGTCAGTGTTAGTAAGAGTACAGTATGGCCTGGAGTGCCTTAATTTTTGTAATGGACAGAGTTGGCATGATGCTAGCTTTTAAGAGAGAAAGCTAGGCAGTTTTTGCCAACTTGTCCTTTGAATGTCCCTGGTTAATAAATCCAGGCTTTAAGTGTTGTCATTACCTTTCTTTCAGGGGAAGAGAAAAAACAAAAAAAAAGCTTTTCATCTGTATTGATTGGGCCTTCTGAATATGAATAGGAAGAGAAATGGCTGCAGAGTCTAGTTTCTTGAATGAGGGATTTCAGTATTATGGGATTTATAGCTCTTTTTAGATTTCCCAGAGTGTGCCACTAGTGCTGTGTGGAGTATTTTTCTCAACAGCTGAAAGTTATTGTGGAGTCAGAGTTGTCCTATCAACTGTTTGTATCATCACTGGGCAAATAATTGTGTCCCTAAGGTTGTGTATAGTCAGTGCCATTTCTGGAAGGAGCTTGTGAGGCATCTTCTAAAAGGATTAAAAGCTGTTATTCTTGGTTAAATTTTGCTTTTTACTCAGTTATGAATGTGGCTGACTCAGCAGAGTGACTCAGAGTCAGTGAATACTGACTCTGATCTAATTGCAGAAACAATACTATTTAAAAATTATGTCCTTTTGTCAGTCTTTTAAATGCAAATATTACACAGGCTGGGAATCTAGCCCAGAATTGTTATATACACTCTTCTCATACTTCCCCTAACAAGTTTTTACTAGATCTGTTTCAAATGTGTGTTGATTTTACTGTACTGGAAATTTTCAGTAAAATTATCCCTCTGTGGATTTTTAGAATCATCAAATGTGAATTATATTTTAAAGGTTTACTTGTAAATTTACTTTGTCTACTTGACTATTCACTTAATATAACTGTATAACAATTTATGGTTTTGATTTTTTTGTAGCTAAGATCTGTGCACAGTACAAGCTAACAGACCAGGTGGAGGAATTCCCAAATTCTAACACTGTCTTGGCCTTGCAGCATTGTTTGGCAAACCATTCATGTTTTCTTGTGGTTGAAGAGAGGGTGGTGTCTGACTCAGTGTTCTGCAGAATTTTAGGTCCATAATATTTCTAATTGACCAAGTCTGCAGTCAGCACCCATAGCCTTCTAACTCTGCTGCCATTCTTCATCTTTCTCACTCTCTTACTCCCACTTGGCAAGCATGAAGGGAGGATGACCAAGCACCTGACCCTGCATAGGCACAGTTGTGCAAGAATATGCTCAGTAGGTCACAATTGACACAGTGGATAGGGAAGATGATGCAGCACCTGCACTACAAAGGAGTTATCTGTGGTTACTCCAGCTCCTTTGAACTTAAAGATGTGACTAATGGAACATCACTACTGTCTTAGGCCTGCATGCTATCTGCCAAGTAGAAAGAAAAGCTCATCCCATTTTACAGGAGTTGTAGAAACTCTGGGTTTACTTCTTGTGATCTCTTTTATACAGGTAGAAATCTGAAATTATTTTTGTGGTAAGCAATCAGGGAAGGCTTCCTTTTTCTTTTTCTTTTTTTTTTTTTTTTTCCCAACAAAATTGATATAGAGCCTAGATCAGAGATGCAAAGGGGTACATTGAATCTTGTGTCATAGGAGCAAACAGAGACTCTGGAGGTCATCCACAGTCTGCATATGGATGTCATGAGAGGTATGAAGACTGAGAGGGGATCTGATCAATGTCTATAAATATGTGAAGGGTGGGTGTCAGGAGGAGGGGGCCAGGCTCTTTTTGGTGGTGCACAGTGATAAGACAAGGAACAATGGGTTCAAACTAGAACACAGAAGATTTCACCTCAACATGAGGAGAAACTTCTTTACAGTGAGGGTGACAGAGCCCTGGGACAGGCTGCCCAGGGAGGTTGTGGAGTCTCCTTCTCTAGAGACTTTCAAAACCCACCTGGATGCGTTCCCGTTCAGACTATCCTAGGTGATCCTGCTTTGGCAGGGAGGTTGGACCTGATGATCTCTTGAGGTCCTTTCCAACCTCTGATATACTGTGATAATGTGATGAAGCAGAAGTGAGTCTGTGGTCAGTGTAATGACAGGGGTAATACTTAGATGAAAAGGAGTGGTAAATCTCTTTGATGCTTTGCAAGCAGAGTAAATGGGAATAGAGGAATTTCAGATTCACAAATAGGTGATGTACACCATGTGAATTAAATCTGAAATATAATTTTCAAATTTTATAAAGTGTTGTCCATGACACTGTCAAAACTTCTTTAGAATTTACAACTGCATTTCAGCTATTTTTTTTTCCTCTTTGGCTTAGGAAAAAATGTCACATACTGGTTTTTTGTTTGTGGTTGGTTGTTTTTTTGGTTGTTGTATGTTGGTGGTGGTCAGGGGTGTGGGTTTTTGTGGGTTTTTTTTATAAGATAGCTGGATATTATTTGTTCTGTGGGTTACTGGTAACAATAGGCATATGTGCAATTCGTGTATTTGATTCTATTTGGGTTTCAGTCTGCTGTAAATTCTTCTCTGATGAAAATGTGGGCAAATTCACTTTAGCAGAATTAAAGGCTGCCAGCCAAATGCTTAGCTCTAATTGTTGCCATAACCCAAGTATAAAGAACACAATCAGTTCTTCGTGTGAAAAGCGCATGTCTTTCTTTTCCCCTTTGTTTCTAAACTAATTTATTATGAAATCTTCTTATGTGAATATCTATTTTTGAGTAAATAAATATATTTTCAATTTTCTGTCACATCTCCAGTTTGTAGAGCCAAGAAATATGCAATGATCAAGCATTCTGTTACACAGAAGAGTACATACATTAAGTATAAAAATCCCCAAAGTAGGATAAAATCCAAGCAGATTTCCATCCCCAAACACTCAACTATTATCTTTATGTCTATGTCTTAAGTATCAAGAAGAAAAAGAAAAAGGTTTTGCATGGTAGTGAATATTGATAGAATGGTTTCGCTGGGAAAACTGGAAACTTAGGTATCCCTCCAATGGCATTATTACACACAAGGCAGTTGTTCTCATGGTTATTTGGAAGATTTCCAACTTCTTTTCACTGGTACATTGACCCCATGTATGATACATGACATAAGCAAATATGATACTGAGTAACCGTATGGCAGGAATTAATTTTCTTACATATAATAATTCCTATTAAGAGTCATACCACAATTGTTTAGGTGTCTAATGCCTCTCTTTGGGCATGAGGATGAGGTGGCTGCCTTGTGGGAAGTGGGCTCTGGCTAAGGAGTTGACTGAGGAACAGGAGGTGAGCAGGCTTTATACAGTTAGGGAAGAAAAAAGATCAGTGGGAAATCATTCCCAAGATGGAGAGATGTGGAGCCTTGTTATTTCTGTCAACATCTCTGCCAGAAATATCTCTGCCCACGGAGCTACAATCACCAAACATGTAGAGGCTCTGGAAAGAGGTGAGGATGAGCAAGGACTGTCAGGGGAGGGATCAGACCCAGCTGAGCCTGGACCAAACATCAACAAGAGAGCTGATAGGTATTGGAGATTCCTTTCTATATGGAATGGGAGCACCCATCTGCTACCCTGATGTGATGTTTGGGAATGTTTGCTGAGTGCTGGGGCTTAGGCCCAGGGTATTGCAGGGACCGTCAAGGCTTGTCTGGTCCTTAGACTTTCGCTCTTTGCTGCGCATCTGCATGGGCACCTGGGACATACGACGAGGGAGTGTGAAGCTCTGGGGCTGAGGATGAAAGTTACAGGGGCCCAGGTGTCTCTTCAGTACTTTCAGTGAGCAGAAGAGGCTTGGATAGAATACATGGTCAGGAAGGGTTATCACGATCTGAAGAGAAGTGATGATGCAGGATCAGTGAAGAGATGCCCTTATGATGGGGGAGGATCTCACTCTTCCTCTGAAATCAGCACAGCTGAGACCCTGTCTTAAGTGCCCATACATAAATGTCTGCAGTATGGAAAGCAAACAGTAGGAATTGGAATTTTATGCACAGCTGAAAAATGAAAATATTACTGAATATTAGAAATAGCATAGCAGTTACTTGGAACATATACTTTAATTGTTACTTTGTTAGTAATTTCTAGCCTTTTAAATTTCAATTTGATGATGTCAAATGGTATTGTAACACAAGATCAATTGCAGAATTGCAGTTGTTGATGTACTGACTCATGGTTAAGTGACTTGGTGAAAATCATCTGCCAGTGACTATCAGAGTCACGTCAGCTCTGAGTTACCTGTCTAGAGTTCTGCTGTCTTCCATTTTCTTATTTTTCTATTCAGAAAATTGTATAATGAATGTGATTTATGTAATGTAGTGTGACTGATATTTTCAGCACTGTAGATCTGATAAATTTATTGCTGGTCACAGTATGTTATGCTCATTATTAGCAACATTTACCATCATGTACTGGCCAACTTGAAATCTGGCTAATTTGTATTACAGTTGCAAGACCTAATTTATCATGTATTGAAGACAGTAGATGTATCTGAGGAAAGTAGAAACAACAAAGTTCCCCATTCACCAATCAAATTAAAATTTTTGTCTCATGAAGCCAGTCATTGAATTTAAGGCAATTCAACACTCTGCAGAATTTACAGTATGAAGAAACAAAAAGCTTCACATCAAAAGGCTCTTCTGTGCAGACAGTGCAGACACAAAGGCTTCTTTGTGATGAATGTGCAGAGTTAGCTCCGCCATTCTAAATCAGCAGTGAATTTTTCTCAATTCTAGTGTTGAAGTAAAATGTCCTTTGTGCTTTAGGGGTTTTTACTTTTATTTTCAAAATGCTGTCAAGCAGTAAGCATTGACTTAACAAAAAAAAAAATCATTTTCTGTGATCATAATTGCAATATACACTTATATAAGGTTATCTTGGTTTATTCAAATTAGTACCAATCATTTCTGCAGCAAAACGAAAGAAGCAGCTTCCAGCATCAGTGATATTTGGAAACCACAGGAATCGGTGATACCCAGATCTCTGATTTTTGACATCACTCATGAAAATAACATAAAGATGATCATGATGATTATTGCAATATATGACTGTAGTTTATTTTGTAAGTATTTTGAGTTTGTACCCACTAGGGTGTGGAATCTAGAAAAAAAATCATCTGAAAAAGCCAAAAGATCCCATCCAAAATTACAGAGAGATTTGGGTAGACCTTTACACCCAGACAGGGTTTTATGAATACCACAATCAGATTTTGATACAAGTGGTCTTTGTTCAATAAGCTTGCTACAAAATTATCACTTGCTTTTGTTACCATTGTGATGACAAGGTATGCTGTTGTATGTGCAGAACCAGGAATATGGCTTCTTAATTTACCTTCAAGCACCATTCCTATTCGTGGCTGGTTTGGAAGGGAAGTGGGCTCTGTTTGTATTTGCTGTTGATTGGCTATGGAACCAGTAGTAGTTACATTTTTTGACTGTCAGTTTTGCATCTCTTCAGCCACGTAGTTACCTGCTAGAGACAGATCTATGTTTTTTGTTGCTAATCAGAATGAGAAAAAAGTGGAACAGTATTTGGTGAAAGTGAGAAATGGTACCTCTAGGTAGACTGGACAAGTAACGTTCATATGGGATTAAAATAGAACAGCAGAACCTGGCAGAGGAGTTGACCTCATTTTGCTGCAGTTTTGAGTCAGCCAAGTGACCCAAGTTGCCTCACATTTGTATCTGAGACCATAAACATGAAGCTTGGTATAAAGGGGAATGCTTGCTGAGGACAGTAGGGCTTACTGTTGCTTGGGCTCCTCCTGACCCTGCTCCTCTTTCCCCTGCTCCGAAGGATTTTCTTCCCTTTTAGTGTGACTGCCATATTTTTTCTGGGCTAAGTATAATTTTATATAGTTTATACTGATGTTGTGTGGTTTCTGTTTGTTGCTAATATCCTGGGCCCAGCCCGCTGTTCCCAGGGCAATGAGCTGAAATACAAACTCATAGACCGAGTTTGTGGAGAGGTGGCCCTTGCCACAGGCGGGCAGATGGCCCTGCCCTGGGGAACAGGTGCCTATTTAATGGGAGATGCTTACCTGCTTTACTTCCATTCCCACATTCCACCAACCTTCAGATTCATTTGTTTACAGATCACAGTTATCTTGTGTTCTCACAGCTGGTCTTCAACACCTGCCTTCTCCCTCATTCCAGCAATCAGTGGTGTTCTGCTATCTCTGCTTTCCTTTGATTCTCATATGAATCTGAAGGTCGGTTTACAATTCATTGTCTGCCAGCTCTGGAATTGGAATCAGTTTTGTTGTTCCATTAGATTCATTTTCATTGTAACTCCTGGGTCTTACTTTCTTTTCTCCCTCCCCCTTCTCTGCTGGGGAGGGCTCATTGGCTGATAGATGCTATAATTTAGTCCCACATATATGGGCTAGACATAGACAGGAGTTTCTTTGGAATCCTTGGAAGATGTAAGAATAGAATGGAAGGTGAACAAAAGAAGGGACAGAGGAGAAATATTAAGAGTGTGATATTGATGGTGCTAATAAGGGTGTTTGCTTTGGTTTGAGATTGTTCTTTCAGGGTCTTTACTCCTGCAGTGCATAATGGAGCTGGGGTGAATGTGCAGCTAATTCCCCATAGAACATGATGAAATCAGTCCCCAGCAGCCTGTACCAATTTGCTTATTTTTTAAATCAGAAATTCAGGTTGTTTCACACTCTGTGTGCTGGCGGAGTTTACGTGATGTACACCCAGCAAGGTCATTCACCCTTGCAAGCAGTAAGTAGCTTAACTTTAGTATACTTAATTAAATGATAACATCAGTAGTTTTTAGCTCATGGATTTTAATATTCCTCACATCATACCGCTCTTGCTTGGAGCTATACCTAAAAGCAATCTTGTGACCTGTTGTTTTGCCCGAGGAGATACTGGTCTGTTATGGTCCCGATAAGGAAGACACTCAGGCTGTGAAGTATTGCTTAAAATACCATCTGTTGGAGCTAACACTGTAAAGAAAAAGGATACAGTAAATAATTTTATGCCATTCTGGATGCTGAGTTGTGTGTTAGTCTGAAATTGGAGCCCAGCACACCAGGTAGATAGTGTCTGTGGAAAGGTCATCTGATGTTTTGGTCTCTTGAGCTCTTGCAGGATTTAAAAAACTCATTTTGGTTCTCATTGCAAAGCTGGTTCACTTGAGAACTGCTTGCCTTGCTTTCAGATAAAGACAAGGACGCAGAGGTGATGTAATCTGCAGTACTGAGTGGGAGCTCCTGCAGGCTCCTCTGTTCCAGCTAGCTAGCTGGCTAAGCTGTCTCCTGCAGCCCTGGGAATGTGCCAGTCAGCAGCGTGTATGACAGCCAACCTGTGCATGCAGCACAGGCTTGCACCCGTTGTGTGGATCACTAACTCCTCAATACAGTGGTCTTCTGGCTAGGTTCAATACAGCTGTCACTGAATCAAAAACCACTTGAATAAATAATTGCTAAGTGATGCAATTACACATCAAGGTTTGAAAGCCTTAGTGTTCCCATGGCAGATACACAGCCTAGGTGAGTGGGGAATGATCATAACTGAAACATTGAAGTGGCTTCAATAATAAAATATTAATAATACATGATAAAATATGGTGTGAGGCCTGGAGTAGGTAAGTTTACTGCTCCCTTTTATGCTATTCAGCTCTGGACTGGTGGAGGATGTTTTGAGCTTGTGCATAATTTCACATTGATGTAAACATGTCAATTTTGTTGTTGTTTGGAGTTTTGAGGGGAAGGGTTGTTTAGGTTTTTTGGAAAAGATGGGGTTTGTTTGTTTTCCAGTTTAATAGTGTCTTTTTTGTATGAATTATTTTTTTTAAATAAATATTTTTCAAGAAATAGCCTGCAAAACTTCCATAATGGCTTCTTGGCAAATGACAATGGCTCATTTTTCACCTGGTGGAAAAGTAATGATAATTAAAAACTAGGTAAGAAAAAGTTCACTCAACAGAGTATACAGCTTCTCCTTGGTTTAGCAGGGGGGAAACCACAACAACTTGTTGCTCAATTATTGTCACTGTGATTCAGCAGCAGCTGTCTCCTAGGCAGGTCCAACTGCTGACTGGGCGTAGGACTTCTCAAGGTGTGTCTTTTACCAAGGGGCATTTGCATTTGAAAAGTACATGATAGACCATGATAATCTCCTTCTGTGGTAAGAACCCTTGTATTTATATTTATAAATCAGTACCATCTTATCGTTATGAACTATGTTCACTGGATAATAAGAACTAGTTAAGTATGCTAGCAGATGTTTCCAAAATAACTTTGTGGATTTAAAATTTGGAAAATCTTAATTGTGGTAGTTATTCCTTAGTGTGCTAGTGCTTTGTAATAATGTAATCACAGAATGTTAGGGACTGGAAGGGATCTCGAAAGATCATCTAGTCCAACCCGCCTGCCAGAGCAGGATCACCTATACCAGATCACATAGGAACACATCCAGGTGGGTTTTGAATATCTCCAGAGAAGGTATTTTGAGAGAAAATTGTTTATAATAAGATTTTACACAGTCTGCATTTTCCTGAAATCCTATGTGTGCTATTTTCTTGGTTAAGTAATACAGGGAATCTTTCTGCTCATGTTGTATAATGTTCAGGCAATTTTTTTCAGGACGTCTGAATTGAATTTATACATATTTGTCAGTTGGAGTATGGTAGAAAAGGCTTAGGAAAATAGCAGCTGTAACACCCAGTCAGTGGAATGTCTGCTTTCCCCCTTCTACAGCAGTAGTGCTTAGAGCTCATTTCACATGACTGTACCTGTTTTTGCTTTAGGAAAAATGTGGCAGTTGTGGCACCAACATCAACTTTTGAGGGGTGACACAGTGAGTAGTACTAAAAAGAGGGTTTTATTTTAATGTTGCAGTAGTAGTAATCTTATTTTTAGCAAATACATAACTGAAACCAGAGAATTGTTTAATGATGAATAACTCATGTTAAACAAAGAGATTTAAGAAGGAACTCTTTCACCAAACTGTATCAAAAATTAGAAGGGTTTTCTTAGATATTCAGACAAAGATTTCTTACTATTGTTACATGGATTGGGTTCTAATGCTTCTGCACCAGTTTTGTGCTTTAGAATAGTAGGAGCCTGTTCTTAGTACTAACTCCAGAGATGCTCCTGATGTACATAATCTTAGTGAATGGATTTTTTTTCTCAAAATTTAAACTGTCAGCACCAGAGGATGCCAAAGTGTGATACAATATTAACAAATTCTAGTAAAATAGTGTTACATACATAATATATCTTCTATAAACATTTCTGGTTTGATCTCTCTCATTCTTTTCATGTTTGCATGTCACCACCATGATGCTGTAATACCAGAATGCCCCAGGTTTTAAGTTTTCTTACAATGACAGCAACACATTCCACTTGCCAGCCACTGGCAAAACCAAAGAAAGACTTTTCAAGTATGTAGATAAACTTTACTTAGCTACAGCAGCAATTTATGTCACACCCTTGTCTTACTTGTCCTGGCTTTGGTTCAGAGGCTATGGTTTCTATTTCTATATGCCATGCTCTCAGCAAAGGAAGAAGTTAGTAAGAACATTGAAATGCATTATTCATTCTTAGGCAAGACCTCATGGTGCAATTAATTGTACAGTTTCCTTATGTGTTGTTTTTGTCTGGGCTGAAATTTTTAGGATCCACCCATGTTCCTCTCTTCAAGCTCATTTCCTCAAAGTCTTGCAGCTAGCATGCAACCAAAATCCCAGTGCAGTTGAGGCAGTTGCATTTTATGAGCTTAGAAATTTGACTTCAAATAATTAGATGTTGTGATTTTCTTCTTTGGATGGCAAAAATTATCATTTACTCTGATACATATTTTAAAGTTGTTTTTACTTCCAAACATAAAGAATACCATACTTAATAGTCCCTACTGCTGAAGAACTGTGGTATATTCCTAAAGCTGGCTTTAGTTCATTAGCCAGCTAGGAGAAGATACATGTATCTGAATAAAAATACTGCCACACAGTATTTGTCAGACTTGAGTCAAGGAAAAATCATTCAGCAATTTACAATCCTTTTAATGAGGGACCAGGTCAGGGGGTGTCCTCTGTGTACATAAACAAGTCCTTATACAAGTGCTTATAAAGAAGCAATGCTTCTTCATGTTTTCCTCTTTAGTTACACTCAGTAATAAACTGAGTTCAAATAATGAACTGCTAAATCTAAAACTGTTGGAAGTAACTATTAATTTCAGGCTCATATTTTTATTTTTTAATTTTTATGTTCTGCCTTAGCTAGCTTTCGTGGTTGCAATCACCAGTGCCAGTGTTTAGGCACTTACCTGATTTGTTGCACTGAAGATAGATATCTAAGTGCATTTTTGGTTCCTGCAGTAAATTACACCTTCAAATTGTGCAAGGATTGCAAAATCCTTTGCAGTGGATTATAAGATTGGAATTATAATTAGATGCCAGGCTAAGAACTCTTTTTGTCATATAAAAGGGTTTCTGAAAAGAAGGAAAATAATCTAGTCACTGTTGGAGTCTTTTTGTATATTTTAATAAAGACCTGTCACTTTATTTGTTGGAGTAGTGTCATCAGATTAGTGCTGCTTTCTTAACTGTGTCTAGTCTCATTTGAATCAAACATCATAGAATTTAAAAAAAAAAATCAATGTAGCATAGGTTTGGGTTGAAATAAAGGGAGGGTTAGCAAATCAGTAAACATCAGTTCATCATGTCTAATTAGATAACAAGGATTTTTCTGAAGCTTATTAAGCAGGATCTGAACTAGCAGATCAGATGTAAGCTTATTAATTTATGGGGAAGTTCAGGTGTGGAAAATGGAAAGTTTTTAATCTGTTTCCTTTATGCAGACACTTTCTAAGTTTAATAGAAATTAGAAAAAAAGCCCTTTGCATAGTGAAGCATTTCCTTTAGTCATCTTCCACCAGGCTATGAAATTAAAAAAAAATTAATAGTTATCTTTATCTTTAGATCATTTTCAGGAAATAAACGATCACAAACAACTCAAGTTCCTTTACATATCAATACATCAAATGCAAATCAAGTGAACTTTGCAGTGTTAGAGCAGTGACCTCTGAGTCAAGAATTTCTGTTTCCAAGGCTTCTCTTTCTTGCTGATTGGTTTCCTGGCATAATGCATGGATTTTTTGTGGTGTGTTACTTGCTGGAGAATGAATGAAGGCCCTCTGGCTCATTTATCCTACTGTCTCACTTGGGGTTTGAATTATGTTGCTAGAAAAGAAAGTTCAGTGCTCTCACTTTCAGTTCTAATCCCCTCATCATTAGGGTTGCTATTCTTGTTCCCTGTTGCATAAATATTTTTTTTCAGCTGTAGAACCTAGTGATGGTTTTAGAGAGTCAGTAAGAGGGGTTTTGAATAATAGATAACATTTGAATGGTTATGCTTTTGAAGATCTCCATTGACATAAACATTTTGTGTCTTAGAATGAGGAAATAAGATTGATATTTGTAAAAATTTCATTTCACTTCCTCCATGCACTGTCTTGCTTTTCAGTTTGAGTGTTTTCTTTTTTTAATGTTGTCCTTGTCTTAAAGACAAAACATAATTTGATTCAGTACCAGTTTGCTGTGTTTTACAAGGAAGAAATATTTTTCTTTTGGAGTAATTTACAAGCAAAGTTACAAAACAAGTCTTTCATGTCAAATGAAAGCACTGTGGCTTAGCAGGAATGTATTTTTCCTGTTCTGCTAGATCTTATTAAGTATATTTTGTCACTAGGGCTCTGTTGGTTTTGTGAGATTCAATAGATAACTGGAACAGTTATAATCTAAGTAATCAGCATGAAATGTTTTGTCTAGTGTGTCTTAAGCCATTGTTTAATTAAATAGCAGTAGTTTACATTAGAGGTTATGCTTGAAGTTGTAAAACAAGTCAATGAAAATGAGTTCATAAATGGCTAGGGAAATGTACCGGCCATGGCCTCGCATGGTACTGGATTAACAGCAAGGAGTAAGAAGCAGAGAGAAGTAAATAAGAAAGAGACAATTCCTGTTAACTGTATAATTTCAGAAGTTTAGAGCAGCCAAGCAGTAAGAATACACATACATGAGAGCAAAAGCAGACTGCAGTGTTGAGAGTTCCAAGACTACTGAGCTGTTGCAAAAAAGGAGGAATGATACTCAGATAAACTGAGACTTTTGTTCTAATCCATTTCAATGCAAAACCAGCTGGGTTGGCTCAAGCCACCTTTATCAGTGTCTTAAGTTAAAAAGATTGCTCTAACACCTGTGGTGTCTGAGGGCTGCCACCACAGTCCTTTTTCTTGTTATACTGTAGTCAGCTGCAATGTGGGGGCGTAAAATGAGGCACAGCTTGAAAAGAGAGCATGTGTTGGTCACAATTTAGCAAACATACACCTGTGCTGTATTTGTATTATTACTGCTGCTAGATTGACTCTTATCACAAGTCTGGTTTTATAGATAGCACTCAGTTCCTAGAGTTGATTGATCATGTTAATATTTCAACCTTTCAAATAATTAAAAGTTTCATTGTTTGTAGAGCAACTTAAAAAAAAAATTACCGTAAAACTTCAAGCACCAGAAGGCAAATAAAAATTACATTTCTATTAAACAAAATAATTGTGGGGCCTGATTCAGGAGTTCTGTATGAGCGGCCTTATGAAAAAAATTACAGCAGTCCTATTTCATTTTCATTCTGAGGGGCAGAAGAGATGAAGATGAATCTATTCTGTCATAAAGCATTTCAGAAACCTGTTGTGGCACTAACTAGTAGTTAAAGAACTTGAGACAGACTTGTTGAGTGGTCCTGGATCTGCACATTTTAAAAAAACATGCTTTACAGGGGGGCAGTTTTATTTTGTTTGTTTTGTAAAAGAAGGTCATTTTACATGACCAATAAACAGTAGGCTTGGTGCGATGGAGGTAATTTCCGGGTCTGAGGAATTGAAAGGAGCAAGACTAGAATGTTTTATAAATTGGATTAGTCTGCAGTGAAATTTTAGCTTGGAATCACAGCTGCAATTTCATTTTCTCTTGATCCCCTCTTCCCACAGAGAGCTTAGGATGCTAGATTTAACCAGATTTCTGATTATATGGCATGTGCATTTACAGTCTGTTTCTGTTGGGTGCTTTATAGGCTCTGGCTGTTCAAGCTGGAAAGCAAGCTGTGGGGCCTTTTCAACAGTGCATACTAGCTCGAGTTCAGCATCGCACTACACTTAAGCTGCTTGTGATTGGTTTCAGGTGCAGGTAGAATGAATTCCCACCTAGCTACAGAAGACCATATAGATATACAGAAAGAAGAAATACTTACTGGACTGTTGGGATGAACACTTTCTGTTGAAGTGCTTGATGATCCTAGTTCTGTTTATTTATCGAACTAGATTCTGCATCAAAAATACTGTTAAAATTAGCCCAAGTCTTCAAAATATCAGCTAGGTTGCATATACTGAATGATCTGGAGATTTGTACTAGACTTTTCTGATGAGAAGCTAGGTTCATTAATATTTAATCACTTAATTGCCATCAGTTCACCTGCCAGGGCAAATTTGACCTGCATCAAGCATGAGCATTTACCATTTCTGTTAATTGGTAATACACAGTACACTGTTTATGTTAACTTTAGGCCAGTTTTGAGAGGATGGACAGTAACTAGTCTGGGCATAGAGTTAGTTCTCTACTTGATCTGGTATGCCAGTTCAAGCATTGTTAAATTCTGCAAGAACAAAGTGGAACCTACAGAATTTTAACTAATTTGTCCTAATTGAGCATGCTTGTGCCAAATTAGCACTCTAAGTGAAATGGAAGAACATCTGCATGGAATCAGACTAAAAATGTGTCATTCTCTTCATAAGACAAACTTATGCTTCTAAAAGTGTTGTAAGAACACAACTATACAGGGGTGCTTATTACTCCAAGATACCACCACAGCTGTTGGTAGTTCATTATGTTAGGATTTTCAGAGTTTTTTGTTGTCTCCCTCTGTTTAAATAGTTTTGTATTTTGTTGTTTTCTCTGCACATTGTCTTTTCAGCTCATTTATTAATTTACTGCCCAGCACATCTCTGTGCAGTGTGTTCCCCATTGACTAAGATGGTGTGGAAAACTATTTCTTCTATTTTAGAATTTTTGCTCAATAAGTAAAAATCTGTTGATATTATGAAGTGGAGAAAGTTTGCACTTCTGTTATCTAAGGAAGGTGAATGAAGGGTGGTTAATCTTTGTCTTCCATAAGCAGTACATAAAGAATGATGAACCACTGTCTTAGCTGGGTGTTTTTTGTAAGCTAGTGATGATAGGTATTGGCTACCTATGAACTCAAAATGGCCAGTTTGAAGTCTGGCATACTGATAAAGTAATTCATTGTTTGTGGTATTATTTGTGAAATGTCTGGATAATAGAACTGTATCAGAGGAGAAAACTAAATAGATATATCCCATATAGCTGAATTATTCTCCCACAATAGCCTGAGGAGTTGTTAAGGCACAGACTTTATTAGTTGTGAATTATAATGTGTGGTGTGGTTGCTGAGTCAATATGTGTTTAAGTTCTGATTGGTGTTTTGTGGATGCTTTATCTTTACATAAATACTGGTCAGAAGGGCATATACAAGTTGAGTAATGTTTTGTGTCCATAAGGTATTTTTTAGGATGACCTAAAAATCCAGGAAGTGTCACTTCAGTGCTTAGCCTGGCAACAATATTGATGCTAATGGTTTCTTTTCAAAGTATTCTGTCCCCTGAAGTCCTTCACAACAATTTGTCAAAATTTTACCAAAAATATTTTAATTATGATGAGGTAACACAGTGATTTCAACAAGGAAACATGAAGCAAATCAGGGATTAAAATAACTCAATGAGAGTGTATTCCTACTAGCTGTGCTGTTATTGTAAAAACCATTTCTCCAGGTTCAGGCTGAACAGCATGTGTAGTGTTTGTGTCAGTTTGAGCCCTTGGAGATGGAACTGGTTGAACAAAGTAGTCTATTGAGATAAATGTAGGGGATTCATTCACATGGAAATCATTCCTGGCACAGCTGATGAAAAGTGTGAGTGAAAGAGGAAACAAAAAGGAGCCACAGAGAGCTGTGCTCTCAGCACCAATAAATCATCAGAGCTTTGCTCTTCACATCATATGTAAGATACTTCACATCAATCTCACCCTAAATTTTAAGAGGTGGTGAGACATCGTTCTACAGTGAAAGATTACTGTAATTTGAAATCTGGTTCTCCTTTATGTGTATAAATAAACCATGTTATATTATTACAGCCCCAAACTGAAGCAATTTTCATCCTCCTTAAAAGCCTATAGATATTTTTGTGTAGTACTGAAAAGCTGGATGAGTCTAGTTTAAATCAGCGAAGAGGGTATACAGAACTACCCGGTAGCAGCAAAAGCCTGGTTTTATACCCCAAAAAAATTTCTATTTTTATGAATTTTTCTGTGTCAGATTTGTGCTTTAATTATAGAACTCATGTGATGGAAAATGCTGATAAATATCTATAAAGTTTACCTATATCTGACTGGCTTGCTGTACTTACTGCTAATTGGTATCAATATACCAATATTCATAATTGTAGATTGTGGTATCTTACGATCAAACTTGTTATTACTTAGTGCCATAGTATTGCACCTGAGCTGTACAGAATGTTGTATGGGAAGGCCAGTTTTCTGAGGCTGTTATTTAGAGAGTTTGTTGATTTCACTCATGCCAGAGGAGAATAAAGGTGCATCTGAAAATGAACATACGTCTGGAAACCAGACCGATGGGCTCTGAATTCAAGTGAGCTAGTTAGAAAGGCATGCCAAGTTTAAGTGATTAAAATCTTTAAGAAAACTCTTACTCACACAGGTGTCCAATAAATGAGTTTTTCTTAATAAATGATTGTGTCACAGCAAGAGGCTAGTCTTAATTTAGAAGTACAAGTCAATTTTGCTGAAGTAGAAAAGGCACAAGGGGAATTACTTTCCAGATGAGATGAAATTGCTGACTTTGCTGGCTCACTGAGTAACTTTGGGGGGGGACAGGATTACACTGTGGTATGCTCCTTGGCATATTAACAGCCTGAATCTGTAAGGGAGATTGAAAAAGGAGCATGAGTTGCTGTCCTTCAAATACTTACTATAGCCACACAGTAATGTGGAGTTACTCAACTTTAGTGTATTTATAATACTCTATACTCACTTTTCAAAAACTATAGTGAAGCTAGTCTGAGGAAACCACAGCTGAACTAAGACTCTGATATTACATACAGCTTAACTTGTGCCTGGAGTTTAACAGATGAGCAGCAGCATTTGATAGATCTGGGATATTGTGATAGGGGAAAGAAGAAACTGAATGAATTATTAGTATAATAAAGAACTGCAATATGAACAGTTGGATTATGTATAAAACACCTTTCTCTGTGCCTTTGCTTCAAATATGTATGACTGCAACTGTGAGCATGTTTTTAGTGTAATACAGAAAAGCAGAAAGTGAAAGTGAAGTTCAGTTCAGAGAGCTGCCTTAGGAACCTCCCATTTCATAACTTTTTGGCAGTTGACTTTATTTCATAATAATTTCTGAACAGCTGATGTTCATAAAAAAAATGTACAAACCCAGCTTGTATTTGAGTTGTTTATTTTGATGTAAAAAAACCCTGAAATTGTATAAATCATGTGGGTATTATCACAAGACCTTCCATGTGAGGATTTCAGAATACTCTAACGTCCCTGTTAAGCTTATTAAATTGTAACATAATAAAAAGTCACTGAATAAATAGAAGCAAGTCATGGAGCAACCATGACTTTTTTTCCTTAAAAGTCCAGTGACCTGACTAAACCTGTGATGAGCTCTCTATTGCAGGAAACGTGACAAGTACAGGAAGTGACAATGTTTACAATGAACAAACAGAACATAGATCTTGTATCACCCTCCAGTATATGCTGTCTATGCTGTCATCTTTTTTTTTTTTTTTTTCCCTTTCTTCCTCTGGAAAGGAAGGATACTAATTTCTCAGTCAGGAGCACACATATGCCTAACATCTGCCACACACTGCACTGACATGTTAATAATTGTAGTTTGGACGTCAAAAATTGTTGGCATTACCCACCCTAAGCAAGAGTTAGTCCTATTTTCAGAAATAAAAATATATGGAATAAAAGCAGAAGAATAATAAGAAACTTCCTCTGCTTTAAATCAGTTTTCATAATAATGTATTTAGGGTCTTTTGCAATTTACTTTGTTGTTTCATTTTATTCTTAGCCTTGTTCAGGCTCTGAATTATCTCCCAACCACTAGGCTGTACCCTGCATTCAGTTAGCATAATATTGGTTAAATGAGAGGTTTGAGTTAATGTTTCTGTTACCTTTCTTCACTGAAAATACCATTAGCAGAAGGATCAGAAAGGCTGTTAGTGTCTTGTGTGAGAAAGGAGATTTTTGTTGTCATTTTTTGTTTTCCCTTTAGCTGTAGGAAAAATAATTTAATTAAAACTGTAGGGAGAAAACCTACACAGGTGTCAACAAAGATTTTATAGCACATAAATATGCCATAAAATAGTCACATTCAAAGGTATAAGGGCAATGCATCTGAAGATCTTGTAGTTCTTAGTTACCTTGTCATATAAGGTTTACGTAATTTTCTACTTGCACTTGAATTTCTTTTGGTAAGGGGGTTTGGAGATAGAGGCCTTATTGGTGGGCTTGGGGTTTGGGTGGTTTTGTGTTTGGCTTGGGTCTTGTTGTTTGGTTTTTTTTTTGTAAATTAATAACAGCAGATGCAGCTGGCCAAATAAGATTAGGTAGACACTGTTTGTCACTATATTGTTTAAAGAGAATGTTGCTCTGTGAAAATTCCTTTCATGCTTGGTGTAGAATTTATCTTTGTACTGGAATGATAAGTGTGATGATAACTCTCCACTGATTCTTGTAGATATTTTTTAATTGCTATGTACCAGAATGGAAGCTACATATTAAAAATTAAATGTAAAACTTGTAGTCTTCAAATATATGAATCAAAAAATACTATTTGTGTTTTTACTAATGTTCTAACCAGCTAGCTGTATTTTCCTTTTATCTCTCTGAAAATCTTATGCCTTTCATGCTGACCATCTTGCAATCTGAAAGTACCTGTTTAAGACAAGCCAATAAAAGAAAGACTTCAGTGGTAAAGCTTGTCCTCGCCTTGCATGAGAATGCTCTTTGTGGCGTAAACATTCCTCAAAGAAATTATTTGGTGGTGTGTCCATTAAATACTGAGGTTTTCTGATCAATATTAATCCACAAAATGCTCTTAGTTGCTGTAATATCATAATTCTTTAGATGTCATCCATAACCTGCAATATTCTCACAATAATATAAAATCTAACAAAGCAAGCAATATAATGGAATATTCCACTGGAGAATAGAGGGATTTTGCAACATGATTTGGAAGTTAGAAGGTTTGTCCTTCAACAGATCTTGAAGTGAAAAAATGCCAGGATTGCAACCAGTGTAATGGTGTATGTGTCCCTGAAGTGTAAGCCTTTTGACTTGGTTCCAAGGTTGACCACTGAGGCAAAATTCATCGTGTTCTAATTTACATGCTTTAAAAATATTTCTAGGAATTTATTGTACTTTAGCACAGGTAATACTTTTACTGTGGCCTACCTTTCTGCAGAACAGTATTTTAAATTTTGCAATTTGTATTAAAAAACAAGCAAACAAAAAAACCCAAACCAAAACAGAACAAAACCACACAAAACCCCAAACAAAACGAACTTCAACACTGTTCCTGTTCCAGGAATTATAAAAATGCTAACCAGCCTTCTCTATCTGACAGAATGCAACGCTGGCTCTTTGCTGGTCATAATATGTTAGTCTTTGGACAAGCATTCAGATCAGACAGATATGTTCTAACAAGTTGTTTTGTGGCTGGAAAATCGTATTTCCAGTTGGTTTCTACAGAGCTAATGAGCAAATACTTCTCCTGAAGTATAGATGAGAGGAAAATCAAAAATACATGATTAAAGGTCTGAACATGAGCTTTTCTTGCTTCCGGTATCAGTAGTTTGATAGGAAATGTTCAGGTCACAAGTTACAGATTTAGAATTGGGCTTCTTTGAATTTATTTAGGATATGCTCAGACTTGCAAATAGAAATATCTTCACAAACTCAGCAATTCTTTGGAAGCTTAAGTATTTGTTTCTGTAGATATTGAACATGAGCCAACGTGTGCTTGCAGGCTAGTTGGCAACATCCTGGGCTGTATCGAAAGGAGTGTTGTCAGCAGATTGAGGAAGGTGATTCTGCTGCTCAGCTCTGCTTAGGTGAGACCTCACCTGGGGTGCCATGTCCATCGCTGGAGCTCTCAACACGAAAAGGCCATTAATCTGTCAGAGTGGGTCCATAGAAGGGCCACAAAAAGGGTCAAAGGGTTGGAGCACCTCTCCTATGAGGACAGGCTGAGAGAGTTGGGGTTGTTCAGCTTGGAGAAGAGAAGTCTGTGGGGAGACCTTATTGTGCCCTTTCAGTACTTAAAGGGGGTCATGTAAGAAAAACATGGATGGTCTTTTTATCATGGCCTGTTGCAACAGGACAAAGGGGCTTTAAACAAGGAGAGTATATTTGGACTAGATCAAGGAAAAAATTTTTTACACTGAGGATGGTGAAAACTGGAAGAGGTTGCCCAAACGGGTGGTGGATGTCCTGTCCCTTGAGGCATTCTGAGTCAGGTTGGACAGGGCTCTGAGCAATCTGATCTAGTTAAAGATGTCCCTGCTTTACTGCAGCAGTGTTGGACTAGATAACCTTTAAAGGTCCCTTCCCACCTAAAGCATTCTGTAATCTTGGATAGCTGTTTCCAATGCAGAATGCATTGCATAATGCAATGATATTGGGAGAATATCTTCTGGCTTTTGTATTTTTATATCTATCCTATGTCCATCTTAATGTCCATCTTTTTTTGTCATTTTGGCAACCTGAAAAAAAAAAGTCCCCAAACTACTCTTATTTACAGATAACTCAAATTCAGATGGCATCATGGTGGAGACCAAACTGTGACAATCTCTGTTCCTTTTGTCATAGAAATACTCTGTAACAGGTCAACATCAGCTATGTTCTCATTTTGGATAAACACTCCCCACAGAATCTTTTTCATTTTGACTGTCTTGCAAATAGGCAACTTAATTCACTTCACATTCCCACAGATAACACTCCTCCTTCAGCTGTTCCTCTTAATGTAAACATTTTTTCACGTTTGTTACATATGTAAGAAGAATAGTATTGTCTCTGAGCATTTTGAGGAACATAGGAATATTTTCTTTGAATGCAGAAGATTAGTATTTTTTAATTGATACTACACTATTGGGTGATTCATTTTCTAGAAGATTAATTCAGCTGTGAGAGCTAAACAAAATAGTCTTCAACATTTCCTGTGTGTATGAGGATTACAATGAAACAACGTCTTTAGATAGCTTTGCCTAGTATATTAAGGAATTCTCAAAAGGCTGCAAAACGGATCTGTTCAGTCAGTCATACATGAGTGTAGACAGTTTTGTTTTCACAGTAGGGACTAGTGGTTATCTGGTCTCCAGCCTATTACGACATGTTTTTGTTTTGTGTCTTTGACGGAGTGCTGTGTCTAGGAGCAAAGTGCCTAATCAGTAACACTGAAGTGCTTGTTTTCCAGCACTGAACTGTACTGAAGTCAGACATTAGAAAAAACATAAAAAAAAAATCCTCCATTCTATTAAATAAATAGTAATGATCCTACAATGTACTTGCCAGTACAGTGCAAAGGCTGCATTATTCTATTTGCTGTTATTTTAAACTTTAAACAACAACATTGAATTTGTTGCTAGTTCAACAGTTTCCATACAGTGCTTGATGTGATAAGTCACTTTAATGTGTAAGCATTTTTGCAAGGTTAATTTCATAGGACTAAGCATTTCTTTGTACAGCAAAGTTAAGTTTTGGAAAGTTTTGTCAAAATATTTTGGTTTCTAAAATGTTAGCTGGTTCTAAAACTACTTTGAACAGAACATGTGTTAGTGTGCTGAGATTTGTATTCGTCCCATGTAACTCCAGCTACTCAGGCTGTGTTTCCACATTAATTAATGCCAAGGTCTGTGCATTGATATAATGCCCAGCAACACTCCTGACCTGGATCAAATATGTGCACATGATCACCTATCTATTGGATTAGGCAAGGTACACAAGACGAAGTTCACTACCCTTATGCTTTTGCACTATCTTTATACCAGCCAGTGGCAGGGAAGTGAATAGAATAATTGGTTTGATGTGACTAGCATTAGTTAATCAGTAGAAAAATAACCATTCAAAATTGTTGAACTACATCATTCCAGAAGAATTAATTTTATAACAAATAAGTGCTTTAAATACTGGGGTTCTGATGTTTTTGATCAGTATTAGAAAACTGAAAGGCTGCTGTGCCATTGACTCTTGAACTTCGATTGAAGCTAGGGTTCTAAAATGCCATCCTAAGCAGCCTGTGCACTCTTCAGCTTTCTTTTAGCTGTTTTCCCCTTCTCTGTAACATCCCTTTTGTTGTCAGTAAAACTATCTTGCAGCTTTATGGTTGAACCATTGGGAAATTTGTCTGACAAACAACTGGTTCATCCAGATCAAGTCCCTGTGCTAGTTCACTGTTCAGCTGCACAAACACTTGTGCAAATATGAACGGCCAAAGGATAGAGAGAAGAGAGGTGAGCCCTGGTGGCTGAAACAGCTCCACTGCCTAAAGTTGAAACCACAGTTGAAGATGCTCTGTGAAGAGGCAATCATTCTGTGTTCCCTCTAAGTATTTGAAAGTGGTAGGTGAATGCAGCAGATAATTCAGTCCACCTTCAATTTTAATAACTTCATGTAGGTATTTATATTTTTTGTTGATTGTAGAGACTTCCTGTCAGATCATTCAGCAAGTGCTGGCAGCTGGTGGAATTAATTTAGGCCTAGATGCTTCAACTGCAATTGACCTGGAACATTTAATTTCTTATTCTGAATGCAGCCTTCCAAATTTCAAGCAGCATTTGTTTCCTGTTCTCTAAATCCTGATGATCTCAAATATTTTCTTAGGGCTTACTCCTGTAGTTAATTACCTTGCAAATTAAAGTACACAAGTGGAGAAGTGTTTTCAGTTTCTGTCAACTTTCTTCCTAAGTGGAATATTGTTACCAGTTCTGATCATACTTCCTACCCGTGTTCATGAGGAGGCGACCGCGTGGCTGTCACATCAAGCTGATAGTTGCCAAAGTTAGGGAAAAGAGCAGCACCAGGAAGATTAAAAAGGAATTTAAGGCCCTTGGGAAATCGATTGACAGGGCAGGAGCTCAAGTGGTGTTCTGCTCAGTTCCCTCAGTAGCAGTGGTGTACACTGAGAGGAACAGGAAAACTCACACCATCAACAGTTGGCTTAGGAGATGGTGCCAGCAGCAGAATTTTGGCTTCTTTGATCACGGGGCAACTCTTACTGCACCTGACCTGCTGGACCAAGATGGGTTGAATTTATCTAGAAAGGGTAAGAGGGTGCTGGCACTGGGGTTGGCAGGATTCATTGGGAGGGCTTTAAACTAGGCCTGAAGGGGGTGGGTGTGGAAACCAGTCGCCCTGGAGAGGAGGGAGGACCACACAAACTGGTGAAATCAGCGGCCCAGCTGAAGTGCATGTACACCAATGCACGCAGTATGGGCAACAAACAAGATGAACTGGAACTCTTGGTTCACCAGGAGAACTATGATGTAGTTGCCATCACAGAAACATGGTGGGACGACTCTCACAATTGGAGTACCACACTGGGGGGTTATAAGCTCTCTAGGAGAGACAGGCAAGGGAGAAGAGGAGGAGGGGTGGCCCTGTATATTAGGGAATCCTTTGATGCCTCAGAACTTGAGGTTGCAGAAGAAAGGGTTGAATGCTTGAATCAGAGGGAGGCCGCACAAAACTGACATCCTGGTTGGAGTCTGTTATAGACCACCCAACCAGGATGAGGAGGCCGATGAGATATTCTATAAGCAGCTGGAAGCTGTCACAAGATCATCAGACCTTGTCCTTGTGGGGGACTTTAACCTACCAGACATCTGCTGGGAACTAAATTCAGCAGAGAGGAGACAGTCCAGAAGGTTCCTAGAGTGCATGGATGACAACTTCCTGATGCAGCTCTTAGGTGAGCCTACCAGGAGTAAGGCTCTGCTTGATCTGCTGTTCTCAAACAGAGAAGGGCTGGTGGGAGATGTGATGGTTGGAGGCTGTCTAGGGTGCAGCGACCATGAGATAGTGGAGTTTTCAATATGCAGGGAAATAGGGAGGAGCAGTAACAGATCCCTCACTTTGGACTTTCGGAGGGCAAACTTCAGGTTGTTCAGGCAACTTATTCGGAAAGTTCCCTGGGTAACAGCCCTTAAGAACAAAGGGGTCCAGGATGGTTGGACCTACTTCAAACAGGAGCTCCTAAAGGCACAGGAACTGGCAGTTCCCACATGCTGTAAGACGAGCCGGCAGGGAAGACGACCGGCCTGGATGAGCAAGCAGCTCCTGAAGGATTTAAGGGAAAAAAAGAGGGTTTATCGCCTTTGGAAAGGGGGGGAGGCAACTAGTGATATGTTTAAGGATGTTGCTAGATCATGTAGGAGAAAAATTAGAGAGGCAAAAGCACAGTTAGAAATTAAACTGGCCGCTTCTGTGAAGGACGACAAAAAGCATTTTTATAAATATATTAATGCTAAAAAGAGGGGCAAGAGGAGCCTCCACTCTTTATTGGACGTGGAGGGTAACATTGTAACTAAGGATGAGGAGAAGGCTGAGATTCTAAATACCTTCTTTGCCTCCATTTTCAACAGTAAGGCAGGAGGACTTCAGGATAACTGGCCTCCTGAGCTGGTCAATGGGGTCAAGGAGCAGTGTTGTACTCCTGAAATCCATGTGGAATTAGTTCGAGACTTGTTGAGTCACTTGGATATTCACAAGTCCATGGGACCTGATGGGATTCATCCTAGGGTGCTGAAAGAGCTGGCAGATGAGCTGGCCAAGCCTCTCTCCATCATTTTCCACCAGTCCTGGCTCACTGGAGAGGTCCCATAAGACTGGAAACTGGCCAATGTGACACCCATCCACAAGAAGGGACGAACAGAAGAACCTGGGAACTACAGGCCTGTCAGCCTGACCTCAGTGCCAGGGAAAATCATGGAGCAGATTGTCTTGGGGGCAATCACTGTGCACGTGAAGGACGGCCAAGGAATCAGGCCCAGCCAACATGGATTTAGGAAGGGCAGGTCCTGCCTCACCAACCTGATCTCCTTCTATGATCAGGTGACCAGCCTGGTGGACGTGGGAAAGGCTGTGGATGTAGTCTGTCTGGACTTCAGCAAGGCCTTTGACACTGTCCCCCACAGCAAACTCCTGGCCAAGCTGTCAGCCTGTGGCTTGGACAGCAGCACTCTGCACTGGGTTAGGAACTGGCTGGAGGGCAGAGCCCAGAGAGTGGTGGTGAATGGTGCCACATCCAGCTGGCAGCCTGTCACTAGTGGTGTCCCCCAGGGATCAGTGCTGGGCCCCATCCTGTTCAATATCTTTATTGATGATCTGGATGAGGGGATTGAGTCCATCATCAGTAAATTTGCAGATGACACCAAGCTGGGAGCAGGTGTTGATCTGTTAGAAGGTAGAAGGGCTCTGCAGAGGGACCTTGACAGGCTGGACAGATGGGCAGAGTCCAACAGGATGGCATTCAACAAATCCAAGTGCCGGGTGCTCCACTTTGGCCACAACAACCCCATGCAGAGCTACAGGCTGGGGTCAGAGTGGCTGGAGAGCAGCCAGGTGGAAAGGGACCTGGGGGTACTGGTTGACAGCCGCCTGAACATGAGCCAGCAGTGTGCCCAGGTGGCCAAGAGAGCCAATGGCATCCTGGCCTGCCTCAGGAATAGTGTGGCCAGCAGGAGCAGGGAGGTCATTGTACCCCTGTACACAGCACTGGTTAGGCCACACCTTGAGTACTGTGTCCAGTTCTGGGCCCCTCAGTTTAGGAAAGATGTTGAATTGCTGGAGCATGTCCAGAGAAGGGCAACGAGGCTGGGGAGAGGCCTTGAGCACAAGCCCTATGAGGAGAGGCTGAGGGAGCTGGGACTGTTTAGCCTGGAGAAGAGGAGGCTCAGGGGTGACCTCATTGCTGTCTACAACTACCTGAAGGGAGGTTGTAGCCGGGAGGGGTTGGGTCTCTTCTCCCAGGCAACCAGCACCAGAACAAGAGGACACAGGGCCAGGGGAGGTTTAGGCTGGAGGTGAGGAGAAAGTTCTTCAACGAGAGAGTGGTTGGCCATTGGAATGGGCTGCCCAGGGAGGTGGTGGAGTCACCATCCCTGGAGGTGTTCAAGAGGGGATTGGACGTGGTACTTGGTGACATGGTTTAGATAGTCATGAGGTTTAGGGTGACAGGTTGGACTCGATGATCTTGGAGGTCTCTTCCAACCTTCTTGATTCTATGATTCTATCAGGTAGTGGCAAAGTAGATGTGAAGCAAACATCAGGGAGCACACCAACCCATGGCGATGCTTTCCCAGAATACTTCCTCAGCCTCCAAGCATTTAGCCTAACATAAATGAAGTTTCAAAAATACATGAATGTCAAGAGCTGTAAATATTCTTTCCGCAATCCTACATTTTGATGTGCACAGCAGCACATTCTGGAGCTGATTGTCTGCCATCTAGGTCAATATTAATTTGTGTATTCATAGGATGCTGTGACTCCTTTGAGAAGTACCTTTATTTTCTGTTCCAGGGAAATAGTAGAGTCAGAGAATGGGGCCTGCATCTTGCCTGCGCTTGTTCCAATATGGAAACAAGATGCATCCAAAATTTGAGTGTTAAACCATTCCTAAGTAATATGGGCTGTGCTTCTGTCTGTGCTTATGGGATTGTTCTCAGCAGCTGTCACCTTTTTTGTAGTCTTAGAAAAGTTTGTTTGGCATTACAAAGAAACAAGGAAATAACATGCTCTTCTAGAAGCAGCTTCTTCTGGTATGAGAGAAACTGATGACAAATTAGGTGTAATCTGACTCCTGTATTACAGATAAAGATCTTCCTTCCCTGAGCATGAAGGCCTCTGTCCTGTAACAATGAGCAGTTCAAGACAGCGATCCTGAAAGCTATAGCCCAGTACTTAGAGTAGTGCTGCAGGAAGGAACCGTGATTTTCTCAGTATCTTATAATACAACTAAAGTAGGGTTTGATGCTATAGGGGTTGGGACAGAATAATATTTAATCTTGTTACTATATCATGTTACAGGAGTAACACCTGCAGGAGTGTGAATTTATTATGATCTTATGAACTACAGTAAAAGAATAAATAATGCTTTGGATACATGAAGGCATCCCAACACAATGTGTTTTTTACCAGATGGCAAAATAATTATCATAAAACCATGACTGGTTTTGCCTTGTTAAACTCAAATGCCTTTGTCACTCTCAGATAAAGCCTGTTTACTCATTCTGGGTTTTTTTGCTTCTCTTTGAAATGTAACAATCATAGTGCTTTAGAGCAGTGGTTTGTAGTGTCAGCCTGGCAGATTTCAGACTAGTGCTGGAGTGTTCTGGTAGGATTGTCAATAGCTGGAGAGGGCCACTTTGAACACATTAATCTGCATAATAAAAGCAGTATTGCTACCTGTGTGGTCTATTTTGCTCTCACCGAGAGACAGGATTTGAAGGCTTTTGCCATTTCTGGAGCGTTTTTTTACTTCATACTGTCATTCTAATTTGGCCTGATACGTCTTTGATTAATTTGAAAATTGCCAGCAAATAAACTTGATTTCTTAGCCAACAGTTATGCTCATCATTATCTTTCCTACATGGCATCTATGCAAGCTGAGGGAATGTAGCATTTTATAACTTGGGTCCTTTTGCTTCTAAGTTTGCAGTAGAAACTTGCTTTGACTTTTGTCTATTAGGGAATCTACAAGAACTGCTGTGTGAGTAATCCATGCATGCCATATCCTCATCTTGTATAGTTATTCTGTATTTTATCATTGCAGCTGTCCACCACTGCTTTTGGAGTAGATGTATTTTCTCCCAGTTATTTTAGGAAGACTAGAATTTTGATGTTTAAGGTCAAACTGAGAAATCCTGATGCACATTCTTGTTTTGTCCCATCATCTCTTTTCTTACTGTAAGACAGACACATATTGAAAATAGTCTTTTAAGAACTGGCAAGTACAGAACTCTTAGCACAATAAAAATGTGCCAGCTACAGAATCACAGGTCTTGGGACCTAGCTCCCAGTTATGTATGAGAACAACAAATCTTGCAACAAGGAACCTAATCTAGCTTAATTTGAAGTAACTTGCAACTAAAGTAACTAGTAGTTGTGGGCATTCTTTATTCTTACAGCTTGCAGGCAAATTCTCTTTAATGGTTTTGCATCAAATATGTACATGGATGGGTTGAGTGAATTGTCATATGTGAAGACAAAGGCCATTTTTTTATTTCATCTGAAGACAGAATAAAACTAGGATATAATGACTCATGCGAGAGTAATCACAGTTTATGCAAGGTTGCCCAGCTACCAGTCCCATTCCTTAGCACACAGTCATATTACTGAGGAATTTACTACTCCTTTTCTGGTTCTTTGTCATAAAACATGACAATGAAGCATGACATTCCTTCCTAGGTGATTTCCCAAGTTTTTCGAATCAACCAATAGAGACCGTCTTATGTGCTAACTAATCTGAGGGGAGGATGAGTAAGAAATGCCACTGTGAACTTCCTTTGCCCCTCAGTATATTGGATAAATTTAAGTTTCTAATCTTCTGCCTTCTTTTCTTCCTTTGTTTTATATTTCAGTGCTCTCTGCTTTTTTTTTTTCTCATTTTACATTAAACTTCATCTTACTTGAGCTTTTTTATGCAAAGATTCTAATCAAATCTATGAAAATTCCCAAACTTTTCCAAGAACCTTCCTCTCCCAATAGCTACTTCTGCAACATAGACGATAGCTAAGAAACTTTGTCTTGATGAGCTAAATGTTTCTTAAGCCTTAGCTACACTTCAAGGGATGGTCCAATGCTCTCTATCTTGAATTGCTTAAAACAACCAACCAAATTAGTTTTGCTATAAGATATTTTAAATAACTCAGACTACAAAATTCAGTGTTCTCGGCATCAATACCTGAATTGCAGAGGTAGATGTCCTAGTTCTACCCAGTACCTAGACAATCATAGAATCATAGAATCAGTCAGGGTTGGAAGGGACCACAAGGATCATCTAATTCCAACCCCCTTGCCATGGGCAGGGACACCTCACACTAGATCAGGCTGGCCAGAGCCTCATCCAGCCTGGCCTTAAACACCTCCAGGGATGGGGCCTCAGCCACCTCCCTGGACAACCCATTCCAGGCTCTCACCACTCTCATGGTGAAGAACTTCTTCACGTCCAGTCTGGATCTCCCCACTTCCAGCTTTATTCCATTCCCCCTAGTCCTATCACTACCTGATATCCTCCAAAGTCCCTCCCCAGCTTTCTTGTAGACCCCCTTCAGATACTGGAAGGCCACAATAAGGTCACCTCAGAGCCTTCTTTTCTCCAGACTGAACAGCCCCAACTCTTTCAGTCTGTCCTCATAGGAGAGGTGCTCCAGCCCTCTGATCATCCTGGTGGCCCTCCTCTGGACACGTTCCAGCATGTCCATATCCCTCTTGTAATAGAGGCTCCAGAACTGGACACAGTACTCCAGGTGGGGTCTCAGCAGAGCTGAGTAGAGGGGGAGAATCACCTCCCTTGACCTGCTGGCCACACTTCTCTTGATGCAGCCCAGGATCTGATTGGCTTTCTGGGCTGCAAGTGCACATTGACAGCTCATGTTGAGCTTAAGTGTCCCCAAGTCCCTCTCCTCAGGGCTGCTTTCCAGCCAGTCACTGCCCAGCCTGTATTTGTGCTTGGGATTGCCTCGATCAGATGCAGGACCTTGCAGTTGTTCCTGTTGAACCTCATGAGGTTGGCTTGTGCCCACCTCTCCAGCCTGTCAAGGTCCCTCTGGATGGATCCCTTCCCTCTAGCATGTCTGCTGCACCACACAGCTTGGTGTCATCAGCAAACTTGCTAAGGGTGCACTCAATGCCACTGTCCCTGTCACTGACAAAGATGTTGAACAAGACTGGTTGCAGGACTGATCCCTGAGATGTCACCATGGTAGTCACCGTATAAAAATTTTAATTCTGTTGTTGTGCCATGGATGTAGCTTAATTTGTACAGAGTGAGAATACCATAGTTTCATTTATTGGTTTGATTATTCATTTTCCAGTACCTCTATGTATTATCTGCTCTTAATGACATTTATCATTTAGGTAGTTTAGGACCACAACTTCAGTAAAATCATGTAGTCAGGCTCTGAAGTAAATACATCAGAAAAATCTTATTAATGTTAATCCTGGTAAAAACAGAGAAAGAGATTAAAAGCATTGAACATCAGAGTGAAATGAAAATAGTGCATGAAGAGGAGCTTGCAAGATAGCAGATCCATACAACTAGTAGGGATCAAATATTTAATGTCAAAAAGAATTAAATGTTTGGTTAGAGAATTATTTGCCTCTGGAAAGCTAATTCCAATAGGATAGCAGTGAAGAGGTTTGCAGAATGTTGACTTATGAATTCTGGTAAGAGAGAAAGAACAACATTACCAAAATGTTTTGGGCAATTGGAATAACTGTGACAAAAAACAAAGAAATGTTGGCCTGGCAAGTCTGAAAGACTGAGCCAACAGGAAAGAGACAGACACAATGGTAGAGAAAAATTTGTTCTAGACAGTGCTTTAGAAGTCAGCTGAGTGTGCCTTAATTTCTGATGAAGCAAAAGCCCTTTGCCCGAGTCAGTGATACTGCTGAACATGCCTGAGATAATCTTTAAAAAATTAACGTGCTGTTTGTAACTACCTGGTTGTTTTGAAGCTGTACTTTACAAAAGGCAGCTAACTAGATATCTCTTCTGTCAATGACTCTCCATCTTTTATTGCCATTTGACCCCTTGGTTTAGAAAATGTGTTTTATCCCACCGACCTGCTGTCCAGAGAACTTCATTTAACATGATGGGCTGAGAGGGAATTGAGTGTGTCAAGTACCTAATAGGCTCTGAACTGCCCGTCAGCAGGGTTTTTGCTGTGATGCTAATTTGGGAGAGTAAATTAAACAAGTCAGGTTCTTAAATCCTTGGAAAACGGCGAGGAGAGGTCACTGCACGTAAAGGGCTGGCGTGCCGGGGTTCGGCGAGCCTTGTCGGGAGCAGCTGGCGGAGGGGTGTGGCTGCAAAGCCGTAAATCGCGGCTGGGCGCTGGCTGCGCTGTTCCGAGCGCCCGCGGCACTGCCAGAGCTGCCGCACGGCCGCGGGGGGCTGCAGGGGCCGGCCTGGCGCCACCACCGGAGCTCACCAGGTGAGTGGCGCCCGGGAGTCGGCCTCGTTTGCTGGGGTGAGGAGGGAGAGTCACGGAACCAGGTCCGTACTTTCGCGGCTCGGGCCAGGAACGATAGGCGCCCCTAAAAGGCTCCACTTGAGTCATCCTTAGTGTAGTTATCACGTACTGCTCTCTTTTGGGGCAGGTTGGTGCAAGTTCGTGCTGCGGCGGCTCCTGCCGCGGCACGGCCATACCTTGGGCTCTCTCGAGAACGCTCCAGTTCGTTTTCTGGAGCTGTTCTGAGCCATTGGTGTTGCGGGTCCGGCCTCTGGCTGCCCGCTCCCTGCTGCTCAGCCTCCCGCAGAGCTCCGCAACTCCAAGGGAGCAGGACGGATCTCGCTGCTGGGAGACCGCTTGGCCGGGACAAAACCTCCAACTAATCCTTGGAAAGCCTGGAAAGAAGCAGCAGTGATAAGACTGGTAATTCTGGGGACATCGTTGTCCTCTCGGGCAGAGAATGAGAAGCAGAGTCTGTGTGTGTAAGCGTCCCTCTGTGCCCCAACCTCTGTCTGGGGAGGGAATGGAGGAGCAGGGCGAGCCCTTGGCTCTCCCGGCGGTTGACTTGCAGACAAGTAGAAATTCCATAGCTGTGGCAGGAACTGCTGAGGCGTTTGATCCGGTGCTTAGGTTTTGTAGGAACGGCTCTCACGGAAATCTGTTAAATATTCTCTAAGTATAAAGTACTGATGTACTTGAGATAGCAAGATACTTTACTGAGTAGCGAGAACGGCAATGCTGTGTCTTTTTTGTCCCCCACCCCCACCGTTATAAAGGAGCATATACAAAAGCACATCTTTTTGTTCAGATTTGTAGTTTCCATGAGGCAGTTGTTAGTTCGGAATAATTTAAGTGCATAACTAGAAAGGGGGAGGGGGGGGGGGGGGGGGGGGGGTGGGGGGATATGATTTAGGGGGGGGGGGGGGGGGGGGGGGGGGGGGGGGGGGGGGGGGGGGGGGGGGGGGGGGTTATAGTTTTTGGGGTTTTGAAGGAGGGGAGTGGTTGGGGGAGGGGGGGGGGGGGGGGGTGGGGGTGGGGGGGGGGGTGGGGGGGGGGTAGTTGGGTGGTATATGTGGTTATGGTTGTTGTTTGGGGTTTGGGGAGTAGTGGGGTTTTGGGGGGGTGGGGGTGGTGTTTGGTTGGGTTGGTTTTGTGTGTGGGGTATGTGTGGGGGGTTGGAGGTGGATGGGTGTTTATGGGGTTGTTGTGTTTGTTAGGGTTAAGTAAGTTAATTTGGTTTTTATGGGGGGTGGTTTTGTTGTGTTTTTTTTGGTTTGGTGTGGTGTGTTTGGGTTGTGTTTGTGTGGTGTGGTGGTTTTTTTGGTTTTTGGGTGGTTTGTTGGGGGTGTGGGGTTGGTTTTGTTTGGTGTGTGGGATGGGGTTGGTGTTTTATTTGTTTTGGGCTTTTTTTGTTTAGGTGGGGTGGGGGTGGGGGGGGGGGGGGGTGTTGTTGTGGGGTGTTTGTTGGGGGGGGGGGGGGGGGGGTTGGGGTGGGATTGGTGGGTGGGTGGGATGTTTGGGGTGTTAGTGTGTGTGTTTGTGTGATTGGTTAATGGTGATAGGGGGTTGAAGGGGTGAAAGGTAAGGTAGGTTGAGGGGGGGGTGGTGGGGGGGGGGTGGGGGGTATGTAAGGGGGGGGAGGTGTGATGAGGTTGAAGGGGTTAGGGGGATGTGAGGAGATGAGGGGGAGAGGTTGATATTGGGGATGGTTGGGAGGGTTAAAGGTGTGGAGATTTGGAAGGGGTAAAGGGGGGAGGGTGGTTAGAGGATGATTGTGTGTATTTTTTTTGTGGGGGGGTGGATTTTTATGTTTTGGTGGGTTGGTGTTTGAGGAAGGATTTGAGTGGGGGGGTGATGTTTGGAGATAGGGGGTTTATTGGTTGTAGTATTGGATGAGGAAAGTTGTGTATTTTTGTGGTTTGAGTAAGGGTTGAATGGGGGGAGTTTTGGGGTGTGAGATGGGAGGGAGTGGTGGTGTTTAGGGGGGGGAGGGGTATGGAATTATAAGGGTGAGGGGGAAAGTTTATTTTTGGTTGAGTGTTTAGGGAGGGGGGGATGAAGGTTTAAGGTATGGAATATGATGATTGGGTTGTAGTGGATGGTGGGAAACTGGGTATGAGGAGGGTGATATGTGGTTAGGAATTGTAACTTACTAAAGAGAGAGTAATGTATCTCCCATTCAGTGTAATTTATTGTTAGTGGTTTTGAGGGAGGGAAGGTGGGCAAGTGGAGGAGGTTGTGAGATTTACTGTGTCAAAAGTAATTAGTTTTCACAAAAGTTGACTCCATCTTTTAAAGACCTGAGGACATAAGGCAGTTGTTCTTCAGTTGAGTGTATTAAACAATGTTCAAGTCCTTTTAGTTTCGTAGCATACATAGTCCTAAAGACGTGGTAAGACTGATACAGCATTGGTGATATGGTACTACCAGAAGTATAGACTCCAGAGAATTGGATTTAGCAGTGAGAATCACCCAGACTGCAGATCAATAAGACTTTGAGAGAAGTGTGAATCTTTTAATGTCCAACACTGGTTTAGATTTGAGATAGCTTGAGAATCTGATTCAGAGCTCTGAAATTGCTTTTCTATTTGATTTTATGGGGTTTCTGTTAGCATGAACATTTAGCTTTGCTGTTTCTTATGCCATTCTTGAATCTGAGGCTGAGCTGGAGATTTCCTTTTCTCTCACTTCTTCTCCAGTACGTTGAAACAAGATAGCACCCATTGTCACTACTTTTGTCGTGCTGCAGTATGGAAGGGGCAGTTACTCTTGTGCCCTTATCAGGTTAAGTGAACCATCAGAACATTTATTCAGCGTATGAACATCAGAAAATTTTCATGAAGACAAGCTGAGCCATAAAGTTTGTATTTGCATCCCAAAGCCAAGAGGGCATCAGTAGGACACTGTGTTGTTATGGGGAAGCAAAGGTTATTTGTTTCATTGCTCATATTGCTCTGTTTTGTTTTGAGCAATGATGTGAAGAAATGCACATCCCTAGAGCTTGGCGCATGTTTGGTCTTGCCCACCAGATATATTTTATTCTATATCCAATCTCATACTCATGTTTTTCTAATGCCACGTAGATTTGAAAGACTTCTTAATTTGTATTCTCTCACTTTCATTCAAAACAAAAGAAAACAGAATGTGCCAGAAGTTACCTGGGAACCTTTCATGCCCTCCAATTCTCTGAATTAATCTGACTCCTGCCAATTCCATTCCCATATACTTTCTCAAATTGCAGACTCCAGAAAGAAATGTCACTCTCTCTACAAATACAAATTCATCTAGCATTTTTAGCATTATATTGGCTTAAGTCCATCTTGTTTGTATCTAGTTAGGGGAAACTTGTATGACTCCTGAAGTGCTCTATTTTTTTAGATGTTGGATTTTAACAAATGGGAACATATACAATTAAGCTTCCATTCCTTCCAGGCTATCGTTCTGCTGTCATTGTTTCTACTATTTACACTGTTGACCGCATAATGGCAGATGTTCAAAGCACACTGTCTCTTAAGGAGTAAAATTTTAAGGGTTTCTACATCTGGTAAAGTCAAATATTCTTTCAATCATATGCTGAACTGTTTGAGACATTCTAGAGTCTTCAGCTGAAGAGACTTCCTCATTGCAGTGTTTACATTCAGGATGTGACAAGTGTATGGATAGTTTGGCCGGACTTTTGTTACTGAGCTAATTGTTGTAGTTCTTGCTTTTTTTGTTGTTGTTGGTTCGTTGGGGTTTGAGTTTTGTAGGGAGGATTGTGCAAAATATCAGTGCTTCTGCCCACATGTAATTGAGGCTTAAGTGTTTTGCGACTTCTTGAATGTAGGTATAGTGTATTAGCTTTAGAATTCTAACTTGATTCCTCAAAACAAATTCACTTGTATGTGAATTTGAGGATTGGGTGTTGAATTTGTAAATCATGGGACACTACTAAATAAGTGGCAATCATTAGGACATAACTGAGGGAGTTTGAGTTCCTTTTTTAAGAAGGGCTTCTTAGGACGGAAGGTTAAATGGAAAATTTTGTGCTTCAGAGGGTCAATGTTTGTGTTGAAAATTCTCAGACTCTTGGATTGGAAACCTCCTGAAATAATTATCTTGTGATATGATTAGGAAATTGAATTCTAAGTTTTCTCTATGGATTTTCAAACATTAAGTAGTTTACACTTTACTGTTACTGTAAGCCTATCATGGACTCATCTGGTATCAATTAGTAAACCAAAGCTTTTGTTGGTTATATTGCTTGATTTTGATAATCCATTTGTATGAAATGTTATGTGTTCTATTCCAGCGTAGCTGTGGTAGTCTTGCAGGACAGCTTGGGGAAAATCTTTTTGACTGGATAATCTGTACTTAAATAGAGTTCTGAGATTTGGAGGTGTTTCATATAAACCAATAAGAAAGTGTGGTTAAGTACAGAATCTCAGCAGCTCCAAAAAGGAGAATAACATTTGTGCAATATAAGCAAGCTACCCTCTGTTTTTTTTTTTTTCAGACTCTGCAAAAGATGTTTTTTGCCTATGGTAAACACACAAAGTTGTTTCTGAATGATGGTGTGAATTCTAAGAACTTTCCCTCATCTCCCAACCCTGGAATTATTTGAGGCACTTCTTATCATAAAGCTTGAATTTACTGGAAATAAGCTCTGTCGGCTTGCTTTAGCTATAGAAGGCTGTCACTTTGTAGTAAGCATTTGTATTTTAGATATTCCTATTTCTGGACCAGCTGTTTGCTTAGAACAGTTGTAATGCAAAACTGTTATTTGCAAATTAATAAAAAGTGCTGTAAAGCCAATATGATTTTAAATGCTAGCCAGTGGAAGCTGTCCTCAAACCGCATGATAAATAGAGAGGTGATTCAGTATTTCACTTCAAGGGTCCATGTGATAATTTATGGCAGATTTTTTGAGTAAGTGTGATCTAGTTTATTTAGGATTTCAAATTCTGTTTGGTTCTGTGTAACAGAAAATGTCTGTTCTTATTAAGTTTCAAGTCTTTTTTTATTCTTTTCGACAAGAAACCTGCCCAAAGTCAGAGATTCTCTGTGGGCAGAGATGCTATTTCCAGAGTATCTGTGCCTAGATAGACCCTTGGCAAATTGAAGATTTAAAAAAATCTGTATATTATTTATCTGTAATTAGTGACTGTTTATTGTAGGACCATCAATGAGGGAAGATTGAGAAGGAATCTGTTGCTGAAGTCTGGAAACCTTATCCAGCCTTTGAATCTCTGCAGTGCAGCTGACAGGAAATAGCAGAATTCTTTCATAAATTTCAGATCAGTTTCTTGTGACTGTAAAACTAAGCCTGTTAACTTCTGCCTCTGAGTAGAGCTAGCGGTAGCTTTAGTGCACCATCACTTTGATAGTACCTGTGATGCTAACGCTGGAGAAGCAAGCAAGAGGACTATGGAGGCAGCTCTGTTTTCCTTGCAACACCTGTACATTCCCCAAAACCAGAGGAATTCTTGTGCAGCTGTAAGCAGCTGACTTCCAGACTGCTGGGCCTTCAGGGTGCTAGTCTTACTTTTCAGAGTCAAACTTGATCAAGGTCAGAACATACTCTCCTGTTCATAACTGTTATTTCCAAAAACTCTTCTGCTTTCTGATTTCATATCAGTCTTTGCTGCTCCTGTGGCTTTTCCAGTTTTTATAGGAAGCACCTGGTTGACTACCACCTAGGTTAAATAATGTAGAACTGGTTGACTTGCACATATATTCCACAGAGTGGCTTTTGCAGGCTAATATAACTGGATAGCATAAGGTAGCCTGTCTTCTGTAATTTAACACTATAAAGCAAGCACAAGGCAGCATTTTTTTGAGGAACAGAACAGCAATCTGTTAATGTGCCTGAAGTGTTTGTCTTACAAAGTTTTTTGCTCATGATAACAGAAAAACCTGTACTGTATGTCAGGCTATAGTTGATTATACAAGAGACTGACAGCTATGCAAGTCCCTAATGTCAACAACGATTTCAGCCAGCAGGGTTTGCATGCTGAAGAAGAGAATTCCAGTAATCTGCTTCTGCCCTTATCTCTTGGGTAGAGCCCTTTAGTTTACAGCCTGTTAGAAATATGCAAACAGTTCTCTGTTACGTTTATTACTTGAGCAAGACTCTTCAGAAAGAACTTTTTGCTCACAGCATGGCAACTACTGAGTCTAGTGTCCTTTGTTTTTTTGGTCAAAATATTCTTAGAATTGTTTTTTGTTAATGATTGTAAGTTGATGTTTGAGTTTTCAGAGAATGTGAAGGGGTAAAAAAGAGGAATTTTGTGTATGAAAATAGAGAATTGTATGTGCATTCCAATGAGCTTGTTCTTGTGACTTTTCATATGTGTAAAAAATGTGTGCATTTGATGTGCAATTGGGAGTAGTGTGATTGGATTTTAATACGGCTGTCTCAGTGCCTCAGAACAGTTCAGTTGTAGATGCCTTTGTTAGTCATGCTATTTAATTTTCATTAAAATGGGGGGTTTGATGATTGATGTGATATGATAAATCTTTTTGTTTTTGCAGAACCAAAAATGACAGCTGCAGGAAAATTTTCAAGTCTTCCCAGAAGTGGTCCAGTGAACCACCAGTTCTCATTGGCTTCTTCCATGGACTTATTGACCACTAAACCTTTGCCAGTTGAGCATCGCTCGGAGTCCTTTCAAGACATCTCTATCCATGGGACTCTCCCCAGGAAGAAGAAAGGGATAATTCCCACTAGGTCTTGTGATGTATTTAGCCGTGTGGGAACTTTACCATATACCAAAACACATCGGCAGCAGCCACCTTTTGTACAGGATCTTAGAGAAGAGTACCCCCCACAAAATGGGAAGAACAACAAGCTCCATGCCAGGTACCTATTAAAGCCTTATTTTACATGTTTGTGGCATAGGAATTATTGTGTATTTTTCTAGACCTCTTAATGTCCGTTTATAGGTGCAGCTGTGTCATATAACTCTGCATTCCAATAAAGGCTGACTTTTCTCCCTAGTATTCAGTGTAGATCTGGATGGAAGAAGCCAAAGAGAAAAAGCAGTGTGAAATGTGCAGGATGGGGAGGGTGAGGAGTGACCCTTGATGCATCAATTTCAAGAATTCTGAGAATTTCTGCTTGGTTTTACCTTACTGAAAAGCTCAGGCTTCAAAATAATTTTCCTTTTGCAATAAACTCAGTCAATATATAGACTGTTAAATACTCATGCCTGTTTAAAATGTCATTCTATACCATTCTTTATATGGGATCTAGTGCTATGGATTTTTTAGTCTTTCTTCTGACATCTGTTTTGTTTTTTTTTTTTTTAATAATTTTTAAGGAATAGATCTTTTTTTCCTGAATGTTTAAAATGTGTAGCATTGCATGTACTATTCCCATGGAGGAAAACGTTAAAAGTCACAGGATTGCTTTGTCAAGAAGCAAACTGCTTCAACCTGATTTTGATTTTAATTCAGTGCTTATGCAGGTGGAGTGCGGAGGAAAAGGAGAGAGTGATGTTCCAGCTGCCTCCAACTTAGAGCTATACATGAGCTCTTTTTCTTGAAGACTTAGTGGAACCCAGGGTACATTGAGCTAACCACACATTATAACTGTTTATTATTCTTGCCTTACTTCCTAATATGCATGACTCTTGAGAAAGGATTTTACTCTCAATAGCCAGCATTTCTTCTGGGAATCTGTTATCATTGATATTTCATGCTTACAAAACAGTAACTAAGGTTGGAAACGCTCCTCCCCCCTTTTCCCCTCATAATGAGGACTGAGATGGGAAAGTTTCCTGCTAACATAAGAAAAATGCAGTGTTATGCAGTGGATCAGTTGAGGGCACAAAGGTGACAGCATTAGATTGTTGGATGACAGAGTTAAAGATTGAAAAAAGCTAACCAAATAACTTCTGAATTAGGTTTTGTGATTTTGCTGTATTCTATCACTGTAAGATTTCTTGTTCTCAAATCTTGTGAAAGAAGGACAGTTCTCATTATGTGGAGTTGTGTGTGTGGAGTGGGTTTTGTATGCTTTTTGCTTGTGGCATACAGAATCAGGTTGTCTTCTCTCTCAAAAACAAGTCTTTCTTCTACACCCCATTCACTTTGCAAGAAGAAAGGGCCTCAGCGTGTTTAGTATTCCTTTGTCACTGATCTCCGAGATGTACCTGCTTACAGGAACTGGCTTTTTAACAGACTTTGATTTGTGTACTTTAGAGAATGCAAGCAGCTGTTTAGAGAATGACTGCAGCTGTAAGAGTGTGGTGATATACCCTGAAATTTTATTTTAGGTCTTCCTTCTCAAGAGCAATTACTAAACATTATTTGCCAGAGAGATTTTCTTGAGAGGCTGAAGCCTGCATACAAAATACATCTGTGCTTGTAACTGATAACTTCCCTTGTCCTCAGAAGAACACTTTTGCAAAAGCAATAAGAGCAAGAACAGAATGCTTGAGAAGAAATTGTTGAAGTTGTGTGTGATCAGAATTAAAACATGTTGCTTTTTAAATGAGAGACTTGAAGGATATTGCTAGTGCAGCCTGTGCACTAGAATTTGTGTCTTTTTTAAGTCATAGCAGCATGTGCTGTTCATGTTTGATCTTCCAGTTGCTTTGCTAAAACACACATGGAATGATAACTTCCAATTTTTGCTTTCTTTAGTTTATACAATAGACTTTTATATGTTCTGCTCTATGACCTTCTAGCCCAGTTGTATCAGAGCAGAAGACACCATCAACTTGACAGCCAACAAATTTCTTGAGTCTTGTGATGACTCTTGCACCTTTTGTTAGTGTACTTAGAAGAAAATTGAGAGTGCAGTTCTGATTTTTCTTATGGTGAGCTTTTTAATAAGGTATATGTTCTAATGCTTACACTCATGTTGAAGTTAATTTGGACTAATAGTCTAGGGAAGTCCATGTTATCTCACCAGCATTTTGTCAAAAAAGCCCTGTAATTTTTTTTTTTTATATCAGGGTAGGAAGTTATGAAGTAGTGTAATGTTACATGGATATTCTCATTTAGAAGTAAACTAGTCTTTCATTACTATAATGTCTGTTTAAAGCAATTAAAAGTGTGAACATGTTTTAATCAAACCTTGTCATGAGGCATTGTTCAAGCTAAGTGCTGTATTTGGTGTCAGTGGACCAGAACTGATAGTCACTAGGATTACAGTGTTCATGTGCACGTGGATCCAATTATACTGAACTGTGACTCGAGACTTGTCATTGTTGGTTTGATTAATTACATGTATTTTTAAAAAGCATAACTAAAGCATTTTCATTGATTTTTAAAATTACTATTACAATCTTTAATATATGAATACATAATGCATAATTTCATAGAACAAAAAATAAACCATAGTGAGAAGAATAGGAAAAAGATAATGAATTGTGACATTCCTTAGTGGAACTCTTGTTTCCAGAAACTCTTCTCCTGTCTTAGGTTATGAGTAAGTTGTATTCCTAGCTGCATTACTCTACAGCCAAGATGAAATGCATACAGTAATTTATTTGTAGGACTACACACTGCGAGAATTTTTATGTCTATGTGACCAGAAAAAATATGTCTTTACAGAATTTCTAGTATCTTCTGGATTAACATGAAAAAAAATGTTCTGGTATACAAAAGAACTCTTCTAATGTTGCAGTAATTAATTTTATGCTGTTTCAAGGTAAATAAAATAACAGAATACACAAGAGATTAAGTCTCTTCAAACCTGATAAGCACTTCTGAAATGAGGTTGTGTTTTCTTCTGTTCATTTTGGTAGATACATGCCTGTGCTAGTTAGTTTAAGGGGAAAAGTTCAATTTCTTGAGAAAGTCTATATCTGATTTTTAGTTTCAAGATTCTGTTCTTAGAGAATCAGGCTACTACAGGTGTGGTCTTTACAATCAGTTTAAAGCGTGGTAAAGAATATTGGTGATTCTTCTGTTGCCTGCAAAGTAATACTAAAAAGCCCCGGCTTGTATTACCATTGAAACAAAGAGGCTTTGCCACAAAATTAAGTTAAATTCAGTTTAATAATAGCTATGGTGTGAGATCGTAAATGGTCAAGAGTCCAGAAACAGGGTCCAAATTTGCACAAGGTTGGCATTGTTGGTTTGTGTGTTCTTAGTTTGGTGTTTTGGTTTTGTTGTTGTTTGTTTTTTTGTTTTTTTCATCTTCATGATGCCTTGAAATTTAATACACATTTCAGGATGGATAGTGTAGGACAGTAGTTAGAATCAAAGCTAGGCAGAATTTCTTATGAGTAAGGTTACTGATTTATTTTTTTTAATGCAGTTTGTAGAGTAGCTTGCCTGTTTTCAGCCTTTAGTGTTTCATGTTTGTCCAACTCAGACCTTTTGAAAAAGATACTGGATTGGTCAAGTATGTGTATGAGAAATTTAGTATTTGATGGGAAGAAGGATGAGTCAATTTTGTCCTTGCCATGTATGTATGGTGTGGGACTCTGGATATATTAGAAGTAACTGCGTGGTCACACATTTGCATTAAATCATCATCTTCTCTCTGCTGAGCTTTTCCTAGAGAGCATAGAAGCGCACTGTGTGTCAGAAATTATCACTAAGTTTTCATTCTAATTAAAGCCTTCAGACTCTTGTGAAAAAATAAAATGGGACAAATAAACTTTAACCCAGAATATATTGTATAAAGTAGCCCTAACAAAGTATCTACATACAGACACTAAGAATACACTTGGTTTCTATAGTTCTGAAAATATGATAGGTGTGTCCAACTGCTAGACTTCAGACTCTTCGATTGAGTACTGGTCAGCAGAACTTTATCCTCTTGTTTTCCTGTGTCAGCTTTTTTCTCCATTATTTCAGATAAAACGCTATCATCTGGCATTGGCCTTTCTATTGCTGCAGCAGAGTGCTCTGGAGTAGATTAGTTTCTGGTCATTTAGGATGTACTATACTCTTCAAAATTTCTGATCTTCATACCTCTATGTGTTTAGCTGGGTGAGACTTGCATACTTATCTCATATAACTGGAAAAAAAAACAGGAAAAAATTGTGTAATTCTAAACTTGACTAGTACCACTAACAGGGTGATTTCATCAGCATAAAGTTAAGCAGGCTTACTTTCCTCTGCAAGACCTTATCTTTGGTGGACAGGGCATTTGGAAAACAGCAAGGTGTTAGTCTTGAGGTGTAAATCTGTCCATGACTGGATCCTGAGTTCCTGAAACTTTTCCTTTCCTCTTAGTGGTGTTACCACAATAGATGAGACATGCTGGCGTCCTTGAGCTGACAGTTGATTTAAAAGGGGAAAGAGCTGGTAAGGCAGTATTTGGTGAGGAGTACACTATTCAGGGATTTGCCACTGCTTGTCAAAATTTCTCCAGGTGCTATAAATTCTAGATTTCTTTGGGTTCTGAGAATGAGGTGTGTCAGGTATTTAGACAAATTTAATATTTATTCTTAGTGATTCTGAAAATATTTTGTTGGATAATTTTGGTTGAATATGTGTTACTTTTTTTTAGTGAATACGTTCACAGTGTATGTTTAGGTGCACTTTGAAAATGATAGAATTTTATCAAGTTAATATTTGAATATATCAAGTCAAATATTTTGTGTGTTTTCTGTGTGGAGAAAAATAAAACTCCTTGGGTTTATAGGATGCAGTGTAGTTCTTTAGGTATGGAAATATTTGCAAGGTATTTAAATTTTAGGGTAAAATGGGGAGGAAATTTTTAGAAAACTACAGAACTGTTATGGTTATGGTGCAATATCTAAAACTTCCTCTTGGTATGGGTTTTGTTGTCAAAAACTGGTTTGGGTGTTTTGGAGTTTGTGATTGTCGTCTTTTAATAGGAATAAGATGGGTGTGGTGAGTTTAGGGCAATGTCTCATTGATTTCTTCCATAAACATAAATGGTTTTTCAAAAGGAAGGATTCCTTAGATGTTGCCAAAGCTTAATGCTTTTTGTCACAGCATTTTCCATTCTTTTTCTTGATGTCCTGTTTACATATGCACCTGCAAGCCTGGCCTATGTGGTCTCAGAGGTAAAGCAAAGCTACCCACTAAAGCTGGTATTTGTTTGAGGTAGAAGGAATTCTCTGCTGTGTAAGAGGAGAATTTTGGGGCCAGTCTTATTTAATGTTTTCATCAATGGTCTAGATGATGAGATGGGGTGTGCCCTCAGTAAGTTTGCAGATGACACCAAACTGTGTGGGAGTGTTGATGTGCTTGAAGGTAGGAAGGCTCTGCAGAGGGATCCGAACAGGCTGGACTAATGGCTGTGGCCAGTTGTATGAGGTTTAACAACGTCAAGTGCTGGGCCCTGCACTTGGGTCACAACAATCCCATGCAACACTACAGGCAGGGAGAGAGTGGCTGGAAAGCTTCCCAGCAGAAAAGGACCTGGTTGACAGCAGGCTGAACATGAGCCAGCAATGTGGTCAGATTACCAAGAAGGTCAACAGCATCCTGGCCTGTATCAGGAATAGTCTGGCCAGCAGGAGTAGGGAACTGGGATTGTTTAGTCTGGAGGAGACTGAGAGGGGGACCTCATTGCTCTCTACAGCTATCTGAAAGGAGGTTGTAGCAAGGTGAGTGTTGGTCTCTTGTCCCAAGTATCAAGTGACAGAACAAGAGGAAATGGCCTGCAATTGTACTACAGGAGGTATGGATTGTATATTAGGAAAAATTTCCTTACTGAAATAGTGGTCAGGGATTGGCATAGGCTGCCCAGGGAGTTGGGGGAGTCACCATCCCTGGAGGTGTTCAACAAACAGACAGACATGGCACTTTGAGACATGGTATAATGGCCATGATGGTGTTGGGTTGACAGTTGGACTTGATGATCTTAGAAGTCTTTTCCAACCTTAAAGATTCCACAATTCTTTTGTGGACTGCAGGTCTTTATCCACTTAGTCATAGCAGTTTGCATTTGTTTCCACTGGTGTTTGAATAAGTCGTGTCCATGGTGTTGTGCAGCTGTAGACAGAAGGATGGAATGGCCTTAGGAATGTAGTAGAGGGGTGTGTGTGAAGCAGAAGCTGCTGAAGGATAAAATCACAGGACCTTTTGCTCTAGTTTACAGTACAAATAACATTGGTCTGCAGTACAAATACTTAAACGCATTGTCTAGCATGCTCAAACTTGCACCTTCATACTTAAGTTGTAGTGTGCTTCATAGAATGGTCTGGGTTGGAAGGGACCTCCGAAGGTCATCTAGTCCCAACCCCCTCTGCAGTGAGCAGGGACATCCTCAACTACATCAGGTTGCCCAGAGCCCTCTCAAGGGCCAGGTGCAGGACCCTGCATTTGCTCTTGTTGAATCTTCTGAGGTTCACCTGGACCCATACCTCCAGATTGTCTAGGTCCCTCTTAAATCTAAGTGGATGGAGAGATTTTTCAAAGACATAAACTGGTCTCTTTTAGCAGTTCTGTCTGTGTTAGCAGTCATACAGTCTTGATACATGTGTGGTTTGTCAGGGTGCCTTTCTGCCTGTATTGTCTTCACTCTGATGTGTTACTGGCACTGTTGAGAAGAACCCCAACTCTTGTAACTTGTCTCCATAGGGGAGGTTCTTCAGCCCTCTCAGCATCTTCATGGCCCTCCTCCTCTGGACCTGCTCCTGCACTGTGGTGCCCTTCTTATGCTGGGGACACCAGATCTGGATGTGTTACTCCAGGTGGGGTCTTACAAGAGCAGAGTAGAGGGGAAGAATCACTTCCCTTGTCCTGCTGGTCATACTCCTTTTGATTCAGCCCAGAACACAGTTGGCCTTCTGGGCTGCAAGCACACATTGCCAGCTCACATAGAGTTGTTCATCAACTGACACCCCAAGTCCTTCTCCTTGAGACTGCTCTCGAACTACTCCTTGCCCAGCCTATATTTGTGCTTGGGATTGCCCCAACACAGGTCTAGGACTTTGCATTTAGCCTTGTTGAACTTCATGAGGTTGGCTTGGGCCTACCTCTCAAGCCTGCCCAAGTCCCTGTGGATGGTGTCACTTCCCTCCAGCCTGTCAATCAGACCACACAGCTTGGTGTCATCCGCAAACTTGCTGAGGGTGCACTCAATCCCACTGTCCCTATCACAGACAAAGAAGTTAAACAGCATTGATCCCAGTACTGACCCCTAAGGGACCCCATTTGTCTCTGGCCTCCATTTGGACATGGCACCATTGACCACAACTCTCTGAGTGCAGCCATGCAGCCAATTCCTTATCCAGCAAGTGGTCCACCCCTCAAGTCTATGCTTTTCCAATTTGGTGACCAGGGTGTTATGCAGGACAGTATCAAAAGGTAGATGACATCAGTTGCTCTTCCCTTATCCACTGGTGCTGTAATTCCATCACGGAAAGCCGCAAAGTTCATCAGGAATGATTTGCCCATGGTGAAGCCCTGTTAGTTAACACCGCTCACTTCTTAATTTTCTGTACACCTAAGCAAAGCCTTCAGGAGGATCTGCTCCTTCAGGAAATGAGACTGACTGGCCTGCTGGTTTTAGGGGTCTTGCTTTTTTTCAGTTTTTTAAGATGGAGGTTATATTTCCCTTTTCCAGTCATCAGGGACTTCACCAGACTGCCATGACTTTTCAGATATGATGGACAGTGGTTTGGCAACTTCATCTGCCAGTTCCCTCAGGACCCATGAGTAGATCTCATCGGCATTCATGGACTTGTGTGCTTTCAGGTTCTTCAGATGATCTCGCATGTACTCTTCACTTACAGTGCAGATCTTCCTTTTCCCACTCCCTGCCTTTGTTTTCTGGAGCTGGGATAGTACAGAGAAAGCCCTTGCCAGCTAACACTGAGGCAAAGCAGTCACTGAGCACCTCAGCCTACTCTTGTATTCCTTATCACCAGGATGAAAAGAGCATGAAGTCATGACTGTGTCCTACTGCAGCTGTTCCCCAGCACCTTGCCTTGAGGTCTTCTGAAAAATTCTATTCCAGGTGACATCTTTCTGCATTGAATATGCTTTTGACCTGAACAGAAGTAGAACATATCTGATTATTAGGAAGCCAGAATGTGTAATAAAACCCATCTGTGAACCCACAGTTTACATAGTGATGGTTGACTGATGTGCAGGCTCTAATACATACATGTGCATAAGCAGATGCAAATGTAAGGCTGTAAAGTCAAGTTGGCTGGTTCCTAGTTATTTGGGCTAACTGCTTAATCAGGTTCTCTGCATATAATGTGGCAGAATTATGATGAAATCGGATGACAGGAAAATGCAGTAGTTACTCTACTGTTAGTCACTGTGCATCAGTGAATGTTACTATTCTTTGAAAATAAGTTCAAATTGCACAAAGGTGAAGACTTAAGGGAAGATGGGGAGAGAAAGGGGTAGATCTGGTAAGAGAAAGCAATCAGGTGGCTAGGACTACAACATAAACAACTTAATGAATAACCTGCACTTGTGGTGAATTGCAGGATTTCCTACATTTTGTTGTGAAACAGCCTACCAGATTAAACGTTACAGTACTTGTGAAGAGATTTGTTACACTATCCGTTTCCTAAAGGCAATATTTTCAATGCACTTTTGCCATGTGGATGGTAAAGGAAACGCAGGTTACTCTCCCTCTCTTTTGTGGTTTTCCTGCTTTATATAGGCAATAAATAAACAGGCTGATTTTTTTTCTTAAAGAATTTCTACCTCTTTGTTTTGGCTTGATCTGTTCTAAAGATCTTTTGTCTTGTACCTGACAGTGGGAACAGTGGAGTCCATAGCAAAGCTACTCTGCAGGATTGGAGCTTGTAAATGCAGACCATAAGTAAATGTGCTCACTGCCAAATTAAGCAAATAAAAGTAGTTCTCAGCCTTATTGCTCGTTTGTTCTTTTGGAGTGTAATGCATATGCAGGGAGACCTGTTGTCCTGAGAGCTTCCATAGGCTAGTGAAGAACTGAACTACAAAGTTTTTTCAGAAGCAGTTGGTACTGGCACAACTTCCCACGGGTCATTTGAATGTGACAAGAGTTCAGCCATGCTTAATGACTTTGCTGAACTGATTAAGAGTGGGATTTTTTTTTTTTTCCAAATTGCAAAGTGCTGAGAAAGGGGACTTCTTTTTGTTTAGAAACTTTGTTTTTCTTTTTCCTCTATGCATCACCCCTGTTTACTCCAGTACACTTATACATATTTTCTGTGCATATAGTTAATCAAGCTGCCCCTTCTTTGTGTATTTGCTAGGAGAAGGTCTCAAATGCTGCCAAATTATATTTCCATTGATTTTGACAGTGGTTGGGTTTGGTGGTGTTTGGTTTTGTTTTTTTTTTTTTTTTTTTTTTTTTTTTTTTTAAGCTAAGCTGGGAATGGAACTTGGCCCTTGATGAATATTAGGGTAATGTGAAATGGTTATTGATGATATGACCTGAATGGCTGAACACTATCGTTTATGGGTAGAGTTAAGAAATGGGAGAGCTCTGTTTTGCCTTTGTTATAGATGCTCTGGATCAAAAGCTCTTACAGAACCTGAGTGAAAACTTTGAGGATAAAGTAATATGTTTGTTTCAGGTAATACACAATTACATTCAAAACAACACAGGGAATTTAACTGTATTCTGGATTGGTTGATTCCAGCATAACTCAATTTCTTTGTATCTGAATCTGCTGATCAATTTTCCAGTGTTATGTCCAACAAACAGGATTCTGTTTCTCAATTTATGGGGGCATATGTTGTCTGTGCAGCAAGTTCGATTGCTCTAACAAGCACTTGATCCCTCTGTAAGTTTGCAAGGTTTTCATTGTCTGTTACTTGTTTGTATTTAAGGCAGCACCATGTATATCATCCCAGGTTCTGTCATGTACTGCTAACTCTGTTAATCTGATAGTTCTTAAAAACAAATTTATTTTCAAAGGGTTCCAAAACTGTGTATCTCTATGGAAAGAGTTGTAAATTGATCACAGGGCTCTTAACTTAGGTTTCACTTATGCCCTTTTCCATCTGTATGTATAGAAAACCTACAAAGAGGTATTTTCTTTTTAAAATAGGTCAATGACTTGATAACCTGGCTTTCAAATAATTGTCATGTTGAAAATATCACAATTTTGAGAACATGAGTGCAAGAATCATATTTTATTTTTCCAAATGTAAAGTCAACTTTCTACTGTTACAAATCTGAGTTTTTTGCTTTGTTTACATAAAAAGTGTATGTTTTACTTTCTATTTTCTTGTGTTAGCAATGCCCTCTCAAAGGTATCAGCAATAGCTTAAACAGGAAAACATACAAACAAAGAAATAATTTAGAAGCCATTGGGATAGCTGTCTTTTAAATGTATTTGGGCATTTTAGGTGGTAAGTACGTACCAGTCTTCTGTTGAAATTGCAAGATTGTTTTTACTTTGCTTAAAATTGTATAGTTAAGTTTATTTCCCAAATTAATTACTAGTGACTTCCCTACCTAACCTTCTATAAAAGATATTTGTTAAAAGTTAACCAGCATAGAGTATCTAGCTAAAAGACACAGTTTTTAACTGGGATTTTAATGTGCTCTAGTAGCTTATTGCTTATATGAATGCATCTCCTCTGTATGAGATTATATTTGCAGTAACTACTTTTTTGTGTGTGTTTGTGTCCTTTCTTTCTCCCTCCTTTCCCTGTTTTCTCGCAGAGATCAGAATATTTTGGATCCCACTTTGGAATATGTTAAGGTAAGGTATGATTTCTTACCATCAAAATATTTGATTTGGTATATAACCAGCATTGCCAGGGTGTTTCCAGTCATTTGAAGTTAGATAGTGCTGCTGTCTATTATTATGTAAAAACTAATTACATATGTCAGACTATTTTCTGTGTGCTTCAGTGAAATACATTGTGGGCATCATGCTAAAGCATTTTTATATTTGAGCCTCTTTTCTGTTGTGTCTACCTATGATTATACCTTTGTTAGCAGATTAAATGAATCTGGATTTCAAGGGAAAGATCATAAAAATACCAAATTTAGGCTTATGGTTTCAGCAATATATTTAGTAACATTACAGTTAAAAATTCACTTCTGTTCCAAAAGGTAAATGGAATCCTGGCAAAATTGTAAGTTCTGCTTTTCTTTTATACAGAACCAGAGTGCTGGGGGAGGCAGGGGAGTGTATTTTGTTTGAGTAAATATTAGAGTTGAAGTATTTTTACTCTGGAGCATTTATAAATTTAAATTAAAAAAAAAACAGTGCTAGATTGACAATATAGAAGCTTTGGAAGAAGGCTTAAAGATGTGTTTCTGTATTGGGAGTCTCTTGCAGCACTGTAATTTCCACTGAATTAGTACCTTTCAACATATTTCATTTCAGTGAATGTTATTTCTCAGAACCTTGAAAGAATCTGGCTTCTGTGTCATGTCTCTCAACAATGTCCTTTAAATGTTGAGCTTTATTCTCTGTCTTTTAGAATACAGTAATCTTCTGAAAAGTGTCTGATAAGCACAGATTATCCCTGAATGTAGGGTATTTCTGTAACTATTCATGTGGACAGCCTGAATTTCTGCTTCAGGTTCAAGCTGGGGTGAGGAAGAGACTGAGGAGAGCTAGTCAACAGGGTTCTGCTGCTAGAGTTCCCTCTATGGGTGTTCATAGTTGAGGTAAATGAAGAGGTTCCCAGGTTGACCGAAGAAATAAACTGGGAGAATGTAATGCAGTGTTGAGAGGGGACTGCCAAAGTAAAGTGCTGAGAGTTAATTTGCCTGAAAGTGTGAAGGGATCCTTTGCTGGACTTTCTGCATAGGATTGAGGTGAAGGTAGGAATTCAGGTTTGGAAGAAAAGGGGAAGAGTGAAACAAAGGTTCGTGCCGAGGGACTCCGAGGACTGCTACTGGAATTCAGCTCTAAACAGTTAGCTCAGTGTTTCAAGGTCCTTGGCCTCAATCCCAGCCTAATGTTGGGTTATGTTAAAGTAGCAGAGTCAGAGAAGGCCAAGAAGGCCTTCTGAAGAGTACAGCATAAAGAGGGGATGCCAAAGGCAACACTGGTGGATGTGTTAATTGCTTTAATTTACTGTACTGTGTATCTTGCACTATGTTGTACAGAGTACATTGTTACAGTTTTAATGACATGACCAAGTAGAAGTCAAAGGTTTCATGTGCCAGTCCATCACTATGTGTGTCTTCTCTTGTTGCAGCAAGTTCTGTATTATGAATGTGGCTTCTAATCTTTTCAACCTTTCTAGAAGCAGCTTGTCTTGGACTCTTGTCAATAGCAGTGGTGCTAAGCTTACTTACTAAAACTTTGGTGTTGGGGAGCAGAGCCTGGAGAAAAGGCACTTAGGGAGAATACAAGGGCTATCATACTCTTCTTTTCTTCTTTCAGTTTTTTTATTGTCTGTATCCCTGGCTTTAGTGAACTGTGAAATTGGTCCTCAGCTCAATGGTATTATAACAGGAATTCTAGACAAGAAGTCTTGAACTACAACTTTGAAAAACACACAGAAATATTTTCTAATAAATACAGACTTCCCAAATATTTTTGGCAGTTAAAGTCAGGGCTAGGGCTACTAATAAAACTGATTCCAGAAATGTATTCTTACGCGAGAAAATCACCAGTTTATTATGACTGTAAAAGATGTCCCTGAATTGATAACAGGATCTTAGAGCTCCCTTTTTTGGCTTAAGTTTTAGCAGGTGTGTTCATTGTCTTTTATAGCTTGCCTCATGATAACTATTACATTAATGTTTATAAACTTTTCAACTCCTTGAATAAATTGTGATGACAGTCTTAAGCCATGTATAAACTGCAGGATTCTAACCTACTGAAATTACAAAGCTGAAAGAATAGATTTCTGTAGATTTCACTGTGCTTGTACTAGTGCTGCCATCTGCACGAGCCTATCTGACATATTATGTGTGCATATTTAGTTTAAGCAAGCATGGTTGGTGCCAGTTGGGTAGGCTTTGGCAGATGTAGTGTAAGTGGTGCTAAAAATACTTTTAAATGAAGAAAAGATATTAAGAGAAGAAAAAAAAATGAGCATTTGTTTGAATCCTATTTTGCTGGTACCAAAGTTCTGAGAGATTCATATTTCTGATGCACAGGAAAATAAAGTTAGTATTGTCTGTAGAGAGAGATAAGCTGATGTGTTTTCAGTTAATCACTTGAGTATTAAGCATGTACGATGTATCAAGCATAAATCAAAACTAACACTAGGACAAGATAATTCTATACAGTCTTGGTACTGATTCTAGTTCCTTTCATTTTGAGGTTCAAACTGTAAAGAGAAGAGAGACTTCAAATTAATTCGCCTTGTAAAAATTTGCATTAGGTTGAAAGTAGTACATAGCACAAATGTATGTTGTGTGGGTGTAGTCTGGCTGCTGTTGATTTTACCCAAGAGTTAGTCCCAAGCAAAGTGTACTGTACTAGAGCCCTGAGGGCTCTCATTGGCCATAAGTATCCTGAGCAGCCTCTGGTGACCAGGAGTTGTATAAATAATTCCTTGTGTTTAGAAGTACTCCAGACAGAGGAAAGGCAAAATAAAATGGATTTTATCCTGTTTTATTCTATTCAAGATACAAGACAGAAAGCACTGATTAGAAAAATAATCCTCTGAAGGCTTTTTAATTTTTAAAAATGTTCTATGCACTATAGTTTCTAATACTTTAATTATGTTTTAGAAATAGCAGTTTCCTATGTCTTTCATATTGATGTATTAGTTCATTCAGTATAAAGAGAGCTTATTATGCAAAAGCAAGTTCTAAGAGGGAAAAAAAAAAGTACTGATTTGCTGGAGTCTGAGTACTGAAGTGTTCATATGCCTTCGACCCTGCCTTTGTCCTCACAGTGTTGCTGAAACCATGGTCACAGTTAAATGGCTCTTTCAGAAAAAAAAAAAACAAAACAAAACACCAAACCCCCAACCTTTTATGGTAGAAGTGAAAACAAGCCAGACTGCTTTGAGTCAGGCTGCTAACCAAGTCATGAAAGAGATTTACAGACACAATAGCACGTTGTACATCCTGTGAGATTTTTACAAGTTTTATGAGCCAAATAATAGATCCATTGGTAGTCTCAGCAGGTTCTTCCCACACCCTGAGTCTGCACATCCACAGAACAGATTCCTGCAGAGGAGAAAGGATCAAGTGCTGGCAGATTTGATTGTGTCAGAAAACTTCTTGAGTCCTTCTGATCAAATTCATGTGAACTAAAGATAGCTTTCTGTCCCATTCCTAATCACTGTAGATACTTTAGGATCTTTTAATAGAAGTCTATGCTGTAATCATTCAGGCTGTATGAGTGGAAAAAAATACTTTGATGGAAACTTTTGGGGCATTTTCTGTGGAAATAGTGCTAAAAATTGTAGAAATACTTATCGGGGTGAGTTGATGAGTACTATTATGGCCTGAAGTTTTGAAATTGTAGTTTATTCCATTAGTGGCAGGGGAAAAAAAAATCTATGACTGTCTGCTCAGCATGGTCATGAGGGAAGTTTATATTTAGATTTAGACTTGAAAAGACTCACTGGTTGAAGGAAGTTTCAGCTGCAAACAAACATTCTTCCCTTGTGAAGTTCTGTTGAAGGAAGTTCTGTTTGTCTCAGCCCCATAGCGTTCATTTTGCCTCTACTTTTACTCCCTGATTTTATTAGGAAGCAAACTGTCATAAATTATCATTATTTATGGTGGCTTTTCTGAGCACAACTGAAAATAAAATTTTGCTGCCATTCTGTTATGTTGGTCATTATCTGTAGCTTGGCAAGAAAGGACAATGTTTTGTGGGTTCAACTTAAGGGAACTTTGATCAGGTGATGGGGTGTATTGATTCTCAGTTTATGTAGATAACTGTACAGATTCATAATGTTGTGGATGCAAATCAAATGTATGCATGGGTACTTGACTCTCATCATTCTAATGGCTGTTCCAAGAAAATAATATGGTAAGAATACTATCAGAAGCAAAGTTTGTATATGTGTAGATGTTTGGGAAAGTTTAGGGGGAAAAGAAAATCTGTCAGTATGATAAATAGTCACAGTTTGGGGAAGAAGTCTTCCTGGTGACACTGAATTTAATTGCAATGAGCTTTTTTTAGACTTGGAAATATGTTCATGAAATCCCTACCCCCCACTAGGAAAGTTGCCAACTAACTGCATCTCTATTCATGAGCTGTTGCATATCTCTGTTCTGTGGAGACTTGCTGGTTGAGATGCAAGTTGTGACTTGTGAGCACAAATGTATTGGGCTTCTGCATTGTCTGACAGTGTTAGACGTGAAGTACCTGGAGGAATGCCTGACACTCAGACACCAAATGAGGATGAGGAGATTCTTTTTGAATATGTAGCTGGATTTATTTTTGTTCACACCCCCCCCTTTTTTTTTTTTCCAACTGCAGTAAGGGCAATGCCATTGCAAAAGGTGGAATTATCAGATGGAATGTATTTTGTCAAGGGGAAAAGGAGTATGCCCATACAGCTGACTTTGACTTTACACATCTTTGTTATCCAACCAAGAATCATTATTAGTGTCAGTTCAGTCAGAGAGATTTACCTTTTTTTCCATGTTTCTCTACTTAGTAGGAACTGAAGCTTCACAGAAGCGCTTGCCTTTTGCGTTCAAGCTGTGTAATTCAGAAAGATAAGGTCTTGTTAGAGCTAATCTAATGCTAAATATCTGTCTCGCGATGAAAATGTTCCCGTTTGATGCTTGGTGGGTAGTCGCTAGTTAGACACTGCCCTCTGCTGGACAGAGAACACTGCCTGTGTTTGTTGGGTTTTTTTTCTCGATCAATTCTGCGATCAAAATCGGATTTTTTTGTAATAATTGTAACTTTTGTAGTGTGTAGCCTTTCGGATGGAAGTTGATTGCCTTTTTTTGCTCTTCGTCAGAGGCACAGAATAGGCAGGAAGAGGGAAGATTCACCGTCTATCCACCATTAAGTTGTAGATGTAGGTCCTAGAGAGATCTTGAGAAATTTGTTGTTCAGTCTCTTATTTGTTCAAAACCTCCAGCAAAAGAAACTTTGTGGCCTCCCAAGATAATCTGTTCTACTTCCCAAACTGGATTAGTCTAATGGTCTTTTCGTTATTACTGTGGAGGGGTTTTCCCTAAAATGGGATGTAAATCATAACTTTTTTGCACATACATTTCTGTGTCCATGTGAGTCCATACACGTTCTTTTTGCTATCTCAGTTTAATTTTCTAGTGGGTTAAGTTTCAGCTGTTGCAATAAGATGGACAAATCATCTTGTCTTGTACTTTAAATCTCCTAGTAGTCAAGTTTTGGGTAATACAATTTTTTTCCTCAGTTTATAGGAGGCTTGTTTTTTACAACTTGTGCTATTTCTTTACTGAGAAGGGACAACTATTTCTTTACATATATATGATATTTATTCCTAAATGCTTTCAGCAGCCAAGAAAAATTTAAAGATGTGAGTTATGTAGTTAAAATTCAGCAACTCTCAAGTAATTAAATTGCCCTAAAACCATTATGAGAATCTTGCCCTATTTATTTGGAGTTAATGAAAACTCATTTTGTTTGATACATAATTAGTGCTGGAATCTTACACCCAGATTTCAGTAATTTCTCATGTTGAATTTTGTTAGACCAACAGGCTAGTCTCTGAAAAGACTAAGCATTTCTGCAGTCTTTAGGGTGCAAAGTGATGAAGGTGCTGTTTGCAGTAAATGTGCAGGTAGTATGATTCTACAGCTTTTCAGGACAATGCACTGTTTAGTCTACTGCCCTAGTTCATGCTTTTCTAGTAGAGAGCTTCCAAAGTTAGCCTGTTACTGTTTGAGGCTTTTTGTTCTTTCCCAGCCCCAAGTTGCTGAATGACCTGATTAACTCTAAGATACCTGTTAGGGTTTTTTTTTGTGAATGGGGGGTGGGTTTTTTGATGATGTTTTTGTTTGTTTATTTAAGGGATTTTGTGTGTTCCTGTGTGTTTTGTTATTTCGGTTTGGTTTTTTGTTTTGGTTGGTTTGGGTTTTTTAGCCTACTGGGGATTTGTTGTTGTTGGTTTGGTTTTGGTTTTTTTCCTTGTGGATGACGAACCTCCTAAGTATTCAGTCAAGTGGATAGTGGCTTTCTGGTGATTCTAATATTTATTCTGAAGTCTTTTAGCAGTGGCTTTTGCATTTCCTTCTGATGCAGGAATGGAGTTTAGAGTGTTTTGCTTATGGAGCATTTTCTGTAATGCTGAGTATGCTTTGGTAAATGATGTTGAAAATTTAGAGTAACATTCATTCTTTCTATTTGCATGCTAATGATTAATCTTACATCTGACCTGTCATGCATCTGACCCTGTTAATGTTTGCATTCTACTTCTTGTATCATTGCTACATATTTGAGCTTTTATATACGTATGTTAATAGGTGTATATACATATAAAAGATACGAGTGCCACACAGGATTTTACTCCTTTTCATGGGAGGTATTTAAACTGTTAGTAACAGCAGAGCTCTAACAAGGCTTTTGTGTTGCTGAGCTGCCTCTCTTATGCAGAATACTTATTTTTCTGTTCATTTTTTGGGCTTTCAGTATTATTCCCCTAAAACTATGCTTTGATGAGTTTGGATCCTTTTCATAATTTTGAAGATGGATGAATAGCAAAAGCTGACTTGGAGATGAAAACATATATACATTAAAAAAACCCCAACCAACCAAACAAAAAACCCCCACCAAAAACGAAACCAACTTAAGTAAGGTTTTGCTATAAAGGAGTTAAATATATGTAAGCATAGGAACCACAAGGGGGAGTGAGTATATAATTTGTGGAAGGCAGATTATGAATATTTCAGGAGCTCTCATTGTAAAGCCCATGGAGGTAAAACTCCTAATTTCTTGAAGCTACGTTCATAGATAGTAATTAGAGTAAGACTAGTGCATTGAGTGTGTTTGTACATCTTGCTTCTTTTTGGAGACATACTGTTCAGACAGAGTTTTGCCTGTAGAGAGGGCAGCAGAAGGATCATAAGTACCTTTCAGTTGAGATCATAGAATCATAGAATCAAGAAGGCTGGAAGAGACCTCAAAGATCGAGTCTAACCTGTCACCCTAAACCTCATGACTATCTAAACCATGGCACCAAGTGCCACGTCCAATCCCCTCTTGAACACCTCCAGGGATGATGCCATCTTTTAATGTGTGCTGGCAAAGGAGTGGATTTGCCCAAGGTTTTCTGTGATGGACACAATTAAGAACTGAGCATCTGCACGAATGAGGGAGTATAAGATGTTATGTTGGCCATTTAGAATACCCAGAAGTTGTTTGCATCCATGCCCTTAAATCCTTCTGTTGTAAAATGTTGAAAGGGAGGTATGTGAGGTGAGATGAGCTTGCCACTTTTGCTGCATCAAAATGTGTTGTGCAAAAATGTGAGGGGCAGGCAGGCCTCTTGAATTCATACATGCTGATAAAGGTGTTCCAAAAACTGAGCTCTGACAGAGCCCAAGTGACTTGTGAGTTTTATTTTCAAGTGCCACACATCCTAAATCCCCCTTTGTATAAAAGTATTTTAGGGTATTCAGGAGTTTATATAGACAGATGATTTTTAAATGCATCCACTTACGCTGGTGATGTTTTTTTGATCTTTGAATTGTATTTGGAATTGGTGTAAATCTCAGACCAACAAACACTTTATTTTGACGGGGCTGGGAAGGCTTTGGAAACAGAAATCTGAAGTTATCAATTGTGTTAATGGCTTCTTTTTGTATGTGAGAGAGCTCTTGTACGCTGGTCAGCAAAGCTGAAGTTAGACTAAGGACAGCTAAGTCAGCAGGAAAGAAAATATGAGCTTTAAGCTGTGAACTAATTCTGAACAAAAGGAGATTCATGTCTTCTTCATAGCTTCTTTCTTTCCACTCCCCTCCCCCCACCCCCAACTCAGGGAATACAGTGAAGGAAAGATGGGTGAGACATTAAAATACTGCTTTATATTTGTGCATGGGTTGACAGTAGATGGAGCTCAAGAATATGTATACTAGTTTTTGGTAGGATGAGTAAAACCTGCTACTGGCTTCTTAGTAGAAAGATGTCTTGTAGGAAAAACAGGCTTATTACCAGATGACTTTGAAGTCAGATTTTTCAAAGATACGCCTTAAAGTGCAAATTGGAATTTAGCATAAACAGGTTGGGTGCATATTTCTTGTAGCTGCCAATGTGGGGTTTTATGAGTCAGATTTTCAGAACATGAAGCACCACTGAAAACTAAATAGATGCAAATTCTGTTTTCTCACAATTCCTGTACAACTGCAGTGTGTTTCTGGCTTTGCCTCACAAAACTGCCATACAAAGGAGGAAGAAATTATGCTGACCTCTCCCATACCACACCTGTCCAATGCAAACAAGCATGATTACTGTTGCAGCTGTATCTATTGATTTATGATCAGAAACTGCACCCCAGCAGCCTGCAGGAAGTGAATTCATAGAAGAGAATACGAAAGAGTTGGTTCTATGAGGAATTGACACAGGAGTGGTAGGACATGAGCTCAGTGGTGGGACTCTGTGCACCTCTAGACATTTGAATTAGGAACACAAAAAAGTAAGCAATACTAGCTGACAGTGTTGTCACCCCCTTTTTAGTTATTCTACACTTTAAAAGGTTTTTGTCTATGGACAGTTGGGCACTACCTGTATTTGGAGGCATCTCCCACAGAACTTGTTAGAGATGATGGGCTGTGTCTGAAGGACTAAGTTACTCAGACTACTAGTGGACATTGTAAAGATGTTTGTGTGGGCAAATTATTTATCAGATGCTGTCCTCCATTTCCGGACTTTTTCTTCCATTACAAAGAAGAAAGAGAGAAAAGTATTAAATGAAGAATGTTTCAATCTGAAGATTTAAAGGTTGTGATTGTCTTGGGGGCTTTTCTTTCAAATTTCATTCTCATTGTACTTTATTACAACCTTGCAGGTGACATTTTATAGCCATGGGCATGCACAAGCACAGTCAGATTGTGCATATGCACTGTGTTACCAGGATGTTTCTGTATTCCATATGGCATCCTTAGTCCAGTGACAGTGAGCAGCGTGCTCTGGATTGGCTGTACCAAATCAGACAGATGATCTTGACCTTTGTATGGCACACCATACCTTCTGCCTTTCTGCCTGGATTGTTTACTTTTGTTTAGTGGAGAGACATCTAAAGCATTGTATGTATTTCACTGAATATTGCCAGGCTTAAATGCCTGAATTATTTTTGCCGTAGTATAAAATAACAGTGTCAAGCCACTTATTCCCTCATCTAATTTAGTCTGAAATTATTTCGCTGCAGTGTGAAACCTGAGATCATAATTCTGTGTGTGAATTACAAGCAGTTCTATGAATATAAGTGGTATTTGGTTCAAAGTAGCTTCTTGTGCATCTGCAGACTGTTTTGATAACTTCAGACTGCTTTTGATTTTTGAAGCGTTTATATTGTTACAGAGTTTGGTTGCTTTACTCCACCCATTTACAACTTCGAGGCCATAGATTTTTTTTCTTTTTTGAGGATGAGATGAAAAGAAATGAAACAATACACACCCACTTCCCCCAAGAAATTATCCCTATATGCTGTCTTGTTTAACCTGTACAAATTAAAGCAGACTAAGAGGATTTCTCCAGAGCAGGTTTGTATGCCCCAGTATGAAGGCTTCAAACTCCTGCATATGCATTGTACTGTGAGTGGAGCTGGACACAGTTTAGGTGTGTCATGGGAACAGTCCCAACATGCAGTGCTGGTAAGTGTAATTTAAATCAAGCCACAAAAACACCCTAAATAACTCCAGAAGCTTTGTAACAGCACAGATGGGGTCAGCAGAGACACATTAACTTTTCTTACAAATGGGACTTTAGGAACCTAACACAGAATATATGATCATGTGGTCTTACACTCACATGACCTTGAGTTCTGTTTACTTACGGATCCTTTATTAATAAACTTACTTATCATAACCATTCACTCTTAGAAACAGATTAGTGGATTATCAGATACTTCAAGATTCCTGGCAAGAATCTTTTAAATCAAATAAAGCAAGCTGATGGTTGATCTTTTGATGCTGGAAAGCATTAGAAATACATCAATAGATTATCTTAGCAGAAAATTTGTATTTGATGTTTCTAAGGTGTAGAAAACATGGTTTATTTCCCATGTGCAGACTCTAAGAAACCAAAGTATCGGCAAAAAGTTGCAGGACAGAAGAGTGTAAGCATGGCTAAACCATCATTTGGTTCTCTGAGTTTCACAAGTGTAAATCTTACCTACATGTGAACTGTAATTTGAAGCAGCCTGAAAGCTGTTCTCAGTCATGCTGACTGAAAACAGCTCCATGATAGCCAGCAGTGCAGAAGCTGTCATACTGTCACCCAGGGGTTTCTTACTCATTGGGATTCCTTCCAGTAGACTTAATTTTCAGACTGATGTAACACAGTGTCATGTAGAGGTTCTGGGTCTTAACAATGTCATCCATTTGTTGAACTGTATGTGCAGAAGTCTTGTTAAACTTTAATAGAAACAAAACCCCCATTAGTTTAATTACATCCATACTCTTTCCTACCACTTATACTGTTGATAAAAAGTGCTAGCAGCTGCTGGATAAAATCGTATAGTATTATTTCTTGCAGTTCCAAATTTCTGGCTTCCTCACAGCATATATGATTTTTTACTCCATTACAGACAGGAAGTAAGGAACTAGAAATCACCATTTGTAGTTTATGCCCTGCTGTTCATGTTGAGCTGTGGATCTAGCAAAGCCTTTTCACTGCTGCCTAGTAACAAGGCTTTCAAATGAAAAGTAGACACAGCCCCACTGAATACATATTAGGCAAAATTTACTTTCCAGATGGAGCTGCACTATTCCCATTGAAGGGGCAGATTGTGCCTACAATCCAGGGAATCTGCTGAAGATAAGAATTGGTAGAGGTAGATAATGGCTGGACTTGATGGACTCAATGGTCCTAAAGGTCTTTTCCAACCAAAATGATTCTATGTTCCTTTGCTCTTAGTGGGGAAAAGACTGGCAGGGAAATCTGGGTCCTGTTGAAAAGCGTTGGGAAGATGATTTGCATGCAAAAGCTTCATTCTTTGCCTCCCTTGTGCTCTTTACTACTTGTTTACAGGGAAGGAACCATACTGAGAATTACATCATACAAACTAGACCAATAGAACCACAGAATGTTAGGGGTTAGAAAGGACCTCTAGAGATCATAGGATGTTAGAGGTTGGAAGGGACCTCAGGAGATCGAGTCTAATTCCCCTGCCAGAGCAGGACCATAGAACCTAGCGCAGGCCACACGGGAATGCATCCAGATGGGTCGTGAAAGTCTCCAGAGAAGGAGATTCCACAACCTCTCTGGGGAGTCTGTTCCGGTGCTCTGTGACCCTCACAGTGAAGAAGTTCCTCCTCATGTTGAGGTGAGTTTATATCTATTACCTCTTGACACCCAGCCCTCAGATGTAAAGAAAGTTTCTGCTTGTATTGAGGTAGAACACCCTGTTGTTCCAGCTTATGCCTATTGTTCCTTGTCCTATAACACCAAAAAGAGACTGTCACCTTCATCTTGACACCCACCCCTCAGATATTTATAGATATTGATAAAATCCTCTCTCAGCCTTCTCTTCTCAAGATTAAACAGCCCCAGGTCTCTCAGTCATTCTTCATAGGAGAGATGTTCAAGTCCCTTAATCATTGTTGTAGCTCTCTGTTGGACTCTCTCCAGCAGGTCCCTGTCTCTCTTGAATTGGGGAGCCCAAATACCAGTAAGTATCCCTGGGTAAACGTCATATGAGAGGCTGCAAAAGTAATAGGTCTTTTGTAAGACATGAATGTATGTGTGAAGTTATCAAGGCATGGGAAATACGCTGATGTTAGCTAGTGAACAACAGTAATGGGTGGGTTTGCAATCTAGAACCTAACAAAGTAGGAAAATGTGACAATACAGAATCCTGTAAGTACTCATAAGTACCTTATCATGCTGCTGGGGGAGGCTTGGGTGTTGGTATTTTTCTCTATGAGTGCCTAATTTTGAACTCCATTAGAGTTGCCACTCCAATTCTTTCTATTTTTTTTTTTTAAAGTTGGGGGATTTTAATCTTGATGATTGAGAACTTCTATCTAAATTCCAGTATAGTTTTACTCATTGTTAGGTCATTTTTTTTTTTTTTTTTTTTTAAACCCAAACAATTCCATAAAGAGCCCCTTTCCTTTTTGGAACTTGCTTCTAATTATCCTCATAGCAAAAGTCGCTCACCTTATCTTGTACTGCAAAACCAGTTGGTTTCTGCTGCCAAGGTACATCAGTAATACTAATACTTCTTTTCACCTGCTGCAGTTTTGGGTTGTCTGGGTAGTTTCTGCTTGTGACATTCCAAGGGAAACCTTAGTGTGTTGTGCAGTGTTATTAACACTTGTCTCCATCACAAAGCAGAAATGCCTCTACTGATGACTTTGTGAATTTCATTTACCATTTTGTCATTTCCACACACACTATTTCCCCTCCATCCCACTCACATTGCTCATTTTATATCTTTTCTTTGCTCAGGGTTGCTGCTTAGTTTATATACCAGGTCCCACTGCTTGATGCAGGCACTGAGGCCAGTCAAGGGGCAGTCAATGTGGGATGGAAGTACTCTGTTATGATTAGATGACAAGTACTGCCTTGCAAGTAATGAGGATATCAGTAAGCATTTAATATGTGTACCCTCCTAATTATGGAGTGCATTTGTTGCTGATGAAAAAGTAACTCTTAACCATTTCTTAGGGCTAATTAATACCTGTGACTTCTGGACTTGTTGGTACCACCCAAGTTATAAATCACTGGTCTCATCAAAGTTTATCTTAAGTGTTAAAGGCTTTCTTCCATACCTTCATGCAGTGCATTTTGTTTCCTTTTACCAAGTCTGTTAACTGGGCTGCTAGGGAGGTGAGGTCTTGTCTCTAACACCTATTATAATTAGACAAGTTATTTGTCTTTTTCTGCTTCTGTTCTTGAGAGGGCCTTGAGGTATGTAAGACAGATTCTTTACTGATGAGTGGTTTACTGGTCAGTAAGCTATGCAGTATGCTGCCCAAGTGAACAGAATTGCAGGCATAAATGAAAGTACTGCTTTTAATTTTGTCTTAGTGTTTATTTTGCCAAAACAGAGATGTTCTTGAATTCAGTTCTTTCTTTTTGTGGCAGTTTGCAAAATCCCTTGGGACTATTGCCAAAATAAAGCTGTCCACTTATAGCTTAAAATACTGAAGGTACTTTGATTGCACCACTAATACTGACCATGGTGACAGTGTTGGTTTCTTGCTGTGTATTCCAAGGGCTGTTTGCCAGAAGCTTCTTAATTAAAAATAAACAGATTTATTGTTTTCCTTGGTTACCTAAGCTTGAAGGATGTAATTCTTAGTTGAATGTGAAGAGAACACTAATCACCTGTTTTTCCTCTTAGTTTTTTTCTTTTATGTGTTTTAAGTGTATATTATTGATGATAAGCATGATTCAGATGGAGCAACTAATTAAGCATTTATCAGCACAGGGAGGGTATTGTATCACATAAAGAAGAGAAGTTTGCCTTGAGCTGGTTGCTTAAGTACCTCTCTGAACTGGGGAATCCCAAGATAGAGGAGCTAGGATTTCACTGGTGAGTAAAACAGATGACATGAGGATTCTGGCACTCTCTGTATGGCATGCTGGAAGTAAGCATGCCAGCAGCCACTGAACTGATAGTATCAGCTTCAGCTGCGGGAAGTGTCCGGCACTGATGTGAGTAGGGAGTGGTAGCAGCTCTGCCAGGCAGTGGCGATACTGAGGAGCTTGCTAAACCTCTGAACACTGCTAGTAGTGACAGTTATCTTCAGTCCTGAGGAACCACAAGCAGCAAAACTGAAAATGCCGAAGAGTTACAATGTTTTTCAAATGCTGATTGCAGCACTTTGCTGCTTTTATCATCGTAAGTCTATTATCAGAGTCAAGGTAGGTGCCCTTTTCCAGTAACATAAATACAGTGTGCTAGGCAGTAATGCTTCTACTTTTTGCTTGAAGTGTTTGTTTTTATACAATGGTTGGGTACAGTGTGTTTCTCTGTCTTTAGAATTGACTGTTGTCTCAGAAGCTTTCAGTTTTATGAGCCTGAAGCTGATTATGTTCAGGGACCAAGTTAAAAATGCTCTGGATTGGAAGTTGTTGAATAGAATTTTAGCAAAGCTTAAGCTTTCAGAATTCAACTGATCAGACCACTTGGTTCCCTAACTTTTTCACCTACATCCTGAAAGCATAGGCAATTGTGCTCAGGAGCTTTTTTTTTTTTTTTTAACACTTCAGATAATGTGGGACATGTCCTTGTATTTTGGAACTTTTGAAATTACAGAATATACAGTCATATCGTCATGGAATGGTTTGGGTTGGAAAGAACCTTTAAAGATTACCTAATCCAATCCTTTTACCACAGGCAGGGACATCTTTCACTTTATGCAAAAATGCACCATGTGCACTATATGCAGAAAAAAAACATTTATCAACATTTTGAGCCACCCTTAGGAAAGTGTCTAAGTGACCTGGGAATTGAATTGTAATCAGGTGGGTTATCTACCTACCTCTGAGATCTGTGAGCTACACCTAAGCTTTTGAATCTTCTAAGATTTATGGTTTAGTTTGAATAACACAGTGTCAGCTCTGTAAGTCACTGTGTAATGTATATAAATTTTCTGGAGCACTTGCAAGGAAGAAGGATGTGAAGGTTGCTATCTCTGGCCGGTTGGCTTTCAAACTTTGAAGGCATTTAAAAGTTGGGAACAGCTGCTCCCATTCTCTCTCCCCCAGTGATTCAATCTTTTAACTGTCCGTTTCTGAAAGTGGAGGGTGGAGCTCAATCTTTTGGGCACACTGAAGAAGTGACTCTGCTCAGACTGTCTTGTCTTTCACACTGGGACAAATGTCAGAAGTTATTATCAGAATAGATAGCAGAAGATGCTCTCTTGTTACTGTAATTAATTTTTATTCCAATTTTAAGCATAAGGCTTAACTCTGTTCTAAACTTTAAAAATTACATTGGACTTTATTGTTGGCTATCAGAGCAGTTATAAAACCATTGCTCTTGACATGTATACCCTTTAACTTGGTGTGAATTTCTAATACCTAAAATAACAGTGACGTTGTCATGGCAACTTTCCATTTAGTCTAAAGCATATGGTCTCTAGGGAAACGGCATCATTAATAGTGTTTGCTATATGGAGGGTAAAAAATAAAACCTTTTATATGGAAACAAATTACAGCTGGGCTCAAAAATAAGATTCTATTTAAAGAGATTTGTAGCATGCAAAATAGATTTGAATGCATGTGTTCCAGCATGCAGATTTAGCATTAGTTGAATCTGATGAGCTGCTATTTTAAGAAGTTCTGTTAGTAAGAACCCAGGGTATATTTGCTGAAGAGAAGGTGGCTGTAGGTATAGAAACAGCTGGGGATCAGTTCAAATAAGCTGTGCTCCTTGGGCCAAATGATACATGTTCTGTGAAAGGCCAAAGTGCCTAGGAGCTCAAGTCATTGTCTTTATCTGTGTAAACGTGCCACTTCAAGCAAAATCCATCTGTGTAATTAGACAAGATTGATTCTTCATTTCATAGTAATTACAATTGTAATGAAATATTAAATTGATTCACAAATAAGCATGCTTAAAGACCACAGCTACCTCTGAGAGGTTGAGATTTTTTGATACATCAGGATAAATTCTTTGTGGTTATGTTATTTGATTTAATTGGAAACAATATGTGGCCAAGCTGAGAGATGACTTGTGTCTCTTGAAAGCACAGGAAACAGTACAGCACTTGAACACATGTTTTGCTGTAGTTAATGTTAGTGGATGAAAATAGGATCCCAATAGCAATTGTTTGGTTTGTTTTCATATACAATAATATAAATGTAATGATCAGAGCAGAAGGTCTGAACTTGCATCAACTCATTCTTTAGTCATGGTATGTATTGACATTTTGCAATTCCATTTGGTTTTAATAGCTGTTTGTGGTTCAGGTCAGCTTCTGCATTTGAGGAAAATGAAAGGAAACTCCAAGACAAGGGGTTCCTGTTTGTTTGGAGAGACAGATTAAAAAAAAAAAAAAGGTGAAGAGGGAGTTCTACATTATGACTTACGCTACTTCCAAGCCAAAATACTGTTCTTTAAGTTTTGCATTTTTTTGGAAGTTAAGAATCATTAGGACTAAAACAGGACTAAATGCTTAAAAAATGAAACTGTCTAAATTAATAGTTAACTTTGTCACAAGACAATTTCATTATTTCTAGCTAGTATTGTTACCACGATTGGAGGGGAAGTCCCTCCCAGGTATTTTTGTTGTTAATTCTCAGCTATGATTCACCCTCAGCTGTGCAAAAGGGGAAAGCCACTCAAATTATCAGGATTGTCAAGGCTTAAAACTTCCAGCATGTTGATCTATCTCATTACTGGGTAATGTACTAATGCTATGAATGTAACATGAGTAAGAAGCCTTTTATAAGAAGCTACTTATTGCAAGTGCTATCTCTTATCTTGGATGAATTGCAAACGCTTTTTATAGAGAGTAGATCTTAATTAATATTTCTTTAGTACGTGATGATCTAAATCTGTTTCACTGGCACCCTCAGGCTTCATGTGTTCAGTTTCAGTGTGTATGTGGAGGCAGTTGAATTTGATAACATGAATTTACAAGTCATCAACACCCAGTATTATCAGTTTGCCTTTTTGTAGTTAGATTTGTTGTTGTTAGAGAGGGCCAGATGGGAAAAGACTGATTTTCAGAACGATACGAAATTTTGTATAGCACACTGATTTCCCATTGTCTGCTGCTGAGTTTGAGTTTTAATGAGTCTCATACTGTATTACTTTTCAGTTTCCCATGGTAACTTTGTACAGTTTATCAACCTTTCACTGCAATATATCCTCAATCATAAATATAGATGTAGCACAGGGACCACGGGTGCCCTGTAAGTGGTTCCTGCCTGATAGCAATGAGAATATTCTCCAGTAGGTATATATGCATTTAACTTCTTAGTAACACCTTTCATTTAGGTGTTTCTCAGAGTAAGACAAAAACCCTACACAACTTCTAAAATCCTTTTAATATGGTAATTCCAGAGTCACTGAGATTGGGATTTGACTAACTCTAAGCTCAGGATTTGTCAGGATCTGTATTGTAGAAATGAGGCTGTCTTCCTAACTCTCTGTGTGGTCACCTGAAAAATTAAGGATTTGTTATCAGTGGTGTTGTGGAAGGTGGATGCAGAGTCCATTAGAATTATGTTTTTCCATTACCTTTAACTTAACATTAGATGGAAGTTGGTACTAAAAGCCTTTTATTTTCCTGCTTTCAAACACTTATCTCACTCACTAGCTAATAAAAAATGACTGCTTTTCGGTGACTGTTAGGCATGTTGTGTTGTTCATAGTGGCAGACTTAAAAATATGCACATGATGGTGTTTATTTGATTTTTTTTTTTTTTTTTTTAAAAGAGCCATCAGTCATGATGGAAGCTTTCATGGTGATTTGTTATCTTTTCATCAGTAACCTTAAAAGTTGTCACCTGTTACCTAAACAAGCAGACAAAAAATTTGTGGCTTCAAAATTGCCATTGTCCTGTATGAATTAATTTCTCTGAGCTCTTGGGCATGGCAAAAGTTTCTATCTATGGAAGTTTGTACCTATTTTGTGCATCCTGTTACTTAACATAGCACTTGTTCCAATCCTGTGTGAACTTGATGCACTCTGGAAGATGAGGGAAAACTGCCCCTGAGGAGAACTTTGCCATGGTTGTAGTTCAAAATGTCCATGCCAGTAAGAAAATGACTTCTTGAATTCAGAAATTTCTCCTTTTTTTCTTTTTGTTTTTCCTCAAAAAAAGCTATTTCACAAGTAACTTTGTCCATGTGTTCTTGTCGCTTTGCAAGTTCTTGGCCAATGGTACTACTTTTCTGTACAGGAGAAAATAAGGAGGGACAAGAATGTTTTCAAACAGAGATGAGATACTGGTTCCACATTGGATTCCTCAAAATGCCTGGTGCATGTTGATTTTTGGTGGCTGACTAGTAGAGTTGAAAGTGAAATTAAAAATTAAATACTGTAGTCATAAATACATTTAAAACATATAATAAATGGATGCAGCTGTATATTTTAAAGTGTTTGTACTCATAATGCCACACGGGCAGTCTGGTCAGGATCACAAGAGCACAGGGTTATAGATTTAAGGGATCTCTGCAATCAGTGAAGTGTATGGAATTGTGGAATGGTAGGGGTTAAGAAGGTACCTCTGGAGATCATCTAGTCCAATCCCCCTGGATTAGGTTGCCCAGGAATGCATCCAGGCGGGTTTGGAAAGCCTCCAGAGAAGGAAGCTCCACAACTTTCCTGGGCATCCTTTTCCAGTGCTCTGGCATCCTCAAAGCAAAGAATTTTTGTTTTTTCTGAAGTTCAACTGAAACATCTTGTGTTCTGGTTTTGTTTCTGTTGCCCCTTGTCCTTACGCTGGCCATCACTGAGAAGAGCCCATCCTATAATTAGAATCCATAATTGGAATTTTGACAGTGAAATATTTATTTCCTGTATGGACAAGCTCTCTAGTAGTTACAGAATATATTGAGTCATTGATTTTTGCCCTTTTGTAAAATTTCTTTTTACCATCCAACTCACTAGATGTAAATGTAAATTCAGGTTTCTTTCTCACAATGGGTAGGAGCAAACAAAGCATCTAAAAGAACTAAAATGAGGACATACTACAAAATGAAAGCTTGTCACTAGGAAGTTAGTGTAGATTTGCAGTGTACCATTACCGCCCATTAACTTTTGGGTGCTGTTGGGAAATGAGGCTGAAGTATCTGTGTCACATTGTGTGGAATGCACTACCATTTCCTTTAAAAGAAAGCTGACTGCCATTCCAAGCTTACAGCCTTCCTTATCTACAGACTAACATGCTTGTGCAGGATGGGCCTGGAGTGACTTCTGAGCCCTTATTTGCATGATGTGAAGTTCAGTGTATGCTGATGCTCTTGCACACCAGAGGCCTTGGCTACAGTGTTTAGCATAGAAAGGTATAGACTGGTACGATTACAGACAGTTACTCAGTCACACTTCTCCTTTGATGCACACAGGCTTTGTAAGAAATCAGCCCCAGCCAACAAAAACCTGTGCAGAAAGACATGCTATTACTAAATTTGCTTGTCTAAGCAGATTCCCCCTTGTGTATTCTGGGATTTGTGCTAGCCACAGGAGTTCTTCCACCAAGTTCAGAGTTGCACAGGAGTTATTTAAGCATGTTTGCTTCATCTCAGGAGATGTCCTACCTCTGGCAATCAGAGTATCCTCAGTGTGGTAGACCATGGTGGAAAGGATTTTTAACAAACCAATAATCATGACTGTTAACAATTTAGTTGGTTTGGATTCCTTAAATGTTTTTCTTCTTATGTTGCTAGATGCAATTCAAGTGCCGTATGTGTCTCATTACGTTCAAGTAGTGACAAATCCCTTAAACCACCAGAAGAAATTCTAGGTTTCTCTGCTCTGCTTGTAATTCATGAGTATCTGTAACTCGATCATCCTGTTTGAGATCATTTGTCAGTACAATGGATAAAATTACTCCATATGCAAAGACCTATAACTTTTTTTTGTTGTCTAAGAATCTTTCTCCTACAGCAAATTCAGTTATTGCCCTTGTATGCTGCAGTCTGTTCTGTTTACAACAGAATCATAAGGGTCTAGCCGGAAGGGATCTCCAAAGGTCATCTAGTGCAACCTCCCCAACTAGAGCAGGCTGCCCAGGGCCTTGTCGAGCCTCACCTTGAATATCTCAGGGAAGGAGCCTCAACCACCTCCCTGGGCAACCTGTTCCAGTGTTCCACCACCCTCATAGTGAAGAACTTCTTCTTGATATCCAATCTAAATCTGCCTCTCATCCTGTCACCACAGGCTCTTGTAAACAGTCTCTCCCCATCCTTCTTGTAGGCCCCCTTCAAGGGCTGGAAGGCTGCTATCAGGTCTCCCTAGAGCCTTCTCTTCTCCAGGCTGAACAACCCCAGCTCTCTCAGCCTGTCCTCGTACAAGAGGTGCTCTAAGCCCCTGATCATTTTTGTGGTCCTCCTCTGGACCCTTTCCATCAGGTCCCTGTGCTTCCTATATTGGGAATAGCTTTGCCTAACAGTGGGATAGAGCAAGTTGCTTTGGGAACGATGGTAACAATTTGTACAGTAGCTCTGGATTTCTTTTATCATCTTTATTCAATGCAAAGCTCTTTCAAAAATTTAAATACAATTCACATTAAAGTAGCAGTGCCTTTCAGATCAGCAAGATAGAAAACTGTGAATGCAAGATGTTTGATACCATTACAACTGAATGTTGTTGCTTAGATTGAAGAGGGTATTTTTAAAGGTTTTCCAGCACTGCCTTGTGTGGTTGGGAGAGAGGTGCTTGTGAAAAGTCTCCTTACGATTTGTGTGCTCTTCACTCTACTGTGAGTTCATGTGAATGCCATAATGCTTGCTATCATTCTGTGGCAGAGAGATGGCCAGCTCTTAATTCTGGAATCAATGCCAGCCAGCATTAAATAGGTGCCCGGCCATTAGAGTTGGGAAATAAAGGTGACAGGCATGTGCCATTAGTATTTTAGCTATGTTAGTCTGATAGGTCACAGAGATTTGGAGGGAAGAGGGGATTTTGGCATAACTTGATAAGCTTTTGGACTTGATTCCTTACCAAGCTTCCTCTATGACTCTTTCTACACCCAATAACTTAATCTCTTCACATTGTATGTAGTTTTGTGAAAAAGCCCTTGCAGTTAAGGTCTTTCTGTGTGGCCACAGTCTCTTCTCATAGAGCTGGGGAGGAGTTAATGAAAGACCTTGATGGTTGAAAAGCACAAAGGATTTTACTCCTTGTTGAAAATGATTGTCCATTTTAAGTCACATTTATATGGATAAATACCACCTTGTTATGGTTCACAGAAGCAAAACTGAGGTGAAAAGTGATTCTTTACCAGATTGTTTTTATCTTTTGCCTTTCTGTACAAGCTACTATGTATTTGACTGAGAGGAGCCTTAGTTGTTTCTTTGAGAAAAGCAGAGAGAGAAGGAGACTTTACCTTAGAATTTCTCTGGGCTCCCAGCATGTTTAAGTAGTCTTGGCAACAGGATGCCTCTTCTGGCATTATTCCACCAAAAACCTGCTGTCTAGTAATCTGTTGTAATTCAGTCTGCTTGAAATTGCAGGGAGGATTGTTGAAAGAAGTGCTAAATGTGTGCCACCTGCTCCCACAGTTAGGTGCTGTGAGTATTTGGTGTGTAGAAAGAAACCTGCCATAGAGAGCTGATTCCCAGAAGGATGCTAGTGGGCGAGCACACCCAGTTCTTTGTAAATAATGCACTTGTTGCCTGTTCACATGAGCCTGTCAGTGAGCTTTGGCTCATATCCAGAGCTATGAGATAGAGCCATAATGCACTGGGGCAAAGCACTGAATGTTAGTCTGCTCTCTGGTCCCTGTCACCTGCTGATTTAAAATGTGCTTTAGAGTGAGTATACTGATCAATGTAGAACACGTTCCCTGCATGACCCCATTTTTCTTGGGTATGGTAAGCTTTTGAAACTCTTCAGCAACAGTAAAGTCCCTTGCCCTTGGAGAATGTTGGGAAGACCTATGAACTTCCCTTGACTGAGTGCTTATGAAAGAGTACATGACAACCCTCTAAGGAAGATAGCAACACTGCATCCACAGGGTGGACTAATGTGGTCCAGAATGGAAGCTGTACTCTAAGAAGGGATGAAGATGGAAATTTTCCAGAATCTCTTACAGTGGTTGTACAGTGGTGGTGAAGATCTCTCCAAGCAGATCTTATGCTTTTTGTGCTAAGAGGCAGCAGAACTTTGTTTCCATTAAGAAGGGAAGAACATTTCATTCAAAAAAGACCTTTGAGATCAAATCCAACCATTATTTAACTCTAACAAGTCTGGTGCTAAAACATGTCCGTTAGGATCTTGGACATGCAGATTTAACAGCTATTAGAAGTAAGCCCTTTAAGGTTGCAAACTGACTTTGGCAAACTTTTTTAGTGTAACAGAAATACTGACCAACCATGTATGTCCAGGTTAGCCTGTCTTGATGCATTTGGAATGTTTTCATCTGGATGGGTTCAAAGAGAGTGTGGGGGGGAAAGAGTCTGAATTTGAAATGGAAGTGTAAACAGGAGGAAGAATATTGAAGCAGGGCATTTGGGGCCAGATCCATTTTTTTGGGAGTATTGTTTTTGGGAAGAGGAAGTAAAAGAAGTGACTTTGTAGGTGTGTCATTATTAGCTTGGTGTGCAGAGGGAACACTGTGCTCTGTTCCGCACAGCGTGTGACAATCCCAGGTTATCTCACTGAATGCTGGGTTTTGCAAATACAATCTAGAGAGGGAAGCCAAGCCAGCCTGCTCAAAGCAGCACCTGCATTCCAGTGGCTAGGGCAGATCATGTGATGGAAGTTATAACCCAGGTAAAATGTTAATCACTAAACCTGGCACGGCTGAAGCTTTTAATCTTTTATTGCAGTTTTCTAGGGAGCGGCAAATTATGGACAACAGCCCAGAAAAATTGAAGAAGGAGTTAGAGGAAGAACTGCAGCTAAATAGTGAAGACTTGCGTAGCCATGCCTGGTACCATGGACGTATTCCTCGGCAGGTATGTGGTCTTTGCATTGCCAAATGTGCTTTGAGCTTTTATAGACAAGCAGAGTTGCACTGAAGTACTGGTGTCTGCATTGCTTTAGTAGAAACAGCATGCCTGTTCATGGGAAGGGGATGGTATTTCATCATAGCTTGGCATAAAGTGAGGCTGAGGAAAGATTCAGGGCAGGCCCTAGTGGAAAATACAGATATTTCAGGATTTGAGTGCAGTGAATGAAAGCAAAACGGAATTTAAGCTTCATGTGAGAATACTATCTCCATATTTGTTCAGAAACATTAGTTTGGTTCAGTATTCTTAACCAGAGCTAAAATGTGCATTTTTTTTCTTGCACATGGAATTTGTGAGAAGGGGGAGGAAACCCACAACAAAATATATTCAATAACTCAATTTTGATCCTTACAAACACAGTTAAAAATACACTAAAACTCTTGTTCGACTGGAGCTGAAGTTCCCAGAGCTCCTGGAGCTCCCTCTGCAGGCCTCCCTGCACTCACCACAGCTGCAGGCCTTCTGTTGCCCTTTCCTCATACAAGGAGAGCAGGCAACAGGAGCCACATATGCTGCACTTAAGCATAGCCGATCATATGCAAGAAGTGCAAAACAAGATGTCTCTGAATCTTCCTAGTGCTATGCAGGTTCCACAAAGAATAAAAAAGGAAAGCTTTGTCACTTTGGGTAATAATGACATGACGGTTTCAGGTGTCTAAGTTCAGCCTAACTCTCTATTCAGATGCCTTAAACTCTTAAAATCCTGAGTCATTACTTTCCCTTCATGCCTTATTTTCTGTTGGCAAACTAAAAGAAGCACAATTGCAAAAGTGGGTTGTGCTTTTGACTGCTGGGCATTTTTCAAGAAGCCCTTCCAGCTCTCTGCTGTGGAGTGAATTTTAGAATTGAAGGCATCATTTCTAATGCTTTGCTTTCGATTTCTGGCTTAATCCTCCCAAAGCAACCAAATTAACTCTGATGTTTAAGAACACTTTGTTGCTCTGCGTTGTTAGACTACTTGTTTTCTGATTCTGAAAGTAATTTTTTATGTGGTTCTTTATCCTCAAAGGTGGCAGAAGGCCTAGTTCAGCGAGATGGAGATTTTCTGATCAGAGATTCTCTCTCCAGTCCTGGGAACTTTGTTCTTACCTGTCAGTGGAAAAATACCTCTCAGCATTTTAAAATCAACAGAACAGTTCTAAAACTCAATGAAGCCTACTGCCGTGTTCAGTATCAGTTTGAACTGGAAAGTTTTGACAGCATTCCTGGTTTAGTGAGATACTACGTTGGGAATCGCGCACCGATATCAAAGCAGAGTGGAGCAATTATTTTTCAGCCTATCAACAGGACTGTGCCTCTCAGGTGTCTAGAAGAAAAGTATGGTGTAACTCCAGTCCGACAAAAAGAGCCAAATATCCTTGAAGGAAAATCAGAAGCTGCAAAAAGGCTGAGTCTTGGTACATCAAGCATGCAGTTCCCGGAGCAGAGCATAACCAGAGGAAAACTTCTGAGGTACTTGAATTTTGTTCTTTCAGCTCCTGGTGCAGGTGATGTGAATTTTCACTCTGACTTTAGGTGGAAGACTAGGCATGAAGGTTTGCTGACTTTTAGAAAAGGACTTTTAAGGGCCTAAAAAAATCAGCAAACCCAGAGAATGAAAGCAGATATAGATGTTGGAAGCACAGCAGTGGTGCACCTTATTCTTCAGTGCCTTGGCAAATCTTGACTGGTATGACCAAGTATTAAAATAAAATCTTGCTGCTGCTCCAGAGAGGGCAGTGTTCCCATATTTGATACTGATATTTGATTTGACCCATGGACAGATAATAGATCACATCTTCTGTGTCCAAATCCAGTGTTCCATTAAAAACTGTTTAACATTCAAAGAAATGCCCTCATGAATGCTGAAAGTTCACTCCTTTCATAGCCCATTCCATTGCTACCACAACAGCATGAAGTACCTTTTATTCTTGTAAGCTGCCCAAGTGTAAAGCGAACAGTCCTTGCACTGGTTATGATACATGCTGGTAATTAGGTGTGCATGTTAAGAGTGTTGCAAATATTGATATGTTTTTTGTTTGCATTTTTGTTTACCCTAGAAACAAAGAAAAAAGTGGTAGCCAGCCAGCTAGTTTGGATCATGTTCTGGAGAAAAGATTCCCTTTGAAGGCTCACCAGTCGGAGAGCTATCTGTTAATAGGTATGTTTTGTAATTAAATGTTTCACATGTGGAATTTGTGTGTACCCAGGTGGTCTGTTACAAAACTGCTGGACTATTCATTAAATTTAATGGCCAGTGTAAGCTGTGTTAGCATACTGCTTGCTTTTTAAGTCACTGGAACAGTTGTTTGTTTTTTTTTTTTTATTTATTTACAATGCACACAACTGTGCAGGCTTCTGCACCAAAATAATGACAGCTAAAGTTGGCATTCCTGTCCTTTTGACAGTGCTACCTTTCCTCACTTGTGCTTTACAAGAGCTGACTTGTTTCATTCATGTCATTCTGACAGAAGCTTATTAATAAATTAGAAGCAATGCTTCATGGAAATCCTAGTAACAGCTTTTTCTTGGGGTAAATGATGCAGATGTGGTAGTGTTCCTCCCCAGGAGAAAAGCATTACCATGGCTTCTGTACCCAGTTTTGTCCTTCATTTTGATCTCTCTTCCCCCATCCCCCCCTTTGCTGCTGTCTGGTTCCACAGCTATTGCCCATTAAGACCTGACACTAGAAAGGGTGTGCTCCTGTGTTTAATACTGGTATTGGCAGACATTCATAAAACAAGCCCTGTCCATGTGTAGTTGAATTTATCACATTATTCCAGTCCACAGCTGCAAAAGCTATGACAGTGAATCTGAAGAGTACTGCTGTGCATTTTGTCATGAGGTCCTCTGAGCAGATTCTGGTATCAAACTGCTTCTGAGTAGTGGCAGGCTGTGATTTGCAGATTTCCTTGTCTGCTTGAGAGCCAGCTGGAAACAAGCAGTAAAAACCACATGATGCAGCCAGCTGCTTTGCTGTAGGTAGCAGCGAATACCCCAAGATCTGCAGAGGCAGAATTTCTGATATAGGGTTCAGTCCTATATTGGATGCTGAGGTTTGCATATGCAGTGAGTACAGGATGAGGTATAAATACACAGAACATAGATGTGTTTCTTTAGCTCTTCAAAGAAGGTACTGTTTAGCAAAAAGGATTCTTTTAGCATCCCTGAAATGTATCCCTTCCATACCTTATTTGCAGGTTCCGGCTCGAATTTGGGAAGCTTTTCTTTCATCTCAAACTTGTCATTCTCACAAATGACTCATCTTTCATGTGGTGTGGCTGAAAGGTCCCATTTTTATAGCCTAGATCGGGTTACAAAGAAACCTATTTCAAGCCATGGAGACTATCCAGCTCTGACAGGATAGCTTATGTATCAGCAGGGACTGGAGTTACTGTCAGCACTACCACACAGTAATGTTATGGTGCAGCTGTTCTCTGTTTGGGATTTTGGGACTAGCTAATTCCTCAATGTAATTTCACATACATTTTTGTTAGCAAATGACTGACATATGACAGTATTTTCCTCAGGAAATAGCATTAAGAGTTGAACCCTGGGACAGGCATCAGAAATTGTCTATATTTTGACTTAAAATATCATTTTCCCCTGCAGGTTTAGGACACCCATCTCGATTACCTGAAGCAGAGACAGACTCCTGTCCAAGCTCTCCTGCATTTCGAACAGGCAGTGAACCGTCTCTAAGCCCCACAGCTGTTCAGAGAGTCACATCAGAGTCACAAGTAGGGGAAGCTCTAAGAGGATCAGACAGTCAGCTCTGTCCAAAGCCTCCACCTAAACCCAGCAAAGCTCTCCTGATGAAACCCCCAGATTCTTCTTTGGCTTCATACAGTGCAGAAAGTCGCTATTGTGAACTGAGCCCTACCAGAGATTCTGCATCAACAAAACAGCATTTATGTCAGAAAAATAGCTATGTGGAACATCTGACACGAAAGGAGGGAGGAAAGCACTCATTCAGGAACTCTGAAACAAACTATTTGATCCTGGAAGATGACCTTACAGTGAACTCTGCAGATCCTTTAGAAGCTTCAGCTGAGATGGTTGAAGATGACAGCTTCTTTTCTGCACCAGTTTTTGAGACAGTGTCTAGTTTTAAACCAAATGATTTTGAATCCAAACTACTTCCTCCTGAAAACAAGCCATTGGAAACATCAATGTTAAGAAGAGTCAAGGAGCTTTTCAACAACAACCATCCAAAGATTATTGCACAGCATATTCTCAGAATGGACTGCAAGGTAAAAAAACAATTCATTTTCTTTGCTTTGCTTTATATTGTGCAAGCTTGTATTTTCTAAAAGAACTGATTTGAAAAGATTAATGGGTAAACTTGCAGGTAATGGAACAAATGTATTGACTCGCCCACAGGCGCTGTTTTTCCTTTTGAAGAATAAGACTGTTAACAAACACTTTGGATTAATGGTAACCCACCATCCTTGATTTTTAGACTCAACTTCTCAGTGTTCCATACATCTTTTTAATCTCCTATCAGCTGCTGTATATCTGTGATTCAGCCTTTCTTCTACACTGGAAGAATAGCTCTCTCTGTGCTGTAAACCATGTAGAAGAATCTACCTGTGACAGGAAATAGCTAGTTAGATTGCAAGGGCAAACAGGAGACAGACATGACCTGGTTGCCTCCTGTTGGCCATAATATAAGACATTAAATGGAACTAAATATATTCAGACTTCCAAACCTAGCTGCTTTTCTGATCTTGGTCTGAGAGTGGCATAGGTGGCACTGGAAAACAGCTATCAAGACCTGCATTTTGCTGCTGTTGGAGAACTGTATTGCTAGTAGAACTGTTTAGAAAGATGTAAAACCACAAAGAACTATTTTTCACAATATTGATTTTTTTTTTTTTCAGCTTTCAAGGCTTGGAGATCAGAAATATGGAAGGAAAGATAGGAGAAGTCATCTCCTTACAAGATGATGACAGTGTAATAGAAGAAATGTAACTGTAGCTGAATCTGCACTACTTTGTTTGGACAATTAAGTGCTGTACCTGCCACAGAGCAGCCACAGGAATCAAGTGTCATGATCTTTATTGGGTTTTGGTTGGTTGGAGCTTTTTATTAAGAGCAGCCTCACTGAGAAGCAACAACATAGTGCTGCTTTCTGGGCAACTCCTTTGCAGACAAGAACAGAAGTGGGAAGGGTGGTGCCCCAGAGAAAAACGTATCTGTAGCACTCAGATAGTGCTGCTACAGAATCACAACATAGCTCTGGGAAGGGGGCAGATCATTGGAGCAGCAGTGGAATTGGATGAGTGGATGAGTGCCTGACAGCTGCTGAGTGCCTGCCAACAGCAAACACAGCTTCTCTCTCCAGTAGCTACTGCTAAGTGAGACGTTGTGGAGACATGGTGACTCAGAAAAATTCAGCTGTAGAGCTGCTTGGTCTTTTCAGAAGTGATAGCTTGTGCCTTCCTTACTATAGTTCCAAGAGTAGTAACAGCATCCTCTTACAGTTTAGTTGTCAAATTCACCTTCAGCCTAGTAAGAATAACCAAAATGCCTTTTCTTGTTAGTGTATGTTGTTTGAAGGCATAGGATATGCAGATCTTAGCCAAGTAGTAAGGTTTTTTGTGTATGTGTAGTATTTAATCAGCTTCTTATTGGTCTCAATTTAAATTCTATAGATTTTGGAATGGGGCCAAGGAAACTGGCCTGCTGGAAGTGTGGGAGACTGTACAAATAATTAAGTCACTGGAGTGTTTTATAGAAAGAGTTTTGGATTTGGAAAAGGAAGGGTAACTAGCTAGGACACGTAGAGAGCCTGGTTTACCTTCATATGACAAGGCAGAGAGCCAGTGGCTGTGATTCATTTGTAATTTGTTGCATACTACAGTGCTGATAAGAACTGCATGATACAGTGAACTTGGCATGTCAACTGGGCCAGCATAAATGCTTTGTACTGAGATACGTGATAAGGCTGAAACTCACAGGTCTTCTCTTGTGGCATCAGTTTGCCATTTAAATAATGACATGTCTACAAATCAAAGAAGCACCCATATGGTGATAGAGCAAGTATCTGCCTGAGAGGGCTTTTTGTGACCAAGGAGTGGCAATCACTTGTTACCTCCACCAGCTTCATACCACTGGCCTCTAGAAGTGAAACAAATCTAACGCTACATTTTGTACCAGTGAGATTGCTTTCATCATAACCAAGCAAGCCTGCTTGTTCTCTTTGACTGCTAGTTCCTCATACAGGACAGATGGGTTTGTAAACATGTCACTATACAGCTGTGAACCAGCAGATAATCTCCCATTATCACAGTAGTGTAGTTTTCCTTAGAATTAGCATGTATAATTGTTACTGCTATGACCAGTAGCTAATACTGTGTGTTTAAAAAGCAAAGGCACATTGGTGAAGGTGTTAGCTTTCATCTACCAACTTCACTAGGCACTCAAGATTCAGTGCCCTCCTTAAAGTCCTTTTACTAATAAATCCTTGTGAGAAGCCTGTGGTGTAAGCAGTTGTCTTTTTGGAAATGAAGGCAAAGATGTAATACATCAAGGCCAAAGAACAGTGCCACCCAGACAAGGATCAGGCCAAGTGAATATCATGTTTCTCGGAGCTTGCATGTGAAAGTCCTCCTGAAAATGTGGAGGACAGAATTTTGATAAAGCATTTTGGTCATGCCTGTGTTTCCTGAGGGCTGAATCATGCAAAAAAATGGTCTTTTATTGGTCTTTTTTTTTTTTTTGTGCAAGGCATCAGATGTGCTCAAGTTAACATTTTTTTTTTTCTTAGATGACTGTATTCTAATGTTGCAGGCTGTGCACTCAGCTCTACGTGCCCTGCACTAACCAGCAGGACTCCTGTGTGGCCAGGGGTTTTGTTTGAAGTTAGTTTCAAAACTCATGCACCCATTTTTGCCCTTGACAGGTGGCAAGGATACTAGAAGTCTCTGAGGAGATGAGGAGGATTATGGGAGTGAACTCTGGTCTCGAACTGATTACCTTGCCTTATGGACATCAACTGCGCCTTGACCTAATTGAAAGGTAAACATTCCTATTGCTCATTACCAGGACAGATGGCCAGAACCTCAGAGCATTGCTACGCTGTACTCCACCTTTTCTCAAAGAATGCTCTTCTGCCCCATTTCTGAATTCCTGGGTCCAGAAGATAATTTAGGGAGATGGCATGTAACTTTTTTGCACAGAAAAAATTCTTTAAGGTCATGGGGCAACTCCCTGCATACAGGGAATTGTATTGAAAGCAGAGGCCTCAGAGCTGCTGAACACTCTCAGCTCTCCTTTAAGACCTCAGGGGACTTACAACCCATCTAAGGACAGGTTTGTGAAAAGATTGAAGGCAGTAGCTTTCTGCAACTGAGAATGAGGCTAGAGGATGTAGCAAAGTAAAAAATGATCAGCAAAGCTTTCTGTGAAATCTCTGCAGAAGTTAAGGGGGGGGGGGAATTAGGGCCTTCTGTCTCTAATCTAGCTTTCCTACATCCATGTTACAGATTGCAGTAGTTTGGTTGCTGAAATTTAGGGGGAAGCTCCCAGGGATTTGAGTGTGGAGGACAAAAGGGATTGTGGCAAAACTTCAAAAATTGTTGATCCATTCATTGCTTGAGCAGAATTTTGTACTAGTAGTATCTTAGGTTCAAAGCCAATGTGTATTTATGTGCATGTATATCTGTCTATCTAAAAATCATATAATGGAGTTGCTGCTCGATACAAAGATGTTGGTAAGGCTGAGTTTGCTGGGTACACCAACATACTGAAAAAACCTTTGACTTGTCTTCTCTAAACATGTACAGCATAATGTATTATTATTTAATAATTTGTAGTAGTAGTAGTATAAATTGTTTCACTTACAGGCACAATACCATGGCAATAGGAATAGCTGTGGATATCTTGGGTTGCACAGGAAATCTACAAGACAGAGCAGCAACATTAAACAGGATCATCCAAGTCGCAGTGGAGCTGAAGGACTCACTAGGGGATTTGTATGCATTTTCTGCCATAATGAAAGCACTGGAAATGCCACAGGTAAAATTATGTTTCTTTGTTCCAAAATATGAGGTTGCTTAATATTTATGTAATTGAATTTATGTGATTTTTTTAAAGACTGAAGAAATCATCAGAACAGAAGCTTTGTCACTAGCAGAGCACCTTTCCTGCAAATTGCTATGGAGTCAATAATGGGCATTCTCTATTTTTGTATGAACAGGTCACTAGGCTGGAACAAACCTGGACCTCTCTAAGACATCATTATACCCAGACTGCCATTATGTATGAAAAACAGCTGAAGCCATTTAGGAAAGCATTGCATGAAGGACAAGATGAGTGGAATAGTGAGTACAAGGGATATGGGTTTCTACTTTCTTTTAACTCTCCCACTACTGATTTCCTGCGTCAGGGAAACGAGGCAGCTGCTGTTCTGATAGCTGTGCAGCCAGTGTTTAGATGACTGTGGACTTGTATAATGAATGCAGTGTAAAGACAATGAAATCTGCCAAACTGTGTGTGCTTGTGTGCATGTACCCATGCAGAATGTAACATTCTGCCCAAAGGCACTGTGGAGCAGAAACTGTGAAAAGTATATTGCAGTTACAAAACCTGCTCCATGAGGGAAGGTATTACTTGCTACAGCAGGTCTGACCATGTAATTTGTTTGTTACTTTCTATCCCAGAGACTCCACAGAACAATGTAACAGTGCCACTGCTAATGCCTCTCATTACCTTGATGGAGAGACAAGCTGTTGTTTTTGAAGGCATGGACCTGTGGGAAAGCAGTGACCAAAGCTGTGAAATAATGCTCAGGCACTTGGCTACAGCTCGTCAGATAGCACAGAATGCAGAAATGTACAGCTTGACTGCAGAACGGGTGCTGGAAGGTAGGCAGCACTGGCGGGAGAAACTGCTGCACATCAACAGAACGTGAGGGATAAGGGCTCTTGCCTAAGTGCCGTTAGAAAGTCAGTGCAAGAATTTTTTCTCCTCTTTCATGAGAGCTGGGACACCAGCAAATGTCCTGCAAGAAACTCAGTTTGAGGGCAAGATCAATACAGGTTCAAAGCTCACCACTGGAGTAGTTGTCCAGTAAGCAAAAGAGCAGAGCATACATTTTTTGCTAAACATACCCAAAAGTTCTCATGACTTAATAGGCTGACCCTCCCAGGAACTGAATAGAAGCACAGTAAGGAGTGAGGACAACTTCCTGTCTTCTGTACAATTTAAAAATTCCTACTCCGTTGTTTTTTTTTTTTTCCAAATAAAACACCATAGTAAGATTCTTTACAGCAGCACAATAATAAGCACTGAGATCTTGACCCTTTGCATCCAGAAAGCTGCAACAAGTTAACAATGTAACTTTGTATCTTAAACTTAAGCTGAGGGAGGGGGAAGAAATAGAACTATTTCTGGGGGCAGCAAGTATACATCAGTAATTATGTTTAAGGTCAGACTATGACAATTCTAGACCATTAGAACTGAGCAAAGGATAGATACCCCTGGAGCCATTTGTGTGCTGTTAAAATGCCACAGACTGAAAGGATTTTCACTGTTTTACTAGTTTAAATTCATCATGCAAAAAGAACCCAGCACACTGAAGCTTGTCTTATTTGGAGGGAATAAGGTCAAAAGCCATTTCTTCTGAATAACTTGCCTGATGGCATTCTTCTTATTTCCTAGGTTTCCAACCAGATGAAGAGATGAGCGAAATCTTCAAGACAGAATTTCAAATGAGATTGCTCTGGGGCAGCAAAGGAGCACAAGTTAATCAAAATGAAAGATACGAGAAATTCAGCCAGATTTTAACTGCACTTTCACGAAAACTGGAACCTCCTGCACTGAAGCTGGTGGAACAATTAAGTATATGAGAGTCTGTAAACACTATTTAAATTATATACTTGAAATAACCTTAACTGGTTTTTGGCAACTTGATACTGCACAAACTTCTTGCATTTCACAGGAAGTTTAGAACTTTTAACTGCACACTTGTTTTAAAACTACTGATTTCTAAACAAATTATTTATTTGTTTTATCACCAAGTCATTTAATGATCCCTGTAAGTAGTTAGGTTCTCTCTGCAAGATAGTCTTACAGCTTTTTGCATTTTGCCTGAGTTGTGATGCTTTATAGTGCCTAGGAGTAAGGGCACTGGCATCTTAATATTAAATTGAAGCAAACAGTGTAAATAAAATGATAGATATTAAGTATGTGACATTGCAGACAATTTGTTGTATAGTATTCCTTTAATGAATATTCAACTACTGTACATAGAAATGTGAATTAAAGTATATCTTTATCACAGAAATTATCAGAAAGGCTCAAATATCACTGCACCTGTGAAAGTAGAAAATTAGTTGTGTATGTGTTGGAACAATTTCTTCTGGTGTGTTTTTGTTGTTTGTTTTTTTTGTAAGACAGCATCTGTTAGTACTTTGGCTTTTGCTGGAGCCTGCACAACAGCAACGCTGCCACGAATTAACGATGAACTGGCAAGAACAAACAATCCAGATAATTAAAATGCTTTCAGATATGAGTAAATGTGGGTGTATGTATATATTAAACCTGCTTCATTTACTGAGGTGAATCACTTTGGTAAGTAGTTTGGTTTTGTTTTCTTTCTGGGATGAAGGCAAAGCACAAGCTGTTAGCACTTTTCATAGGGAATCAGGGTGAAGGACATTTAATAGAGTGCTTTTGCAGCAACTTGCATTGTCACATAGAGAACTGGTATATAAGCCCTCAGAAGCTGTATCAGTTTGTTATCAAAAATATGGTTAAAGTTGCATGTGCTTGTTGTCAGTAAACCTGTTTCTGGAATGAAATATTATTTACAGCATTTGCAAGTATTTGAATATGCTAACAAAATCAGCACCACCACAACATGAGGTTACAGACCTTATGCTGAAAGCATCCCTGTCAATCTTAACAGAAGACAAACAGGGAAGCTAATTACTTAGACCAGGAAAAGTTTTTTTTTTATTCCATGAAAATATTCTCAACAGAGAACACTATTTTTAAACAAAGCATTTAACATTTAGGAAATCAACATGTGCACAAGAAAGGATTAAAAATTACTGGAAAAGGTAAAATTTTTTAAGACAACTCACGTTCAGAATTTTAGAATAAGTGATTTATAACTAGCTGTGCAAGTACAAATGTTTTTTTTTGCTATGTTTAATATCCCTCATACAAGTTGCACTATCCCTCATGAAAACAACCTGCCTCCAAAGGAAGCAAATCCTGGTTTTAGAAAAACAAACAGTAGCATGAAAAGAACATTTAGTCCTTTACCAGGAAGTGTTATTACTGACCTGCAAGGCTGTTAGCCAGGCAAACCACAGACCCTTTAGCAGAAAATACACAAATCACATTTCCTTTTCTCTAACTTGAAAATTAAAAAAAAAGCACTAGATTTAAAAAGGAAAAAAAATCAAACCGAAACCAACAAACACCCCAGAACCCCCAAACCCAAAAAACTACCTAAGTAGTTTTGTCAGTATTGAGTAATGTCACATTATTATATAAATAACCCTGTATACAAGCTCCAAAAATCTAAACTTCAGTTTAATAGCCCCCATAATACACTAGGTCAAGCTGTGTAATAGTGGTATACATAACAAAAGGAATAAACCTCTACACAAATCACTCAGATTCAGTTTTACTGGTAGTACAGTTCCTAATAACACTGAAATTAAAAAGAATCCAGCACTGCTGCATCCAGTATTGCTTCAGACTCCAGAAAAACAGGATGTTTCAATTATGTCATTTCCCCAAACAGCAGGTGGCTGGGTTGACAAGCTTGCTTTGATACAAGTATCCCTTCCCCCAAGATCTCTAGTCTAATTCCTACCACCCTAACAAATCAGGTATGATCTATTAATAGGACCACAAATGGAAGGCAAGACAACAAAGCAATAGGGGCACTGCAGACAACTATATTTACACATATAAACATATCCAAATTTCAATTGTTTACAAGTAAAAGTGCACATAGATCATTATGAAGTATCACTCAAATTTCAACTGGTCCATACAATGAAGCATCACCTGGAAATGGACTAGCACTGCAGTTAATTAGAATTGGAACTTCATAGTGAAAAACTAAAAGACAGTTTCCATAAAAATCTTCTAAAAAAATATTAAAGTCAAATGAAGAGATAGACATTTCAATGTATAAAATTCATGATGCACCATGTATCCAGTAGAGCTCTAGAAAACACCTACCGTGGCTACCTCAGCAGCTGCAGCACTGTGGAAAGAGCTGAGACACAAAGCCCTTTATGGCATACTGTCAGTGGTAGTGTTGGCAAACAACAGATTTAGGCACTGTAGTTTAAGGCAGCATTTGAATGGCAAGTGGTTGACTTCTTGGAAAACAGTCATTAGCTTGCAGTGGTGAATCTCTCTGGTGGTGTTCCAGGTTTTCAGTGCTCATAACAGGTTACTGAAGATGGACCATACTTCTAGGAGTTTCTCTTGCTTGCATTGTAGGCTAGAGCTGAGATGTGTCATTTCCCCAAATCAACAAATACATTGTGGTCTCTTATCAGTTACGCCAAAAACTGGAATGTAATGATGGTTGCAGTGGTATAGTTTTATAGCAGCATACATGGATACTGGGATGAAACTCTAGCACTGAAGATATTTAGAGAAAATTATTTGTTACAAATTAAGACAAGCAATGATGGCAAAGTGTTACACTAACATGCCTGACTATCCCTAGGCATGCAGGAGGAGGTTAATGATGAGCATGGAGGTGGCACAGGCAGACTGGTAACTGACATATCTAAATGATTGCCAATTAAAATGGGTTGGCAAAGAGCATGTAATTGAGATAACCAAATAGCACAAGCTAAAGTATAAGCTAAAGAATAGTTTGCGCCTTGGGAAAACCTAGGACAATGAAAAGAAAGCAATTTTAGGAGCAGTAGCCTTTTTACTCTGGTAATGGAACTCTTTTTCTGCACAAATGAAAGAATTTGTAATACATCCTTACCTATATGTATGGAGATGCTAAGATGTTAGTGACTAAATGTATGTCTGCATGCATTCATGCAACTAGCTTTTCCCCTCGGGCTTCCCAGTCTAGTACCCCACCCCCCACACCCCCCAGCAGCTGCATGTAACCTCCTTCAAGATCTCGCCCATTTTCTCAGAAACCCGCTTCAGGAACCTGCAGTCCAAGAGGAAAAAGAAAAGAACAAAGTTACTGAAGGCCTTCGGAAGACAGAGAAGCGTGCTCAGTTCTAACAGGCCATTCTCAGGGGCTATACATTAGCCTTGTACTTAATTCCATGAACTCTTAGTAGAAGTACAAGCCACAGCTTTTACATAAGGTTTTTTTCTCATAGTAATCAAGTAGTGCAATGCAGTTTCTAGTCCTCAGTGATGTAATGGTGAGGGGAATTACTGTACATTTAAGACCTTGATTTTCGTCTAAACATGATTCAATTCAAAGACCAGCACAGATCAAGAACATAAAGTCATTCCCTTTTCAGGAGAAGTTTCAGTAAGACATCAAGCATTATGTGTAGCCTCCATTTGTTTGTTCAAGGTATCTAGGGTTAAAACAACAAAGTTGTATCCAATATGCAATGTTCTACATTACAAGTACTGAAAAGGAAGGCAAGAGGCAGGTCAGCGGACTTTCTGTCCTTAATCATGTTTTTTCCTGAGTATTTCTGTTGTGCTTTCAGAATGAGAAAACATTTTCCTGTTTAAGAAGTGAAAGCTGCCAAGTATTTGCTAAGGAAGGAAATTAATAATTTTCAGTAATTGAATTGTTAGTTATTACAGGAAAACCCCTCAGTTTCAAACATATAGTGTAAGTCATAAAAATTGGAACAGTAAATCTTAAGCAAATTTTAACACCGAGTAATTTTTTAGTTCTCTATGAAAACAAAGTATTCTAGGGAGCAGGAATCCTGATCTTTTTCAGTCCAATAGGTAAACTGAATTTAGTGCTTTGTAAGCAGGAACAGTAGATCAGTTAAAGCAGAAGACATTGGTCAAAATTACAGACCAGAGTAAGATGCTTTATTTAATATGGTCATCTCTCAAAAACCTATAGCAAACTCACATTGCAAAACAACAGACCATTGCTGATTTCTGGCATTCTGCTTTCCATGAAACTGTGTAAAACTTACTATTTTCCCTAGGGAATGTACAACTGAAAGTTGCCAGTTTATTCTTAGATATACGTTACTGCACCTTTGCTGTTTTTCTCTAGCGTTACATCTATATATGATGTTGGCACATAGCCTTCCTCTCCATTATGTCTTCGAGCTCTTGTCCACCCATCTCCTTTGTCTTCTTCAATAATGTACAAAATTTCCCCTTCTTTCATTGCTAGAGTGCCTTCATTGTGACCTGGGAAAAACAAGCAGCAAAGAAGTTTTTCAATGTTCAGGCAGAATTTCAAGTCATCTTTATCCCAGGGCATATCTTCCAGATGATATAAGCAGGAAGAACCAAAAACATGCACAAGAGAACATATGCTCAACCAGACTTACAGAAAAAAACCTAGACCAATTTCTAAAGCTGACTATTTGCCAATAGCTGTGCTATCATTTATCTTAACCAGTACAGAATTACTCCTTATGAATCGATTAATAAAATGTTTCCACTGACCCTATAAGCAAATACTTGCTCATACAATTATTTTACTAAAACCCCTTTTATCTCTCTTCTCTATTGACAAATAATCCATGCCTTATAGTCAAGGAATCATAGTGCACACTGTTAACCTTACCATCGAATGGATATATTGCCTTGCAATGTCCTATAGCTGGTAATGGATCATCATCTTCAAACTCATCATCAAACTCATTTGGATGTGCATGCTGCTGTGATGGGCCTCGAACTTCCTGATTTGCATCATCCGTGTAACTCCCTTCAGGGCTGTAATACAACGATTGGAGCGTGAGGACTCAGAATTCAGAGTTTTTGCTCTAGAACTCACAACACACACGCATCAGAGAAAGGCCAGACCATGGGACTCGCTCTGGGAATGCCTGTTAGCATGTTTTATATTTACTGCTGGAGGTGATTTTTTTTTTTTTCCCTGAAAATACTGATTTAACAAAGGCTGGGACTGAATTCTGCTACAAAACCAAACAAATTTGACATATATGTCTCTATGGAACATGGAAAACTGGTGAGCCTTATTCAGCAGAGTAAGATAGCTTTAAAAGGCACTGCTGTTTAATGAGTGAGTGTTTTGATTAGACACTGTTTTTATGGTATCATAATGACATGAAGTGTCCTCTAGGATTCAGAACCCAAGTATTTTCCTTCAAGAAAGACAAACTTTCAGAGGATAAGTGACAAACATTGCCCACTGCTTAACTCTCAAATAGATGTACTGATTCTAGCATAAGATAAAAAAGCATTAGAGATAGAATAGTGACCTCTCTCTGCCCTGTGTTACAAGGTGGTTGATGTCACTGCTGTGCCGCCTGTCGCTTCTGGCTGCTACTTTACCTTCAACTTCAGAAAGCCAGGCCTTGGGGAAAAAAGACAAATAGTTGTGTCAAAGAAAACTTGATGCTGAATCGCAAATACCATTTAACACAGGCACTTAACTGCAAACAGTTTATTTGTCAGTAGACAGCCACAAAGAGATGGCCTTCACATGTGAATGATTACTTCACATGAAGCATGAACTTATTCCTCATAGAAGCAATCAAGGTTGGAAAAAGACCTCTAAGATAGAGTCCATGCTTAACTTACAGTCTGTAATAGTCTTAAAAGGAAAAAAAAAAATCTTTAACCACATATGAATTTCAAAGTAAACACTTTACATCTTTAATAATGTACATCCTTATTCTAGCTAAAGGAGTGTACTTTAAAATATGGTAGCAAACCAAGAAAATAGGTCTTTCTGAAATTAAGTAGTTTTTCTGGGTGTTACATCTATAATGTGTAATGCAAAAATGATTTTACCACTCATTCGTATTTCAAAGGAACTGTTTTAGAGTCTAACCTCATTCTTGTGTATTTCCATCCGAAGACGGTCCATGTTGCTCATAGTCTCGGTTAACTTGGGTTGCAAACTGCCTGGATCACCCATCTGGGGATTTTTTTCATAAACATCCTTCATCTTGATGAGGGCATCTCTAAAAACATACAAAATCAACCGTAATTACAAAAATGACATACACCAGTACTGATCCATTAAAGCTAAAATAGTATTTATGTGCAGAGACCCTGACCCTCAACACAGTACTAAGCACAGACATGAGGAACTACTGGATCCTGCACCATGTGTAAATCCTTTTCACATTCTGTCATCTTAGCACTTTCCAGCCCTTCCTTGTGTTCTGCATAAGCACACACAACTGTCAACTCTTCTCTATCCAGTCTCCATACTGTTTCCCATACTGTTCATATGCACCATTTCCTAAACATGAACATTTTTTTAATGCACCAAGTTACAGCTCTCTGGCTCAATGGAGATAGGCACTGGTTTATTTCCTTGTGTGCATTTTCTATGCAACCTTAGGATCAAGATGTGTATTATAGTAAAGAAGAAAGCAACACTGACAGAACCTACATGCAATAAACCATGAATAAAAACATGTTTTCTAGTAGCCTGGACTAGTATATTCCCTCCTAGCTTCTAAGCACTGTTGACTTTGGTAGAGGACTTTGAAAAATAGAACGATTACAAAACTAAAAAAATCGCACTCACTTTTGGTCTGTTTCCTTCTGTAGTTCTCTGTTAAGTTCATCAATTCTCTGTTGCAGTTTCTTGCGTCTTTGTTCTGGAGGGAGATGGCTGAAGTCTTCTAATGCAGGGCCCTGCAAGTAGAATTATTGTTAAACAAGTAACAGGCACTTATCTGGAGATAAGTGACACACCCACACACGGACAGTGCTTGCTGGAAGCAGGATGGCCCTTCTTAACAACTTGACAGGTTCTTGCTGCCAGATCCTAGTCGCTCATTCAAGGTTCTTACTGCCTTCTCTAACAGTTGGCTCACAGAGGTAATTTCAAACTATACTTAATTATTTTTCTGAAAAACCGAGGCAGGTACCTCCTACTACAGCCGCTGCACTTAAAGCGGTTTTAAAAAGGATAGCATTAATTACTACAGAGTAATTTCAGTCAGAACAAAAATCTGAAATGGGTAATATGTATATAATTGATTCTTCCTCTAGAGTTTGTGTTTTAGGGCAATCTGGATACTATCAAAATACTGTGTTTTGGATCTTCATTCCAAAGTACTATTACCATTTTCTTCTGGAAATTCAGCAATCTTGCTAGAAAACATCAAAACAAAAAGTATTGATGCATTTTCCCTCAAGTAAAACTAGTTCATAGACCATGTACATAGAAAGCCTTTTGCATATCAAAAATTCAACTTAAATTTCTTAATCTGAATCAAAAGTTCAATTAGTCCAAGTCACTAAAAAAAAAAAAAAAAATTGTGTTCCAGGGAGGGAAAAGCCCCTCTTTCCAAACTTACTTATTTACTAAAGCTTAAGACTACCTATTGTTATGAGCCCAAACTTGCAAGGTTTGATCCCAAACTTGTGCTAAGATCATCAACAGGATTGAAGGACTTGGGTCTGCAAAGCAAGGGAAGATGGTTTTACAGATCTTGCGAGTTTGTTGTGGAAACTCTCCCCTCAGGGTGGCAGACACAGTGTTAATTAACAAAGTTAAGTTACATTGTGTCCTAGTTGCCTAAAAATGTTTGGTTTAGCAGAAGAAACCCACTTGTCATAACAGTAACCCTCCATAGAGGGTTCTGTCCAGAAGAAACTTGACAGAATCTTGATTGTTGACACAACCAGCCTCACAGTCAGGTGCCAAGCTTTTAGTACCCTCTCTTAAATCTTCTTGTCCCTCAACTTCTTGCTTCTTATGCACTTGTAAAATTATAATCACTGCTTTTTAAGAAGGGAATACAAGACACCATAAAAGGAGGGTGACTAAAACAAGATCTGATGCAGGACTGTTTCTTTCTAGAGGGAAAAAAGGAATTAAAACCTTTCAGGTGCTTTTACACACTATAAAGAGACACCAAGCACGTTTTCTGTACCATTCTTTAGAAGTTAGTTTAAACCAGAGTATCCTACAGCAATAATCAGAAGTATTTTTGTGGACTTTTACTGATTTATTCTGCAAAACAACAATATTAAGGTGTGGTTTTCAGTTAATAACAGCTTTTGTAATATTAAGCATAAAAGATCACCTTTCCTACAATTTCTCTGTTCAAAGGAGCAGATTTTGCAGTAGTCAGTATTTCTCCTTTACACAAGGTTTATAATCGTTTTGTGTATCTATTTTTATGTGGCTTTAACAATTTTCCTGACAAAGAGAAACCACCAGTAATTCAATCACTAACTCATGAATACTGGTGAACCCTAAAAGTAAAAAAGTCAGTTTTAGTTGCAGACAGATTACAATCTAATTATCTCACAGGGATAAGCAGGGATGATTGAGAAGACTGCGTATGAGTGGAAAATCTGAAGATGTAATTCAGCACCTGACTTAAAGCATTTATGATATGGAAACACTTTCAAAAGATTACTTCCATGCTGTCTAGCAGAAGTACAGCAGACAGATCAGCACACGGGCTTACCATCTTCACCGACCACTGCTCAGTTCAGTTGAAAGCAGAAAGAAACGGGAAATTATTCACATGCAATGACCACTTACAAAAATTATTAATGTCTAAGAAATATATCTTCAAAAATTATAATCCTCAAGTAATATTTAACTCCCCCCTTTTCTATGAGCACAAATAAAGCAAAATGCAATAATCAAAGATGCACTTCTGCTTTAAGAATTCTGCATTAAAAAAATTACAAAGCGATAATGGGTAGTTTAACTTACAAAATTCTAAACACAACTTCATTAAACTACTTTTGAATTTTAGTGTTTTGACTAATATGCTAAAGAACTTCTGTTGTAGGAGAAGAAATACACACACAGCCAACACTGCACAAAATAGCAGAACTTGATGATGATGAAGGACTGGCCAGCCATTTATGCAAATCATTTAATTATAGCTAACAATCCACTACCATCACTTTTACAAGTGTAATTTTTAGAACGTTTTTGCTTTATTATCACAGTAGAACTACAACACATGAAGATCATTTTTGTGGTCAGAAGTTAGTAATTTTACTTTCCAAAAACTTGAGTAATTGCTACTATCCTAGAAATGTTTCAGTTCAGATTAAGAGTTTATCCTTAGAGAAAGAAAACAAATCATGGGATGCCACAGCATTTTGAAGATCTACCATTCTTTCTGTGACTTGGGACAGTCCTTTCCAGAGAAGGGACAAGCAACTTGGAACATCTATACATCTAACAATTTATGACCCTGAGCAATTGTTAAGGCTGTCAACTAGGGCACCCACACAAAATCAGAATCTCTAGCATGAGGAAAGTAAAACACCTGCACAAATGAGACATTTGCTAGAAACCTCAATGAAGTCCAAAGACATTAACACAGCTCCAAACTACACTTCTTGTTCAACATTAGACAGAGTCTTCTATGAATACACATACATGTAAGATCTATGTATCACTGTTCAAAGTGCATCAGGTTAGAAAGGACCTCAAGGATCATCTGATCCAACCTTTCTTGGCAAAAGCACAGCCTAGATAAGATGGCCCAGCACCCTGTCCAGCTACACCTTAAAAGTCTCCAATATTGGGGAATCCACCACCTCCCTGGGGACATTATTCCAATGCCTGATTGTCCTCACTGTGAAAAATTTTCTTGTGTCTAATCAGAATCTCCCCAGGAGTAACTTGTACCCATTACTCCTCATCTTTTCCATGGGATTCCTTGTGAAAAGGGAGTCTCCATCTTTTGGCTCTAAAGCCACCCTTTAAACACTGGAACATGTATCAAGTAGCACTAAGCAAAGACCTCTCATAAGCACTATCCGGAAGCGTTAAGCTTTCAAAGGATAACAAGCAGCACACAAAAGCAGCACTGATAAAGCAAGTTGCACTTGCTTACACTTAAAGACTTTGTTCAATAACCTTTTCTGCAGCTACGGTTTCCTTCTTTTGCTATACGTCACAATAGGCAAATCTAATGCATGAAGCACAGAACAAGGGTTGTCTGGTTTTGTGATCTCCAGTGCCTTGAGGGAAATCTTGTACAGGACACGTTAAACAAAATCACCAGTGTGCTTCCTGTCTGGTGTACACCAGCTCGTGGATACATCTCAGCAGAAGCAGAAGCAAATTAAGTAGCATTGAGTAGGTTCTGCATGTCAGTACCACTGGACAACATTTAGCTGAGACAAAATGTGAAAGACAACTAACAGCTATTAAGCACGGAATCAAGATATATTATAAATACAAAACCGATCAATGAGATTTAAAAAAAAAAATCTATTAGAATTACAGTTTACATTTAAGTTGAAAAGGTACTTAATACATAATAATGTGATGCCTGTTAAAATGCTTGCCAGGAATTTCAGAATATATAAAAAAAAATATCAAAGGTTGATTCTGAAGATTTAGGGAATGAATTATTTAATACTGTGTGGCATTCAAGTTAATCCAGATTTGTAGGATACTAGTGGCTCTTGCTAATTTTTATGGAATAGTGTTCTATGTTAAATTCGTTCACTTTTACAACAGGAACAATTAAATGTAAGAATTAAGAAAAAAGGTACCATTTTACATTTGCTTCAGTAAGAGATTCTAGAACTACCAATACTATGAGCATTTGTAAACCAAGAGTCAATACATTTAGTGATAACTGAAAGGAGGTATAATAATCAAGACATTGCCATTGCAACAACTATCTAATCTAGTTAGTTTCTCACCAAGTACTGAAGAAGGAACACACATTTCATGACCAGAACTAAGCATGAAGTGAGTGACTCAGATGGGAAAAGGAGAAACTTTCTTCTACAAAATACTTAAGGAGGACCACCACAATTTTCTAGCCAGAAAATCATGGTGGTAGAAACAGTATTTCCAAGATATCTTGGGGCCTGAAATAAAACTTACTTTAACTCATGCTGTGACATCTTCAGTGTAACTCACTATATTTCAAAGTAACGGTAATGGAGCTTCTAAACCAAACTTTACTGCAATGCAGCATTGTCTCCACATAATGTCAGCAGCAGTCAACCATCCTTGAAGCACTTAAGACATTAAGACAATATTGCTTTCAAGTATCACAAAATCATGAATATGTAATCAAATGCATCAAATTATGTCATTACTTGGATCAATAAGTATCATAAAACATGCATATAGTGAGAAGCCTATGCTTCACTGACATTTAACAATAATGTGCCAGTACATTTATCACTAGCACTATGTTATGAGGAAACCACTTAAGACTTTCCTTTTATTGACTTCCAAACAAATTCTGTTTGCAGAATATGCACTACAAATTAGAGGCACTATAAAATGGTAAATCTCAGAACGTGGCATTTGGTAGTAACTTTTCACTATTTTTACTGAAAAGAACCTTGGACGAACAAGAACAATTCATTAATCAGCAAATGCATCAAAATGTAATGTTTCAAAAATCAGTATTTTTGAAATCTGCAAGCAACATGTGCTGTAGCATTTACATCCAAAAGAAATTAAGTATCTCCCCCTTCTTGGTTCAGTGACATAATCAAGTACTGTTATTTCAGTTAAAAGTAAATAAGACATCTGACCTGTCAGGTATTTTCTGTAGTGATATACCCAATGATAATTACTGCAAATATACGTTACATGATGGTAGGAAAACATTTGTGAATGTGAACGACAATGAAGAAGAGTATCAAACGCATGCTGAGCACCCTCTTTATAACACCTTCTTTTCAAGCACAAGTATTTGGAATGTGATGAAGACCATTTCTGGTTTGTTTTACTTTTAACCTGTTGGTAACTTCTGTACAACATGAAACAAAGTATCCTAACAGTGACCTATCACCGAAGTGTTACTTTGAACAAAGTAAGCCTTATAATGAGGGTGAAGAGCATTATAAAAGCCACATAACAAACACACTGTTCATAGCCCATCATGCATTTGAACTTGTTATCAAACTTACCCCTCTTTTGAGGCTTCTGAAAGAAGAAATTCTGGGCTTCCCTGTTTTTATGTCACTCATGCAATAATGCACTGGTTCAATGGAGAATATGGGATACTGGGACCCATTAGGAGTACTGGATGTATATAAACTAGTAGGGGTTAGGGGTGGGGATTGTGGCTAATGTGGAAATAAAGAAAGCAATAAATAAGCCAAATGTTCAAAGTGATTTTAAAATGAAAATTCTGTCTTACAAAAATAGAATTTCCATCCAACACAGAAACAGCTTGTAACATTCCAGACACATTTACACTACAACTGCATTGATTTTTAAAGGTTTCTGACATGAATTGATCTTCAGTTAAAGGTTGGTGCAGAGAATGAAGGAACATATAAAAAAGCTCCAGACTAAACACTTCCAACAGATGCCTGATTTTTGTCTTAAACAGGAAGTTCTGCTTTGCCCAACTTTAGTTACAGTGCTTCTGGAAGCTTCTGCATTCTTGCTCATTGTTTCTTCCTACATTTTGCTGTACCCTACCCAGTAAACAAAAATAGAACTATTGGGTACATCTATGAAGAATGACAAACAAAACTTATGCTCCAGCTCTCTAGTTGAGCTGGGCTGACATGACGGCTGCATGGTATTCTTAGTATCACCAGAACTTCCTCCACTTTCGCCCTTTCCTTTTTTCAAATTGCCTCTCATTTTTTTCCTCTCTCAGACCTCTGGGTACTTTTTCTCAGTTCAACTTTTGTGTACAATTTTCTCTGCACCACAACTCATTCTTTTTCCAAAAAAACTTTGTGTCTTTAACGACATCAAAATCAGGTAAATGCATATCTGGAAGTGAAGACCAGACAGTTTCAGCTAAATGAATGATCAAAGGCTACCATTAATTCTCCAGCTACAATAACAAGCAACTTTTTTTTATATTAGCTAATTTAAGACTGTATTTTAAAACCCATCAATAGTATTTGGAATTAAATTTGTATTTCCTGGTAAGAATTCTGCTCCCAGGTGCTGCAGATGGCCCCTCCATCCTTCCCCAAAACAGCTAAAAAAACAAAAGGACATAATCTTCCATTTCCTACAGGTCCTCAAGGAAGAAATGCATGCAGTATGTACATATGTGTGTATCTGTGATTCTGTACAGGAAACTGTATGTAGCATTCAGAGAGTCAGCCTTACTAAGTGAACAAACTGGGAAGAAAGAGTAATGAAAGTCCTGTCAGCTTTCTTCAGCTCTCATCAAGTTATTTCTTATAACTACAGTAAATGCCAAGGTCCAGACTAAACCACTACTGATTTTCATAGCTTCCCTCTCCAAAATTCTTGGAAAGATGTTTTGTTGTCAAATTGGTAATTATGATCCAATTACAGAACAGGCTGAATCTCACCCACCTCTGCAGACAAATGCAACAAATACACTAATGCATGAATGCATCTGAACTATCAATCAATCAATTATACAATCTGTTTCTACTTTGTAATACACAGCTGCAGATAAGTAATACACTAACAAGATCTAAGAATAGTTTCCTATAAGAAATGGCAGAAACTTGGAACATTAAAATAACCTCATAGAAACTTGTAGGAATAATTAAAATCACTCACTGATACACTCCAATATTAAATGACAATCTAGCATAACATTTAAATATATATATGCTTCATTATTCACTTATATAGCTAATGCATGTGCATGGGGCACAGAAACTGTTAATTGAAACAAGCAATTTCTCTGCTTTCAATTTTTTTTGAATAAGGAATATTTTTCCTTATTTCATAGTAGTATTTCTTCTGAGCCAACACCTGCATGTATCTTCAAATGTATGCTTTAGTACTGAGGCGTTTTCAGATAAGCCTCAGAAGTTTTCAAAATTAGCAGCAGACATAAAACTATGTAACATCTCCACATATAGACAGCAATAAAACGCAACATTTAAAAGGGGTTCTGAAGTCTGCCCAATTCCAAAGCATATTCTCTTCCCTCCCCTTATTTTTACATGCAAAATTGTCTATCACTTTTTCTATGCAACTGCAGAAAGTCTTTATGGAAACTTTGAAATGGGAAGCTACTGCTATCAAATAACTATTTGAAACATTCTGGGACACAAATCTTCCCCCACTGAGAACTTGATTTGTAATATGGTAGCATCCAAACCTAATCAAACCGCCAGATCTGTTTATGCAGATTTTAAAAGACAGCAGCCAGCAAGGGGAGAGTTATTTTAATGTAAAAAAAAAAATTACTGCTTCCATGCACTCTAGGTCTTCACATTTTCATTTTCCAAATAGTAATTTCTTAATTGTTACCTTTGGCTTTTTTCCAAATAGCCACAGCTTTCCTTTAGCTTTTCCCACTGTAGTTTTTGAATCATTTCTCATTCCTTCCTGCTTTGGTGTACTGATGGTTCCATCAGAGATAGTTCTGTAAATATTCTGGCTGTAATCTTCAAATGGAAAATCTCCAGGAGGTTCAAAACCGGATTTGAAGCAGTCTATCACTAGTTGAGAGTCCTAAACATAGGACATTAAGGAGTTTAAAAAACAAACCAAGCAAATCCATCAAGAACTAGAGACAGAAATACACAGAGACATACATTTTCCCTTTAATTGCAGAGATGCACAGATGGGAAAGAGAGCTCAGAATTGATAGATTCTGAGCTTTTGGATAGATCAAGTTAAAGATATGTTCCTTTTTTCGCAGCAGTATTACCGTGAGTATAAATCAACACCCCACTATTCAGAATCCAGCAAATACGCTCCAAGGGTTATCACAAGTTTAAAACAGGACGTGCTTTAGGGCCAACTACTTCACCTTCTAATCCTTCAACATCAGCACTGAAATGACGATAACTTTAACAAACTAGATGTAGTAAGATGTTACAGACAATAACCTGTATTAGAAGAAATAAGCCAATAGCTGCAATCAAGCAAGACATAAAATGATACTTTGTTAATGGAACACACTTTGAGATTAATACTACACACTGCAGAAAATACCAACCACACTGGTATTCTAGGACATTTCAGGACAAACAAAACAGTATGTCCAAAGTCACATACAGTGAGAAAGTGTCAAAGACCTTCAGATTACAAGAAAGCAATAAACCAAGACACTGAAAGCAATAAAGACACTGAAAGTGGAATTGACCATTTAGGCTAAAACTGAAGTCACACCACCTCTCAAGCAGACAAACATTGGACAACAGAAAGACAGACGTCTGGGGTAAGGTCTGTCTTTCTCCTTTCCACAGCTTCCATATCAGTTAAATTGCTCAGGCACATTTAACAAGTCACTCAATTCTACTTACTCTGTGTTCATCAACAGATTTCGCTGCTAGGATCATCCCTTCTAAACATTTAGAGATTATTGGAATAACCTTGCGCTCGGAGTCAGCAAAGCCTTTGTAACATTCACTGAGTTTGATAGTCCTCCTTTCATCCATTTCTTGAAGTTGCTGCAAGCACAAAGCAAGATAAAATAAACTTCATGTGCAGATTTTTGTCCCTCAATCTTGATGTATTCCAATACCATGGTCACCAATGTAGTGCAGAATTGCTTTCCCAGTGCTTTTATTTGCTTAGCAAAACAAATAAAAAAAAAAAGTCAAGCCTTTTCAAACACTGACTTAAGATGCACAGAACAGTAATCATGAAGTTGATATACTTTACATATTTTTTGGAAAACAAAAGGACTGGATTTTCTTTTCCTTGTTCTTTTTTAAAATATATGTACAGTGTCTACAGCCACCTATCTAGTTTAAAATATTTATTTTATGCAAAAATGAAAACTACAGTAGAAATGAGTATAATTTCTTTACATCTCCTTAGTTCCAAATAATTTCTCTGGTGATAAATATCTCTATCTTGCTTTTACTTTTATAGTTTCCAATAAATAGCAATGGCTTAAAAATAATTAGAAATATTAAAATTATATGCTCTTTAGACATAATTAAATATAATTAGAAAACTGATTAAATAAAAATGCTATTAAGATAATAGCCCTAGGGTGAAAAAAAACTCTAACAAAACCCCATAGTAAATACATCAGTAAGTTATCAAAAAACATCAGGATAAGAAGCTGGATCTTTCCCGTTCTATTCTAACAAGGGCAGATGTCTCGAACAGCATCCAATTTCATCTCTCTGCAAGAAAACAACAACCTAGTCATGCTAAATCCCACTTGCAAGGTTTTCCCATAGAATGCTACCAAATAGTTGCAAGGAAATAATAAGAATGTACTCCCAAGAGAAAGCAGGATTAGGCCTCTCCACTCTTACTGGAGATTTTGAAAAAACATAAGTAATATTTTACAATAATAACAGATTTTCGCCCTAGAGAAATAAAGGCAATAAACCAAAATCCTGGTCCAAGGTACAAAGATGATCAAACTCTTTCTCCTGGGAGTTGACGCCAATTCTTCCATTTGTGTGCTAATGCCAGATCTACTGCAGTGCTGCTTAACAGTTTAAATATTACAAAATTCTTCAATAAGCCAAGTCTACTTTGTCCTGTGAATTCAAGACTTCCTAATAAGTTTTTTTTAAAAACATGAAATCCTTTTTGCTCCTGGAAAATATCAAGCTTTCTTAACTTGGTACACCTTCAAATGAAAAAGGAAAATATGGACTTCATCTCCTTATTCCATGTCTCAGAAGCAGTTTCTACAGTCGCAGTATTGTTCCAAATGGTTGACTGCTGTACATGTCAATGCACTTCTCAACTTTCCCTCAATTGCTGCCCCCAACTACTTTAAACTAGCTTTGCAAAGCCTAAATTAAAAACAAAACCAAACAAAAAACAGCCAAACAACAACAGAACACAACCAACAGAAAAAAAAAAAGCTACATGAAGCACCTCGAAAAATCTCCTTTCTAAATGCAAAGTATTGAAATAAATAAGTAAAAGCTAAAGGTCAAATTATTTATTATTTTACAGAGTTCTGTGGATTGCTGGTAATATTGATGAAGGAGGGGGGGGGGGGGTGATGGTGGGAAAGTACTTCTGCCTTCAATTCACCTATTTCATACCTGCACATGAGATACATTAAACCACATCATCACAATGAGCTATATGCTTTCCTTCATCTGTCAGAGTCAAAGCATTCATACACTCAAGTGCCAACAGAACTAGTGACCAAACCTTATTAGAATGATTGTTTTAGTTGGCTCTCACCCAGATGTCTAAAATGCTTATTTTGCCACACCTCTTCATCAATATCTACAGCTTATAACATACAGACTGTGTAAATATTTTCTCCACAGAAAACATAACAGATTATTTTCATTAAAAGTCTAAGCATATTTACTGTAAGCAGTAAGTCTCATGATAAAATGCAGGTTGCATCAAAAGTATGATAAATGTGGATAAAATTATCCACTAAAATAACATTAAGTTTTAAGTCTTAAAATCTTAGTCTTAAAATCTTTAAAATCTGCCTTAGAAAATCAGATGTATTATCTCTGTTAATTATTTTACCTTATAAATCTGAGGAATGACAATGTAGTAGTGTTTGTGCTGTTCTCCATTAAAATTCTGTAGTTGTGCAGCATACTCGTTTTTGTTTTCATCAGCCATATGTGTGCGCAGGTTTAACTGTTGCTTAGCCTAGTAGGAAAGCCTCATTAGTTCAAACATGTCTTGTTGTTTTCAATGACATACAGCACTATTTTATTTATTTTACCAACTAGGCAAAAATATCTAATCACAACTAATCAAAACTGACAGTCTTATAACTGAAATGAAACGAATGTGAGACTTGATATATACCAACAGTCTACAGACACAATTTGTTCTATATACAAAGAGAGGTCTCCCTTCACCACGTTGCTTAAATGTGTATCCTAAAAATCATGGAAGTGACTGAACACATATACCACAAGGTACTCAACAGTAAGCCTGCCAGTTTAAGGAAGATAGTCATCATCTCAAGAGCATCATTTTAACACTAATGAAGCATACTCCCTCTCTGCTCTGTCATATATTTTATGGCAACTTTGATTTTGCACGTAATTAAAAAAAAAAAAAAAGTGTATTTTACTTGCAATTTATAGACTTAAACAACTTTGTTCCAGTAGTGACAATAAACACGTAAACCAAATAATTTTTGTAATAGAGAGTAAAGAAATAAATGGCGCCACTCTCACCTTCTCAACGTCAGCCTTTGTCGCATTAGTGTCGTTGTCCAGTCTTTCGTAGCTTTGCTGTGCCTTCTCTGCCTCTCTGCATTCTCGCTCAAATTTCTTTTTGCTCTACAAAAGCCACAACTGACTGTGACCACTATCCCATTTTGGGGATACAGTACAGTATTTCTGAATTATAAATATCAAAGCTCCCATTTAACTATCTTACATTCACTAGGTACCTTTAAATAAAGGCACTGTTCACATAGCAACCAAGTCTCACCTTGAAGTACTAAGCAAGGAAACAACTGTAATTTTGCTATAAAATACCAGGTGATCAAAACCCAAAATAACTGAAGATTCATGGTTAATTATAAAGAAACAAGCCCACTTTCTAGCCTGACTTCAATAACCTAAATAAAAGCTAGGGGGCAGAAAACTTAAATCTGGACTTGTATGAATAGCATTTTCAAGTTCCCTTCTATCAATTAAGTGAATAAATTCAACTACCTTATTTTGAAGGTAGTCTGAAGGACTTATTATAAGATCTTAACACATCCATCCAGTATCATCAGTATTCGTATAAACTAGCCTAGCTGTAAACAGCACAGGCAGCAGGATTCAATCTACTTGATATTCAAATTATCCAGCTGTTATCCACAACTGCTGTAGGAAAATCTGCATCTCAAAAAGTTAGTATCTCTAGAAACAAACTAGGAGATTGTGTGTGTGAGCACTGCTCTCCTGCTTCAGTGCAACTGAAGGTAGTTGAGGTAACCATTTCCATCAAAGGCTATATGCATTTAAAAGATTCACTTTGCATTCAAGTAAATACAGTACACTGCATCACAACTGTTTGAGGTGAAGTGTGGGAATTATCTCAGTGAAGGGTAATAGCATGTAAAAACTACCACACTGATCTTCTCACCATGACTTAAACTGTCTGATATGACCCTGAAGCAAGACACTGATTATCTGGGTCCACAATAAAATAGAAATTCAGCTCTCCAGGACTACTGTTTCATGATAATCTGGACCGATGCTACAATAGATTTCTAAAACCAGCCAGCATATTAGAATGCATCTTGAGAACACCTGGTTGAATTTTATATTTTCTCATCAATAAAACAAGTCTCTCAAGAAAAAGGAGCTTATAATCTGTTCTAGGGACATTTGATTCCTGCATTTCTGTTAAAAAGTAATTCTACCTCCTGAAAGTATAATAGGTCTATAGTGGTCCTCTTGAATAGACCTCATATAACAAGCCCACAAACTCAAGTTAAATACAGTGATTTCAGATTTCACATTCATAGTAATAAATTGTCATTATTAAGTACTCTCTAAACAAAAAGTAAGCTGTGGAGAAGCAACCAAAGAAGCCTGTACTGAGACGTTAAAACCAAATTCCTTTATGCCAGATAAAAAACAAGGCTTCATTCAAACATACACGAGATTTTTTTTTTTTCCCCAACAGGGAGCTACAAATCCATTGAACTGTATTTTGGATGTTACTAACTCTGCTCTGGACATTCATTAGTACAGCTAAATGTTTAAGCAAGACAGATGACAACAGTTCTGCTAAGTTGTATGTTTGACAGGAGAAAAAAAACAAACCGAACCGAAACACAAACTCACATTATCCATCTGTTTCCAGCACATGTCCAGATACTGTTGAGCCTTTCGCCCTTCCTGAAGATGCTAAAAATACCACAAATAAGTTTAATTTACATATTTTTTTTTTTAGCACTGTTACCATTAGTCCCTGCTCTAAGTGATAATGCTTTGGTGTGCAGTATATCTCAGAAGTTACCAGTACTTTTTGGAAGACATTACTGATGATATTAGAACAGTACAAAGATAAAAATTACACTGGCAAAAAGGTTACTAGTAAGCACCATCAGCCAAGATCTCAGTTTTAATAACTGTAGTAACGCAGTACAAAAAAAACACAGAATAACTTTAGTTTAATGTAGGTATTACAAAACCTACTGATTGCAAAATTCCAGGAACTGGGTAAATAAATACATCAATTCATTAGAAGACATACCCATTTTGCTAACTTATTATCAAATAAAGCAACAGAAGTTACCATTTTTCTCTCAGTTTTTAGATCATGAGAGTATCTCATCAATTCTCCATAGACTCTATGTCCCATTTCTTCTGCAACTACTTCTCGTTGTCCTGCATAGTCATTCAATTCATTAAGGATGTTAAAAAAGGCAATACATGAAGTGAACCTGACAAAAGCACAAACACACACGCACAGAAAATGAGACAGGTTTTTTTTAACATAGTTTGTACTCCTGATTCAATTTAAAAAAAAAAAAAAATCATACAATTGTTACAATAAACCTTATCTTAATGCTAATTCGATTATAGGAGAAATGCAAGTTGGGAAAGCCTATTTTAAGCCTAGCATGTACTCTATGTTGCAACATCTCTTCAAATACATTTTACAAGAATATGGATTTTTGTGGATGGAAAAGAAAGAAGAAGAATACTACCTGGAAAGCCCTGTAGTATACTGGTATCTCCTAAGCTGTCAACTGAGAGGCCTGAGCTTGGGAATGGATACATACATCCCTAGGCTCGGAGGCTGAACTTGCTGCAGAGATGATGTGCTTGGTAGTCTTGAGGGTGGAACATGCCAATCATACCACTCAGAACAAGTTTGCTATCAGCTCTGGAGACAGCTGCCTGTTTGCCTGCCCACCTCTTGGCTGGAAGTAAGGTGCCACTATGGCTGGCACTAAAAAGGGGGGGAAGAGGAGGGGCAAAAGGGTAGAAAAGTGTGTGTGGAAGGGAAGAAAGGAAAACAAAAAACAGGCACCACATTAAAAAAATACATCTTTCCTTCTTAACGGTGGAATACAGCCATCTCCATAGTCTTGGCTCTGGGGAATTCAAATGCCATCCTAGCACTAGAAATCCTACTCCCTGTGGTACAGGATCTTTAGTTCAAAAAGCTAGAGAAAATCCCAGGCACTCTATGCACAGCATGTGCTCTGGCTGCAATCTGAAACTTGCTCACTTTCTTTTCTTTCTAGGAGTGATCACTAAAGAAAAAAGGAATTAATTTTCTAATTAAAAAATTACTGTGGACAGCAAAACAAGCACCTCTCTGCTAAATAGTCATAAAGTTGCTTAGCACAAATTGCACCTCCACAGTTAAGACATTCACTCACTCTCTCTGGAGTCAAAGTAAGTCAGCAGTTTTAAGAGCTCTTCTTGCCAAAAACAACCATTTTGTGTACACTCAAGCCTCAGTATACAAATGTATAGCTATATCTGTATTGGCATACAAATGAAAAAAAAAGCTGAAAAGCTCTACTAAACTAAGGAAAAAAACCCCATAGCCTAAGGACATAATTGCTTTTCTATTAGAAAAATAATTAATGTTTTTTCTATTAGAAAAAAATACTAGACTGTACATAGCATTTTAAACTTTCAAACTTTCAGCTAGCTAGAGATTAACTTGGAATGGAACACGTACAACCTGCCATGTTTACTACTTTAAAATACTAATAGAAGTAAACTCAGGTTCATGCTTAAGTATAAAAGAACCGAAGAAGCCAAGCCAATTCTTTTGTTGTATTAGCCAATTAAATCCTTTATCTTAGAAAAACACACCAACCACTAAAAACCCACAAAAAACCCCAAACAAAATCACCAACACACAACCCCCCCAGCAATAAAACCATAAAACACCACCAAAAAAACCAACAAAAACCATAATAATAAAAAAGGCAACCAAAACACCAACAACCAACCAAACCCCACAAAAAGGCAGAGTATACAACTGTACTGTAGTCCTCATTTCTTATACATAGAATTTGAAATGCACATTTTTACCTGGGTTCCTCATCTTTGGGTGAACGTTTAGGACAGTACTTCTTAACCAAATTCCTATCAAGGAAGAATGAAGAAAAAAAAAGGAGGGTATTTTAGAGTCTCTTTTGAGAAGGCAATCACATAGAAAATTGCATGAACAAATTATTTCTTTTTAATTACTCTCAAGGAAGAAATTATTCCCTCTATTATCTTATAAGGGTTCTTTAGATAACACAAGGCAGAAATCCATCATCCTCAAGTCACTTTGACCTAAACCAAAGTATTTTAAAACCCCTATTGCACAGTGACTAGACAAAAAATAATGATTCTTTACTTAACATCCTTTTCACACATGCAACAGCCAGCAGACAAGAAAAAAGAAAACATATAGATAGCACACACTGTATGCTATACCCTTGAATGCAGAACTCCATGCCTGGATTAAGCTTTGGGTATACATTCAGGTTGAAGGTGTTAACCACAGAATCTCCAAATCTTCAATAATGTTATTTCCAGAGCAGAAGAGGCATCTCTTTTCAGAAAACATATTACCTTTTGTCCTACCAACACTGTGGACACTATCAGGGTTTTAGGAACAAAGAAAATCTCTGAAAGATGATCCATGGGACCAGGCCTTCACATAGCTTTTGAGAACACTTTTATGAAGGCATTTGTTCATCATACAATGCAGGAACAGCACCAAACAAAAACATACAAACTGCACCATCTACTCTACTCCAGAGCTTAAACGACACAGGCATACACTGCTCAAACAACTGCAGAATTGCTGTTACATATACAGATATCCCAAATCCCATGATAAACAAGCCACACAGTTTTACAGACAGGAGAGAGGAGAAAACTGCCAGTGATTTTAAAAATTCTTATCTTCCTTTATATCAACCTTTGTTTTAAGCTTCCAAGTAGACATTTTTTTTCCAGGACAAAATTATGACTTGACTTACAAAATTGGTTTTCTGACAGCAACAAGGTCTTTTAAAATTCTTGAAATTCAAAAGGATATATGTTGTCAGTCTTGAAAAACAGTAGACGGATGTTCCTACCTTCAGTTTGTTGCATTTATTATTGTTTTCAAAACAGAAAAAGTAAAACTGTAACTCTGCTACAGTTCTTTTCCTTTCCCTGTGAGAGTTTGTAATTTCACAGCAATTAACAAATCCTTTTTTGTACAAAAGAAAACCAGGCAAGACATACGATTTTTATCAAACTGCATATCCTCAACCTTTGTGCTTCTTGAGGCTAGAGACGAAATATCTCATCAAAACCTTGCTAGTAATGATTAAACTGTGGACTATATTGCCTGTTATTTAAAATATCAAAATAATATTTAAATTCAGTATCTCAGCAGAAAATAATACTTTTTATTTTCCCCACAGCCCACAACTAAAGCAATACAACGCAGGCAGTTTTTTCACCCATACATCTCTAAATAATCATGCCTTCTATTTAAGAATAGAAAACCCAAACAACAAAATATTTACACACAACTGAATCATTTTGTTCAAGAGAGAGGGTATAATACTTTGAGCTTGTCAGGGAAGACTTTTTGTAGCGTATTCTTGGGGAAGACCTGGATTATACAAGGAACACTCAGCTTTTAATTGGCATGAAACAGGCTTCATTCAATAGCAGTGAGACTATGTTCAGTCATGCTGAGCATGAGCCAGCAGCATGTTCAGGTGGCCAAGAGCATCCTGGACTGTATCAGGAATAGTGTAATAAGCAAGACCAGGGAAACAATCGTCCCCCTGTGCTCAATATTGATGAGGCCAAATGTTGAGTACGGTGTTTGGGGCCCTCACTACATGAAACACCTTGAGGTGTGCAGTGGGTCCAGGGAAGGGCAGTGAAGCTGGTGAAAGGTCTGGAGAACAGGTCTTAAGAGGAACAGCTCCTCAGGGTTGCTTAGTCTGGAGCAAAGTAGGCTGAGTGGAGACCTTCTCGCTTGCTACAACTACCTGAAAGGAGGCTTGGTCTCTTCTCCCTCAACAAGCGACAAGACAAGGGGAAATAGCCTCAAGTTGCATCAGGGGAGGTTTAGATGGGATATTAGAAGAAACTTCTTCACTGAAAGGGTTATCAAACACAGAAGTAGGCTCCCCAGGGAGGTAGTGGAATCCCCATCCCTGCAGGTGTTTGAATACCATATAGATGTAGTGCCAAAGGACATGGTTTATCAACAGACTTAGAGTTAGGTAAGGGTTGGTCTCAATGATCTTAAAGGTCTTTTCCAAACAAAACAATTCTATTATTCCATAAAGTATATAACAAAATACGAGCAGGGAACAGGTGCTTAGAACCTTTGTCTCTTTTCCTATCCTGAGAGGCTAGAATTGGAAAGACGAACCACAATAAGACAGTCAAATCCTTTTTATATCAGCATATACTGAAAAACAGAATAAACACTGGCTTTAAAAAATAGTTTCTACAAATTTACTAAGAATTTCAATGAATTTTAAACAAGAATTGCTTTTTTGTTATCACAGAATCCACTGCCTGTTGTAACATTCAACTTAGTAGGGATTAAACCCACATTTTGATCAGAAGAATGCATAAACACAAGAAAAAAGAACAACAATAACCTTCTTTTGCTTGGTAACTTCCTGTGTTTCCTTTTCTCTTATTTCTGCTTTGCTCAGCAGTGCTTATTAACAAATTGAAAACTCCTAAAACTCACATGATTATTCGGAAGGTGCATAAATGTAGAACAAGCACATGATGCTGTAGTAGCTAAGCAACCACACACAGGCCTTTTCAAGGAAAGACTTTCAGAGGTATTTTAAAGCAGAAAAGAAAGCACTTACTAAAAAACATACATCTTGCAGTGGCAGGAATGAAGGGTCACAAACACTGCCAGCATACTGATTTATGTTACGCTTTCATTTTTTAAAGCAAATGTTTACTATTTCTAGGAATATTAAAATATATAATCCTTTCTCCTAATAAAATTCAGTTTCATTAGTCAGTCTTGCCTACCTTATGATCATAGGAATATGCAGTTTTGAGACATTGTGTGACAGGACTTAAGGTTCAATAACAACACAAAGTACAATAATTGAAGTCAATAAATAATGGACAAGCAAATGAGTAATTCAAAGTTAGTGAAAAACCCAGAGTTCATGTGAAAAATGAAGCATAAATGGTTTTTCCAAGAAGACAACATTGACACTTAGAAAAAACAGTAAAATCAGATTTAAATCCTTGGAAAAACCCACAGATTGACAGGCAGCTAGTATGAGTGTGGATCTGAAGAGTGAAGCATTATTTCAAAGAGAAAGCAATTAATCTTTAAAGGGTCACGATGTTCTTGAACATTTTTATCCTAAATGTGTGTCTAATTATCAGGACCCAAATATGGATCTGGACTACTTTAGAAGAACACTGCAGTAGTAATTGTAGACCATCAGAACCGAGACAAATCCATGAGATAAACTGCTCTATGCTTCCTTAGAAAACTGTAGATTGACGACACTTCAAACGTCTCTGGAAGTACAATTAAAGACTTCTATCACACTCTCTTGTGTCCATCTGAAAGCAGATTTCATACAGGACTAACCACATCCAATTGTGCTGCTCATGTAGTTTTTACCAATCTCTCTTCTCACTCTAGACTGGTCTCAGGTCAACATCAGTGAGATAGCAGCCTGGCCTGTATTACCGATTTTGAAGAGAAGTACTACCCCAGCCAAGTAGGGGGTTGGGGGCAAACGTGGAAGTGTGTTTTCATAAGTTACTTTAAAAATGCAGTACTTAAAGGCATTTCATATTTATACATCAAGTAATACTTCCAGTGGGGTTCTGATGGCTTGAATGATTGCATATAAATATTATGATCTGAGTGAAAATAATGACAAGGAGCTCTATTTACTAAGAGAGATCAAATTTGAATTTAATAGCCTTGGAATCACTAAGAAATTGCATGTTTCAGCTCACAAAAACATCACTAGAAAACATACCTGCCATATATAGGTAATAATCAACAGCTTAAATTCTCAGGTCCAGTTAAACACAGATTTGATAAACAAACACATATGGTGATAATCTGTGTCCACAACTTCACATTTGAGCTTACACTAATTTTAAATAATGTTTCCAAGATTCTGGATATAAAAATGTGGTCACTATGCAGATAATACTATATCTAAGGATATTATATCTAAGGATATTAATATTAATAAGGATATATCTAAGAAAGGAAAAAATCACTTACCTACAGTGGTGTGCAGAAGGAACATGAAAATTACATTTGCTTAGACTAACTAGACATCTCTGGAGATCACAACATACAGCTTTAAAACAAAACACTCAAACAGCTCATGAGAAAACGGTGCTATTTTCTTTAAACTGACAGTAGAGAAGCCGATCAAATTCAGAAACCTTGTTCTGCAGGGTAGTAGATTCGTCTGTAACTGCAGGTATAAATTTATTACTGCCTAACCATCACAGAAGTGGAACTCCTCTGTCTTCTCAAGTATGATAATGATTCAGAATAAAAAGGGAGTGAATCTCCAGAATTATTGTGTGTACTGAGGAAGTAAACAAAACACACCTTTACCTCACCCCTTTTAAGCAATGATGCTGACAAAACCCCCCAAATTCTGATAACTGAATTACAAAATTCAGATGAGAACCCAGTCATTTGGCACATACTAAGCCTATTTCTTGACAATTATAAAATAAGAACAAATTAAAGAATCATACAAAAATGAAATTTGTTAACCTGCAATGCCCATTGCAATACATGTGTCCTGGTTCACATTCCCATAACTTAGTAACAGCCTATAACAAACTTCACAGTTATTGGGGGTACCATAATACTTTAGCTGACACCTAAACTACATAAAATTTAAGGTTTTCCTTTAAATTTCCTAAAAAAAAAAAAATATCATAGTTCCTTTTTTGTCACAACAAAGTATACTACAGACAAAGAGAAGGCAAGCTTTATAGAAAGGTTTTTTTTTTTCCCTCTATAGACATTTGAGGTTTCAATAGTTTCAACTTTTCTTATACTTTCCTTCAGTATCAAGAGCTGCCTATCAAAGAGGAACAGCAAGGAATGACTAACAACCTAAAACCAGTGTTGAGGCAGGATTCTCACAAGTTATAGTTTCTGGATCTACTCAGCAACCCTAAATTGCAATAACTGCATACAATAAGAATACAGCCAGTTCAAACAGTTCCTCATATGCAGTACATGCATCACTTATCACCTCCAAGAAGAATGAGAAGCACTGTTGCACTTGGGAAGTCTCATCACTGAGTTGACAGTACAAAAAAATAAAAAAGAATATATAGATAGATTATCAAAATGCAAGGGTATACACCAAGTGAATATGAATTTCTGCCAGGACACTGACTCTAATTTCTAACAACTGCTATGAAAAATTCACTCACATTTTCATCTTTGGGTTTACGAGAATAAGATCCATCAACAAACTCAACAATGTTCTTGGCCCAGACTGAAATCATGACAGAAAAGAAATACCACCATACATCAATGACATTATCTCCCTCCCTAAACTTGTTTTCCCTCTTCATCTCCCATCCAAGCACTAAGAGAGCCATAGAACTTCTAAGAGGTAACCACTCACTATACTGTTTATACATCTACTAAATAAGGACACAATAAATCTCAGTTATAAAGTTCATTATGAAGAGATGTTCAACACTGCATCTCAGATCCCATTCATTACAAAAGGAAAAAAAATATTATAAACTAGAAATTTCAATCAGACATATTAACATCTACCTCACAGGCCACATGCTACCAGTATTAAAATTCACCATAAACATAGTCCATTCCCAACTTCTCAGGAGCAAGCTGCAGGATGACTAAGTCTTCTGGAGGTGAAAATTTTGCTTAATCTAAGTCTCCCCTGGGACCTAACAGGTGTTTCACATGGTTAAAAACAGTGAGTGTCCTCAAGACCAATGATGGCTGAAATCAAGTTGAAATCTCAAGACAGTTCACTGCTAACAATCAGTTCTCTCCCAAGGAATATGCAAGTAAGAATATCAAAGAGTAATTTCAGGAACAGGTCTACTGGCAGAAAAGTCAGTCACCCTCTTGTGAGTGTGCTGTCCAGACCCTCCTTGGCAGCAGGCAGAAAGTGCATGCATACACTGTACAACACATGAGCAGCAAGACCTGTGCTCCCCAAAACTGTCATACTTACTGCACACAGACAGTCAACACAGCCATCTGACAGAAGGGGTACTCGACATAACTTTTTCGATTTTGAAAGACACTTTGAGAAAAATCAATAGTTTTACCCAAAAGAATAAAGAGCTGAATAGAGAAAATTTCCTATTTTTAGTCAAATCCTGCAGTAAAAACACAGCATTTCATCTTGCTAGCTGTGGAATGAACCTAAACACATAATTAAGCAAAATGGCATTTGTTCATACTATCTAAGGAAAAGATCTGGATAGATCTGTGCAAATAAAACACACTTCCATTTTTAAACAGACAACTGAAATCAAATCAAAATGGGCTGCGAACAGGTACAGTGCATGCTTCAAACTTTCCTTTACCTCCTTGAAGTTCTTCCACACCAGCTTAATGTAGTAGGGCTTTATGTTAGATGAATAGAGACAACTGAATCAAAAGAAATTGATCAAGAAATCACAAAGGAAATGAGCAGCCTAGACAGAGAACACTCACATCCTCAGCTGTAAACCTCACTATTGCATTTATGAGGAAGTATTTCTCAACTCTATCTGGTGAAAACCTAGTTTGCCAGTGATGAGACGATGGAAGACACCAGAGAGAACCTATCATCAGTTTCAGTCCAACAAGGGATAGGCAGCAGCTCCAGCTGAATCCCCAAACAAAACAGCAAAGATTATGGTGAATGCCAAGTTCAGAAGAGTGTCTTTCTTCAAATCTTGTTTCTCAAACACTATATTGTACACCTTTTGGTAAAAAAAAAAAAAAAAAAAAAAAAAAAAAAAAAAAATCAATCCTACTTTATTCTGAAAGATGTGCTTCTCTACCATTTCATTACTGCTACTCCTCTTCTTGTATGACCCTTATACAATCCCTGAGAGAAAATTCCTATTGGACCTAAAAGATCTTTTGCTTGGCAACAACATTAAGTAAACCGGAGAGGTAAGACAAAGGGTGGTTGGACTGTAGTCTCACCCAAAGGGACAAAATCAGCTATGGAAACGGTGTGCTTTAAGGACAGGAAGATTTACTTTCTCAAGCCCTACTCAACGATTTCAGATTTCTTAACACAATGTAGTGTAGCTCTTGCCAATTCAGCCTGAGAAATCAATTAGCAGCGGAGGCTTGAAGCTAGTTGAACACAAACACACAAAAAAATGTAGACATGGATAGCACACTTTACAACAAACATGCTGGTAGTCAGTGGAAAAATACATAATGGTTTTGTTTTGAATCTTAAAATTTCAGTCCTAATTATTTTGAGCTCAAAAATTTGAAGGGTAGGTGGGAAGAGAGGGATGGAAGAAGGCAAAAGAACAAGCAAGTACACCCCCAAATACAATTTTCTGGTTTGGACAGGTAAAGAAAAGCTTCTCTATCATGAAAAAAAAAGACAGTGGTCTTATTCACTCTGTAAATGAAAAATGGCCATTGATAATATCACATAGTTGCCCATCATCTGATACAGCATTTTCAAGTAATTGCTCAGAATCTTTCAAGAAGGAAATAAATCCTTACCTCAGTTGTTTTGCATAGTTTTGCTCAATTTCTATCCTTTCTTTTACAAATTTTGCATATTTCTCCAAGAAGTCAATGCCCCACTGCGTATGCTTGTCCAAATTATCAAACTGATCCTTTAGAAACAAAAATACTCAGAATTAGTTAAGAATCACATCAGCACCAGAAAAAAAAACATATAATTTGAGCTGTGAGATAATGCTTGATACTTGAATTCAAATTATAAATCAGTTACACACCAGCCATATACCACAACAATAAGCCACATGTGCAGTCACAACAACTCCCTCATTCTGTAAAAACCAATACTTGTGTTATGTTGTATGCAATCTTTGATCACTTTAACAATGCAAGTGTATTTATTTCACCCCCTAATAATCCTTTATTTCCAAAGCAGAGCTTTTCCACCATGATAATGAATATATAACCAAAGATCAGTATTAAGTAACGAAGAGACAGTTCCACCAAAGAGGTATCTTGTCATTTCATTGACTACAAAAAGTTACTTCCACTCTTATGATTACCCACTGAAAGAAAAATAATGTAAACTCTAGCTGCATGATTAAGTTGGGTGTAGTCTTCATATGAAAAACATTTAAAGCAAATCTATACACACAGTTCACAATCAGCTCTAGCAAAAGATTCCAAAGAAAGTAAACCTGTCCTTAGCTCTTAAGAAAGTTACAGCAAAACAAAGGCACAAAACAGAGAAACAGTCAACAGTACCACACTTTCAGAAAGACATTAATCCTTAAATGTATTCTGTAATGACCAACAGGTTGAGGACACACTAATTAGGACTAAATAAGTGGAAAGAGAGGGGTTCAGAATTGGCCAAGAATGAATAAAGGTGCAAAACACAGCCTAGAAAATATTTTAGCCTAGAAAATATTTTAGCCTAGCATGCGTTTGTATTTTATGTTTAAAGTCCGCCACAGCGAAAAAAAATCAAGAATTTTCAGTTTAGAACAGCATTTACATTTGTCTTAACGCTTACTTAGTAATCCAAATAGACAAGAAACTGCAATAAAGTTTATGTTCCCTTTATGCTGAAGCCAAATACACTTCACAGCAAATTTTAAAAATAAAAATTAAAAAAAGAGGCATTTAAAGGCAAAGTTTATTTAACTCTCATCAAGAAACCCAAACAACAACAATAAAAAAAATCCCACCACCACCACCAAACAAACAAAAACCCCAAACCTGTGACAGTCGTTTTCAGAAGCTGTGCAGGTTCAGTAGCTTGCCTGAACCTAATGAATTACGTCAACCTTTAGCATTAGTAATTCAAGCCAAATGACATCTGGATAAAATTTAAGCACAGAATTCCAAATTAAGTATATAAGTGTATTAATTTGGCCTGGGCCTTTAAGAAATGTGAACACTGCATTAACTAAAAAAAAAAAAAAAAAAAAAAAAAAAAATCAGCAAAAGGTGGTTGTGGTTTTTTTTTTTTTTTAACAGTGCATGCTATAGTACTTGGCTAACTATCATCTTGATAGCCAAGTATGTTCTCAACCATCTTCCAAGCCAAATATATATTGGTGTTTGTTTAGTAACTTCCTAGCAGCTGAGGAGGCTTTCTAAAACAAATGAAAAAAACCTAACAAACTAAAACCCAAACAACAAAATGAAACAAAACAATTCATTAAAGCTGCAGCTGAATATAATTAAATTGATTAACATCAACTAATGGAAGGTGGCCGCAGCTAGAAACTGCCCACTCAAAAGCTGAAATGTAGTCCAAGGTCTCTACATTATAAACAAAATTGACACTTCACAATGTTTGTAGACCAAAAGAAATGTTACCTCCCTAAATTCTAGTTCCAGACTATTTAATGTAACCAATGTTACAAATACTTCATGTATGCAGTTCTAAACTTAATGGGCTTTTGCAGATACCACAAAGCTTTAGAATAAGAGCAGCTGAAGCATCACAGCAAGAAGCCAAGCTGAATCAATTCTGCATCCAAGACAAAACAGCTCTTCCTGGGTTAAACTCAGGATTTACTCTACCCCTCTTACAGACACCCCCAAAATGAGCCTCAAGAACCAATAAAAACATAGAGGATCTCTTTAGAGGGATAAGCATGGAGGGACTGCTTACAGTATGAATACCAAACCTTTAGTCTTCCCGAAGCAAGGCATTAAACCAGACTGATATTTTTGAAGGATTGATGTTTCCAGCTTCCATCAACTTTGGAGACTATTTCTACTTGAATTAAAAGGACTATCGTATCAAACTGTGTAAAAAAAACATTTCCATTTTACTAAATGATTCATTAGAATAAACTCTAGTTCACTGTTATCATCAAATTACTAATTAAGTCTCCATGTCACTGACCTCTACTTTGACCATCTCAGGACAACACAGCTGAAAGCCTTAAGAATCATATTAAACATAGAACCGCACCAGTCTAAACTAATTACTGTAATTAAATGCAACTGCAATATCTTTAAAATATATTATTTAATAAAACATTTTGTTTGAAATTGTGACATTTTTGCATAAACTATGCTACTGTCACTGTATTCTCTTTTGACTCAATTGACTGCAGCTGCCCAAGTGATTTTTGCCATTTTGAAGCACTGGCACAAGATTCCACAAAAGCAGCACTCAAACAACAGAAAAGCAAGAATAGGGTCTTGTTCAGGGAAAACCCGAAAAGGAGTTGGCATCAAAAAAAATCTCAGTGCATTTGTGGATAGAAAAGCTGTATTCTATTATCGCTCTAGGAAAAGCAACAAATCACTTAACCACACAACTGCAAGTCCACAGCAATTCAACTGAGAAAATGCATCTGATTATATAACACTGATCACCAGCAGTTTTTCTTTACTCAGTTAAAGTCTGAAATCTGAATTCTGGATAAATTTAAACGATAGGTTACATTCTGTATAATGTCCGGCCTTCCTTCCTGCATGAGCACTCCTACAGAAGACAAGCTCTATTACAGAAGTTAAACATTTTAAGTTATTAAACATTATAAAGCCACTACTTCACATTAAGACTTTATCAAACTAGTCTTGTGAAATATCCAAAGTTTTTCTATGAAAAATTATGCAGCTTGCATTTTTGCTCTTTTTTTTTTTTTGAAAGTGAAGACCAAGACCTTGAATTAAGTTCCAATGAGTCAATGTTTTACAGGAATACTATTGCTCTAGGTAAATTAATTGATTTTTATAAAATCTGTAGCAAAGAACTACTTGATGTGCTACACTGAAATTATGGGAACCATAACCAGACCTAAATATATTAATGAAAAGCTACCTTATTTGTCTTCAGGAGAAATTAAGATTATAAAGTCATATTAGAATTATAGTATGTTACACTAATCTACTTCTGACAATGCACTCCAGCTTTTCTCATCTTTGAAATCTCTTAAATGCCTAATTGTTTTTGTTTTCTACTTTTGTTTATATCTTCATGCATTCCTGCTTCCTTTTCTATCCCAGGATAATAGCTCTTCTATTTTACTGTCTGAACTGATTATCACTTCCCTCTTCTTGCCTGCTTGTTTTTATAATTATCAATTTGGTCTTACAGTCTCTTTTTTCCGTTGAAACTGCTATGCGCTTCTTTCTAATAGGCGGACAAGAACTGCTTCCAGCTAAACATTAGTTTACTTTTTAAAAACATCCTATTAGTTTTACATGTAAGTTCTAACAAAGAGCTGTTTCTGTATCAAAAACAAACGAGAAAGTGTCTTGCTGTTCTGCTTTCTGCAAGTTCTGGATTGTAGCTTCCAGACTAACCTGCAAAATATTCCTCATTCGTCTCTGAAAACAATTGGTGTATTAAAGTTAAGAGAGGAAAAAAAAAATGTGTCTGTAAGCAACATTAAAGGCTAAGTATTTTGCAGACTATAGAGGATTAATATCAATGAGACTGTTTATAGCAATAACAAAGGCCACAGCTATACTGGAAATAAAGCAGAAGTATTCAGATAAAAAAAATTACAGATGCATATACATCAACTGAACAGTACTTTGCATTTTAATTTTGCATTAAACCAAAAGTTAGGTATAGAAAATACACTCAGGATACTATGAAGAAAATCTACTAGTCTCTTAGAGACATGAAAAGAAAAAATAGTTCCTAAAAAGAACTTCGGAAAACATTTTGCAGGCTGCCCTTCCGGAGGCAAAGCTATTTTGCTTGCAAAAATTAAGAGACTGGTATTCACAGTAAATTGTATGTCACAGCGTGAAAATATTTGTGAGAAACAGCTAGAAATGCAGACTTAAAATTATTAATATGCAAAATGAAAATGCCTGAAATGTAAAAATTTGTAGCTGGATTAAAGAGTACTTTGCTCAAAGGAATAAAGAATTAATAACTTCATAGCATGAATGAAGAATGAAAACCCCATTTGCCTGTTAAACTTTTGTATATTTTCTCAAAAAAAACCCCAAACACTGACAATTTTGATTTTCAAAAGTCAGTTTCTATGATTCGAGAAACTTTGGCATGACAAAGTGAGCAAACAACTTAAAGGTAGTACTGTACTACTGGAGATCTAACTATGCTGTAAGACAACACATACATCAAGTTCCTAAAGTTAAGATAAAGATGAAGAACAATTGAGGAAAATAAATACAAAGTCAATGCTTTTCTCTTTTAAGATCACCTCAGATCAGCAGGAGGGGAACTGCTTTAGAAAGTTTTGATGGAAAGGCAGGCCTAACAGGAGGGGATGTCTTGTTCAGCAGCTAACAACTTCACAGGTGTGACATTTGTTTTCCAAGAAGCGCAGGAATCTACCATAGACAGAAGTAGGAACATTTGTGACTACTTTGGAATTAGTATGCAGAGCCACAAAAGAATCAAGTTCTGCATCTAAAGATCAGCACATCATCTGAAAGACATTAAAGACTGGAATTAGAGATTACAGTGGTGCACTCCATTTCACTCACACTACTGCTGCCAGCAGAACAAATTGATTGGAAGTTCACAGTTCACAGCTGGGACACACAAGAGAGGAAAAGAATGCCATCTCAACTTCTATAAGTCCAAGATTCTTCAATTAATGGATGGGCACATTCATATAAACTTAAACAGCATATTTACCTCACTGTATCAGGATGTAACGAGAAAGTCAGTTCTTCACAAGTTACCTACTGGAAATTACCTATTGGTCTGCTTCCCATTTCTCTCAGGGACTCCCGCCCCAGTCTCTTGTCATGCTCACTGCCTGCCTCACTCCCCAGGGAAAGCAGTTTCCTAAGTGCACTATCTCCTTGTCCTCCTCAGGAAGTTCTACGAACATAGTCTGTAGCACTCAGAACACAGTTAGAGGCATCTTTCCTCTCTGCTACCCATCACAGCCTCCTCACATCATGCTTGTCAGTAAACAGGGCTGTTTGTTGTGGTTGAGCTCTAACATCTTTACCTACACGTTAGTAAAGACACAAGATACTCTGGAATTCTTTACCATCACTTCAGAAAAATATGAGCACACACACACACACACAAACACAAAGAATGTATCACTAACCAGAATACAAGCATACATATATACCAGGAAAACCTACTTTGAAAACTGGATCAGAATCCAAAAAATCATATGTTTTCAAGCATTAATGGATTAAAATAGTTGCCCTTTTAACACAGGGATAACACTACACCTGTCTTGTATATCCAAAAGACATGATTATGTCCATTCCCCTAAAGATCAAGGAAATCTTATTTTCATCATAGCCAAGCCAGAATGCCAGCACTTCCCAAGTCATCTGAGAGTGATTGAACGTAGTTGATAGAGGCAGACAAAGATTTTAATCCTAGTTACATCACTCATTGTAAGAAATACCTGGAGAAAATCCCACCTTTATAGCAACATGGAAATAAGACTATAAAGCATTGGGGCCACACATCAATGAAGCAGCTGAATACTGAGCTCACTGTATGACCAATAGCTATGGAAGGCATCACGTGAAGCAGAGGTTCTGTACAAAGCAAGTGCATTTACTGCATGCCTAACATTAGCCTCCATAAGACCAGCAAGTACAAAGTACCTGGCTTGGAAAATAATGCTGCAAGATTTCCGTTTTTGAAAAGTTGTGCAAAGAATCATTTCAGTCTTCAGTTATAGAGCATTATTATATGGTTTGATACTAAATGTACAAGGTGAATATTTTAGTGTATGACTAAACAATGCCTTGGTGAAACTACTGAAAACTTTAAAAATTTTTAAATGCCTCTCTACAAATTATAGAAACTTCCACAGTGTTATTAGAAACACAACCACACGAGACGGAATGAGCAAGCAGCCCTGACGCTCTCTAGTTCTTCCATATGTGACTATTTTTGCATTCTAAAGGATCTGTTTTCTAAAAACTTGTAGAAAGAGGAAATAGATCTTGACTACTGTCAGTTTCAGAGCTCCTGCCCTGGTCAGTCTGGCATAGCATCTAAGAAGCAGAACATGCATTGTTTTTATCTCTCCATACACTATGGGAGTGAACTTAGAACTGTGTGCCCAAGAAAAGGGAGTGGTATTGATGTTACAAAGCAAAACGTTCCCTCAGAGTAGGAAGTTATTACCTTTGAGATATAATGACAAGGAGAAAGGTAGAGAGGAGACAAGAACGGAATGCTAAAGGTTTTGCAAGTGGAATATGATGGAACACTTAATGCCCTACATCACAAATTCAGAAGAAAACAAGTTCTACCAGCTTTGATGCTTATTGTGTTTCAATGAGCCTTCATTCCTGGCTTCTCAGATCACAGTCATTGCTTATCCAAGGTGCATCTCCATCCCTTACATGTACATGCAAAACTCCATACAAGCTGTACTATAGTATGTCCAGTTACACTATGAAACCTAGCTTACAATGCACTATTTAGTGAGTTTTACAGAACTGAAATGTAAATATTAGTTTGGTATAACTTTGTCAAGAGTCTATACTATAGTTCAGAACTGTAATAGTCATAGCTCTGAACGCAAAAAAAAAAGAAACCCAAAATGACTATGATAGCAAGTGATACAGATTTAAAACAAGGAAGTACTGTCATCTGGTAGAGGAAAAAAAAAAAAAAAAAAAAGGAGAGAGTATCCACTTCCCTGTCATCCAAATATCACTCCCTTGTATTTATTTGCTCAGCTATTAAGTAGACTGTTCTAACGATACCATTTTTAAATTACTTAAAAAACCAAAGTGTTTAACAAGTAGGTGCACAAACTCTATGCAGATGAGTCAGTTTGATATGTTTCACATTTAAAGATGCGTATTTAAGCCTTCTCTCAATGGACTAAGTAGAAAGAAAAAAAAATTCTGCTTGGTAGGGTGTTGAATAATACTGTTAATCATTCTGATAACTATAATATCATAGAAGTATCTATACAGAATCCAAGCACTGAGTATCATCATCAGAAGTTAACCACTTCAACACACAGAGGAAGGTATATCCCTTAACTTTTCTCATACGTATTTAATAAAGGTACACATTATTTAGAAAATTAAACTCATGTCCACAAGTTCCTTAAAATGTATTTCATGGCAGTATTTCTCAACAGTAAATGGAGTCAACAATGAACTCATGAAATAAAAATTATAGCACTGGGACAAAACAAACATAGCCTGGTTTTAATTTTTAGATCCATCTCACAACAGTTGTAATTAAAATACCCAGTAAGCCTACAAGTACTGAAATAATACATATTGCAATTTCTGATAAACATTAATCTTTTATCTTTAAATGCAAACAGAAAACCTAACAGAGTCCCCTTGTTTAGCGTAATTCTGATAAGCCGTTTTAACTGAGAACCTTCTCTCAGCCCTAATCAAGAAGTACTCCACAAAACCAATTTAATAGCAACATCTTAAGCACTGTGTTAATTTTATACTCCATGTAAAGCATCTTATTCCATTGACGACAGCCAGAAATACTGCTGCTGTAGTAAATAGGTTTCTTTCATAATTAATTTTCATTACCAAATTAAAAATAATAAAGAGCAAAATAGTACAAAAGTGCTCAACAACATAGTGAAGATGCAGTTCAAAATTGAACTGCAGATCAGCATAGTAACTCTTTACAAATCCTAGTACTTCCCTTTCAAATTCCAATTCAAACCAAAGAGCCTTATGAACCTAACACTCCTCACCACACATCAACCTATTTGTAGAGAGAAGTGGTGCAGTCTCTTTATCACCTAAAAATGTGGAACCTATCCTGTACTTTGTCATTGCCACAGCACTTTCTTTACATCCTGTACAGAAAATGCAACCGTTTGTAACTTCATTCTTCAACGTTAAGTGCTCCTTATGTCTTTACCATGTTCTCATGGTCCTCGTGGAATTAAAAAAGCAAAACATTAACAGTAAGTGATAAAACTCAGTAAATAATCCATATCCTAGGAACTGTCATAAAACATTAAGTAAATTCTGAGAAACAGCCTCAAATATTGAATAAAGCATGAAATAATGACAAATCACAAAACTTTCTTTTATACTGAATAAAACTGTTATGTCTTTTCTTACTACATTGACTGTAAAACTGAAAACATCTAACTGCATTTGGGAGTTCCAACTTTTGGTTTTAAGACTACAAGCTTGATTAAAACTGCACTAAAAGTTGTCATTTTGTATCTGGGGAGCCTTAACACTTTGTATCCTATAGAAACATTTTCAAATCAGTGATTAAATCATGACAACAGGTAATTAAAAACGTATCAGGATTTTGTGGTAGGAAAAAATGCAAAAGAACTGTCTTTTCCTTAAGCATCTCCTACATTGGATTTGATTTTATTATAATTGTTAAAAACTTGATTTTTTTCAAATTAGATTATATATAAAACAGCTCATGTGAGATGTGACCAGCATTAATATTTACACATTTCCCACTCCATTAAGCTGGAAATACTCATTTGATAATACACCCATTACAATTTAAAATGCACTTCTGAAAGTAAAATTTAAGTGTGAGGGGTTGTTTTGTTACACATAATCTGAAATTTTTATGCCTCTCAAGGAGCACAACCCATACTAAATACTTATATCTCTAGCATTGCACAAACTGGATCACGCACACATCAAATGTATCATCCAGTTCAGAGAGGCAATCCCTAGTAACAACAGAGCAATTTAAAAATAATTTATCCCTCTCTCAACTGCTACAGTTCTCATCATCTATCTTCACGGTTATCACCATCATTAGTTTAACTTGCTCTGCTTGCATTTTAAAACCATGCTGAGATACAATATATTAGTATTTTAATAATCATACCTTTAACTAAGCCTATATGTAGTGTTTTGATTAATAGGGAACTTTGCTGATCATGAGTATCACAAACCTCTCACATCAAGGATTCCTAACTCAACAATAAACTAAAACGTTAATTAAAATGTTTCTCACCATGCTGCAAAACACTTTTCCCCATTTTAACAGACAACTGGAGACGTGACACGGTACATTTATCACCACATCTGCACAGTCACCTCCAATTTCTGAATATGAGTATCTTAGAAACCGTTCTAGTCACTTTTACAACTGTAATAGGTAAATAGTTTTTTGGCAATGAAATAGATGTAATAGGTAAAGTACTAAAACGGTAACAAGTAGATCCCCAGTGACTATATCACAAAGCTGAATAACAATTTAACAGGACCATAACGTCAATAAATGCACAACTAGTACACAAACAATGAGCTAAAAATCAGGCATATAAAAACATGAGGAAAAATACTGGGAAAAACGGTTTTTTCCTCAAGATGTAACTTAGGATTAATGTAGGGTAATATTAATGTAGGGTAACAACATACTAAATGTAATTCAAATTAACTACTTGCAGCTGAAACAGAAAACGGTTTTCAGCCAGATGAATGTAATTGGATGAGCTGTAAGACCTTCTGTGTCAGCTCCTATTAAATACAGCTTTACTAGAAATGCCTTGTCTTATACTATCCTTAAAGGTTTACAGCCAAAAGGGAAACCCACAAACAAGGCACTTAAGCACCACATAGCACACATCTACCATTGTCTCCACTCAAAAAACTTAAAGCAATGATGGCTACTGCAAAGTGTTCTTGGTATGCCAATACTGATTACAAAAGCCTACTGAAATATTAACATAGAAGTCTTTGGTAACACCTTTTTAAGGTGATGCACATGTTTTAAATCATGTAATAGAGATGCTAAACCACAGCTCATACAAAGCCCAAAAGAAAACCACACATCAAAAAGCCTTCTTACAAATAACTGTACCTTCTTACAAATAGCTAGACATAATTTTACCTAATATTTCTTCACTGATAACTCTTTATTCTTCAAATTTTCCTCACAAAAATAGCATCTCATGGCAGAATAATGCTTCATGCATTAGGATGCCATTTCCTGGTATAAACTTCCCATTGCATTATATTTAATGCCAGAGATACTTAAAGATAAAGGAACCAACTTCAAACAAAGACTCATGCACTTCTGAAGATAATATACATCTTTTTATTTAGATTTTTCAAGTGCCCACATTAGCTCTCAACAAATTATAATAACAACTCAAAAAACTACCCAAAAGACAAACAAAAAACACAAAACCACAAACAAAACCTTCTTGCAATGATGATAAACTGCATACTGACCTACTTTGATATAACTGAAATCAACTGGAAATAAATTAAAAATTTGCAAAGTGCTCTTGAAGAAATGCTTTATAACTCATCACCTTAAAGAACAAAACATCTATACTGGACTATACAAAACATCTTTTTATATGGACAGTGTTAGAATGGATGAACCTTCCAAGTGTTGTCTTGCCTTTGTATTTCATTGTTACCAGTAACAAAAAAATTTAGAAGTTTAAAAATATGCATCACTTACTCCTCAATGGCTAACAAACAAAATATATAACCATAATTGAAAAGAAAGCATTCTGCAATGGCTGTACAGTGAAATTAATTACTGAAATGTCACCTATAAATGAAATTATCAACAAGTTTGAAAATACCTTGTACTGAGTAAAAAAAAAAAAAAAAAACCTAAGAAAGGACAGAAGAACTGACATTATAAGCTATGCTGTTTTCCTAACAGAATAACTGGAACTAGTCCTGAATGAATCACAGGCAACATCCAAACAACTGTCACATTAACTTGGAGATACAGGAGAAGTACAATCCTCTTCCCACAAATGAATAAAAAGTCAGCAAAAAATTAAGCCTCTTTTCCAATGACCTAATAAAGAAAAAGTCATGAAAGCCACAAGCCTCAGATTTGACTTAGTCTGATCGTGTCTGCATGACAGAAGTTTGAAATGCCGAGTAAAAAGAATTACAAGTAGTCTATTAAGATCATACAAAACATTTATATGTAAGGTCTTTGTTATAAATTCACTGTTCTCAGTTGTCTGATTGAACAACAGCTGTATTTTCAGAATAAAAACTCAAGGTTGAAACTTATTTTTGAAGCAATAATATTCCACTCTATCTGATTACTCAAAAAAGGATGAATGCTGGCCATTCGGTACCATCAACTGATTATATAGTTTCTCAAAAATTGCAAGGCATTTTATACAAATGATGTCAAGATGCATTCATTACACAGTCCATAGCCTTGCAGTACAGACCAGACAAAAATATGGAAACATGTTTTACCTAAGAATTACTAACCATAAATCCCACTGGCATTTCACTCTTAAGATTTCATTTTAAACCTCTAAGAAAATTACTTCAGTTCAACTATTGAAATTTCAGTGAAACTAAATGACATACCTCTCAGAACCAAAGTAATTGAAAGCCACTGAGTGCTAGCTAAGCCATCCAAGAATAAAGAGCTGGTAGTACACTCTGCCTGTCATAGATTTTGTTTGCACCTACTAAGGTTTTAACATACAGAGCCAATTCCTGGTTTTACAGGACTCCAGTTTCAACCCACTGATTGGATGCTTCTTCCAGCAAAAACATCTTGGTTACACACAGGGACTCCTACTTCACTATTTCCCTCTCAGAAACGCAGATGGTACAGCTGAAACTTGTGGAATCACACTAGTCTCTCTCAAGTACAGGCTAAAGCCTGAGGACCTGCAACATTGTTCCCGGAAAAGATAATCATTATGCTCCCTAAACCCACCACTAAACCAAAAATGTTTCTTAAAAAAGCTGCTTTAGAAACAGTTGCCCTTGTTATAAAGATCAGTCAGGAAAAGTAACTATTTAATGACTTAACAACCCACACCCCCTATTTCCTTAGGTCTCAAACTAAAAACTTAATCAGACCACCACACCTCTTGCTACAGGAGTAAATATTTGAGTATCATGCCAAAGAGTCAGGATACTTCACAAAATTACATGGATTGCATCACCTGGTGACATTTCTATTTAAGTTTCAAGCAACTGTACAGCCTAAATTCCCTTCATATCACTTACAAAGCACAAAAATCCCAGGCATTTGATTTTCTTGATAAGTTACTATTTATTTTCAATAAACTAATTTTTCCTTTTAAATACACCACCATCTTAGATATAAGACCTAGCCAGCTCTTCCAGTCTGTTTTTTCCCATTTTATAACAACATGCTGAGGAAATTTTCAACACAACTTCATCCTTTTCTCCCCCTATTCCAAACAAATTTATAACACCTCAACCATATTGCAGAGATTTCAAATGTATCATCTACTGTTTAGCAAACCTGCCAAATAATAAAAAACCATAGTTATTAAGATCAAACTTTTAATTAATTAGATTAATTCCAAATCATTCAAGAGTAAGATTTTCACCATTCATAATTCCAGGTACTAACCTATTTCCTTGTTCTACTAAATCCCAGTTTACAGCAGTCAAAGCTCATAAGCCTGAGAAGAAATCCCATTAAATAATTAGAGAAAATAACATACCATCAGTAACCTCTTCTGATTTAAATAATGCAGCGCAGCAACTACGATCTACAAGTTGAGCCAGGAAGCTTAGATGCAAAGTAGTAACTCAGGAGGTACTGCACATTACCACAGGAATACTTTGGAGGGGCTGGGCATGGTGAAAAATAGAAGATTGTCCTGTAAGATTATCTTGAAGAATGCATTAGTACTGTAGTATCACCAGGGTACATGCAGCCTTAATCAGCTTTGCAATTACATCCTCTCAAAAAATCTGCTCTGAAGAGTTCCTGGTATAAAACACTTATTCTCAAACACATTAATGAGCTTCATTGATCCTGTGAAACCTCTGCTCATAAACCAAACAAATATTGGTAAAATTAAATAGCTAAGCATCTAGACTATTAGGGTCTAAATTTATTTAGGGGGATGAGGAAATCCAGACTTGACTCTTCAGAACAAAATTGTTTTGTCAATTTCTATTAACGTGTCTTCTAATTAATGAATTTGACTTATTTTCAGAGAAAAGACTACAGTAGAACATGTTTCATTGTGTCTTATCAGATACTGCACTTCGCTTTATAAACTAGGGTCTTAACCTTTTAACTTTTTTCCTTTCACTTGGCCATCTCTTCCTGTCTCTCTGCATCTTTCTCTATTGTATCAAACACTACTTTCTTAACCTCCTTTTCAAGGGCACTGGTGTCTGATTCCAGCTCTATTACCTCATTATACCAAAGGATTGCTGTTTGTTTTTCATGAGACTACAACACTCCCTTGTACTTTTCAACAAGTATTTCCTGCATTCTCTTAGGCTGCTTATGCGCCAATCCCCAGTTAAGGTAACAAAGATCTACCCTATCAGCATCCTTCATTTCCCAGGCTTACCAAAAGGAATAGTTAAGGTGCTGGCTGCAGTTGAGACCACTAATCATCATGCTGAAAAATACTGGGCTTTGCACAACTCTGTCGTTTAGCATGATCAGTAAAAAAACCAAAACAAAACAAAAAAAAAAAAAACCACCACGCACCTTTGACTAGAATTGAAAGTTAACTGAATTGGGGATGGTGTTCATATTCTTGTGTTTGCATAGGACATGGCACAACACAAGTCCTCTGCCTGACTCATGGTTCTAGGCACTAAAACACAAAACGCATTCCAACTACTGATCACAGGTGTTAAATACCCTAAATATTCCTCTGATTGTGACTGAATTCATATAAATTGGGGAAACAAGTGCAGGACTATTTGATTCATAACAGATAGCTAGAACAGGAACATTTTATCAACTTAATGCAGGGGGGAAGGGGGAAGCATTGGGCATTAGAAATACTATGGTTTCCTTTACCAAAGCATTCCTCTGCTGCAGAGAAAGCCAGCTGCATCACAGCACATGTATTGTTCACAGATATCAACTATTTTGCTGCTCATCACCACAAGAAAACCTTATACCACCTAGAGGAAATGCTATTTGAAAACTTTATTAGAAAGGCAAAACATGATTTACTCTTTCAAAGCAATAAAGCACCTGAAGGAAAAACAAAGTATACAAGAAGCACATCCACATTCAAAGAAAACCACCTCAATTACTCTGCCAAATAGAATTTACAAAGTGAAGTCTTTGCATCCACTTGAGTTGGGCACCCATCATGAGAAAGAAACCAGCAATCAAACATTGTCTTTCCAAAGAATGTACAAATCTGGTGAAGATCCAAAAGGCACACATATTCACTTATATCTGGGGTTCCCTACTCAAGCACGTGGGAGTAAGACTGCCTCTCAACTCTCCAGTACAATCACTGTTATATTTCAGAAGTTCTTCAGTACTTAAATAATGTTTCATACTCAAGTAGATGTCATTTATGTCACTGTACAATACTGAAAAAAAAACCTGCTTATTTAAGATGGAACTACAAAAAAGCATGTTGTACTACTTTTTGCGTATCAATGAGAACTGATTTGCATGGTACTTGCCTACTGACAAGCTAAGCATAAGCATTAATAGATACTATGATAAAACGGTGAATTTTCTTTTTAGTGCACAGTTGATTTTAACCATTTAAAACTTCACTTGAATGGGTATTTCAAATAGTCTGATGAAAGGGAATCAGGACAAGTTATTAGAATTTGTTGCTTTTTGTGTTTTGCTTCTAACAATTTAAAACACTTTACTGCTTTGCACTTACACATTAAAGTATGATGAAGTATGCTACAAATGCAGGGATTACTACAATATTAATTTTATTTTCTTTTTAAAAATCCTAAATTATTTATATTTTACTATATAACTAACAGAGACACAAATTTACTCACCCAAAACCATGCAAGTGTTCAACAGTAAAACCCAAGAAAAATGCATGTCTGGCAAATCTAGCTTTTTACCTCACTCGAAGACTGCACCTATCCTTTGAAAGATGTAAAAAGTAACAGAACTATATATGTGGCGCAATGCCAAAAAGCAGATTTAGCAGTCTAATACCCTTTTTACTGTAAATGACAGAGTAAAAGCAGAGTTCTGACTAAGGAAAAAATAAAGATATTCATGAATCTCACATCTCACTATTTCAAAATTCAATACAATAGAAACTAACAGAAAAATAAGTATGTCTGAAATTAAGCTCTTCCTTATTCTTGGCACCTAGCAGGAAACACAATACTGCTGCCACTCTCCTCAGAATAGAACTTGTAATTGAGAAAAAACAGACTCAGACTATTATTGCAGGTAATTCCATAAAATCAGTGTAGAGGGTCCACATTTTAATGAAAACCACAAGACTTTCATTAATGTAATACTTGGTTTTTCCTTCTCTTCCCATTCAGCTGTAGCACTGACATGCATGGGAAGACAAAACTCTAAACTTTCTGCCAAAAAAGCACTGGAACTGAGGTATGTAAACTCACTAGGGGCAAAATGAAACAAGCTGATTGGAATTTCAGCTTTCACTGAACAATTTGTTCACCAACACAAAGAAAAGGCTGAACATATTTGGACTTGGGGGAATTCTTTTTCTAACAAAAATAATTCAAGCTGCTGAAAAAGTATGCACATGGATGCTATGAACAATGAAAATTTAATCTGAAATGTGTTAAAGAACTTCCCCTCCAATAAAAAAAAGAAAGAAAACCACACACCAAAAAAACCTCTTGCATTGTTTCATTACTGGCTTTACCAAGCACGTTAAAATACTGCTCTGCAAATGTATGGACTGAATTATATAACTACTGTATTCATAAGAGAGGGCCTTACAGAAATCATTCCAGCATAAGAACTAATTTAAACGCATGAATGAACTTGTAGACATTCTAGACTCATTTCAGTAGGTCTACAGCATCAGTGACAACTCTACACGAGCATTAACACAAGCCTTCCATCTTTCGGTATTTACTTTACAAACTGTGCAAAGCACAAATCATACCTCCTTGGGTACCCCTCACCGTAAGCAAAAACCCAAACAGTGATGGAAGACTTCTCTCTTGCATTTTTCTATCTCAGTTTCTGATTGATTTGCTGTTCCACAGGATCAGTATTTTGACAGATATGTTATTTACAGAAATCCTCTGCTTGTCTGAGATAAAAGATTTTGCAATCTCACCTTCTTGCTATCCTCACCCAGGAAATCAAACTGCTTGCTGTGTCATTCAGAATTTTGACACAGGCAACTCTTACATTTGTATTATCAATAAGGATAACTACATAAATTTTGAAAACAATATATTTTTCCAGCAGTCAGCATTTCCAGATTAGTGAAGTCTCACGTCTGTTTGTACAAACTGCCATGAAACATGTATGCATATACTTCTAACTACATACACAAGTGGGGCTATAAACAAAAACAGATTTCATTTTGATAAATATCAGGTGATAAACAGTTTTTAAAACTGGAAAAAATATTTTCTACGGAGATTCTGAAAGGCACAAACACATATGTATTCTTAAATTAAATTATATTCAACATCAAACCCAAACTGATAAAGTCTCAAGACAATGACTCATTCCTTCCTGGAAAAGTCAGTATAAAGGTCAGATGTTTATGAACCAGACAATTGCTGGAAAAATACGGACAAAAAAACTCGATACAATTGTTTTCATTCCTGAGCCTGAAGTAACTACACATTCAATAGTCAAGTACTTGATCCTTATATAACTTATTTGGAAATCTCAGAGGTCTTCACAAGGATGAGACAATATGCACAATACCCCTCATGCAAGACTGTAACCTCACAGAGGTTAAGCATTTTATATCCAGTATCTTACCCCTGACAGAGGAAACATATGGCCATTCCATGCATCTGCAAAACTCTGTAATTTCATACTTCAGCCACAAGACACATTCCTTCCACACATTTGCAGACCACAACACCAAGAACACTGAATTGAAAAGAGAATCTATACAGAATACTGCTTGCAATCTTCGCATTAAGTTAAAGGAGAAATCTGGGGAAAAAATATTCAAGTTTCAACTCACAAAGATCTATGAACTAAATAGAATATAGTCTTTAACACCATATATGTCAGCACAAAGGCAAAAAGTTTACAAAATATTAAGATTCAAAAGCACAGAACAATTTCTACATATGCTATGGTTTGATATTCAGAATGGCTTTCAATGTTTTTTAAGCATTCTATAATCCCCCACAATTCATGAGCATTAACAATGCTAGTGACTGCATAACCACAGCCACTAACTACATAGAAAGGTTTCTCTAAAAACGAAAATACAAGAAATTATTACAACAGAAATATGCTACATAATATTTAGCTACTTGTTGAAGTAATTTTTCATATTTACATTCTATGGATGTTTTCCATATAATTAAACTTGGTAATTTTTAAGATTAGACAATGTCACCACATAATTTATATTCTTCCACAAAAATACATGATTTTAAACCAAGAAGGAAACAATGTCTAAATTAGGCATTGAAAGCATAAGACAATTTTTAACAGCTTTTGAAAAACTACCAATGCAATGGTATTTGTTTCCTTTTTTTGTAAATAAAACTTGGTTTAAGGCACAGAACAAATTTTGTTTACGGAAAGATTAGAAACAACACATAACCAAGTATACTTCGATCTTTCTTTGGTCCAGTCACTGAAGTCACTACAGTGATGGTAGTTTCTTAATTAGAAAAGACTGTGTGCTTCTAGCCCCAACGAGCTCACAACAATATTATCATTAAATCTTCTATACCCTTGTTTTTTTAATCATGAAATCTTAGCACAAAAGCTCTCAGCAAAATTTTTGCTTTAAATATTCATCAAGAGGTGAGAAACATGGGTAGACTGGTTTTACAGACTGAAAATGCTCTGACACGGTATTCAAACTCTTCTGCCAAGGGGTTCACAGAGGTTCAAAAGACAGAATGCGCATCAAAATACAGAAAAAAAAAAATCAGGAAGGATGTTTTTTAACAGGAGACAGTACAGACTCTTTAATTAATTTTAAAAGGAAGCAACTTCAGAGTGTCAATCATACAGAGCTTCACTAGTCTCCACTCATTAAGCCAAGAACTTCATTATCAACCATCCTCCAGTCTCCAAAGCTCAGCAAACCTTCAGAATCAAAGCAATTACATATTCAATTTAGCTACACTTAACCCCATGACAATGATAACCAGACACATTTTCTTAAATATTCTGTTAATGTCATTTATATACTTCAACTCCACATGTACAGAAACATATACACTGAATAAATGCTCATCCTGACTAGATTCTTAAACATACCAGAATCCATCATTTTTGTTTCCAAATATTTAAAGTTACTTAAAAAAGCAATTTTAATTCCATCCACCTATATTCTTGCCATGGCTATTGAAGCAGTTTCATATAAGTCAAACATGGGCATCTTAGAAAGCAAGTACGCAAGTCTGCCCAAGACTTCAACATGTAAACCCTTTTGCTGCTCATGCAATGAAATAAAAATGCTGCCTTTCAAAAGAGCATGTTAAAAAGATAAGAGGTTTAAAAACCTCTGAAAAAATATAACTAAATAAACTGTAACAGTTTTCCATTACTAAGGATGTGGAGCAACACTACTTTGCAACCATGTGCTCGCTGTCATCAAATGATCATTGCTTTACAATTATTGCCTACAAAAAAAGTATTACACAGGAAAATGTAGCGCACAACAATCAAATTCTCAGAAAATGTAATTTCAACAGGATTACAGATCAGATTTCCCAGTTCTCAGTACTCTGTTCTAACCATTAACATTCTCATGAAGGCAGTTCACTGAAGCATCTTAGTTTTTGTGTGGACATATCTTCAGGAATATGCTGGAGAGTAGCCACAAAGATAAATGCAAATAAAAATATTTGTCAGGATGGCTTAAATGAATTAACAGTTATTTAACTATTATGCACATTATTTCATAAAATGCTGTCAAATGGGACACTACAGGTACTATGATGTTTATGCATGACATAGTGAAAAGAACTAAGTGCCTGCTTAAGGCACATGTTTCCGTCAATGCACAGCCACATCAGAAAATGGTGTTGAACTTGTAAAAATAGTTGCTTGAAAGCAAAATAAAAACCTAACCATAACAGACAAGCAAAATCACAGCTACAGAATGTAAAGAAAAGGCTGGCCCATCAATGCAAATCTTTCCCTCATCGTGTCCCTGATACAACCATTTAATTAGCATATGCATAAATTCAATACCATAACAAACAAGTACCACATAAATATCAGGTATGAGTAGCCCTGTAATTTTTCTACTGGCTCCTTGTTTGTCTCTAAATTAATCTACACACACTTCTTCACTATGTTAGAAATAGCATAAACTAGTAAGACTCCAGAAAAAAAAATCAGAACTGTCAATTCTGATTGACACCATAAAACACCAATAATCTGCTTAAAGAGATAATCATCTCAGAAAGCAGAATTAAGGAGATATTAAAACATGTGGTGTAGAACCATCAAGTTTGCCTCCATGAATCAGCAAAACCTACACACATAATTGCAAAAGTTCTGAAAACGTATCTAGAAAACCATCATCTAGTTTAAGTTCTGAAAAATTCTGCTTTACGACCACAGGTGCAAGCACTAATGTGGGAGAGCTTCAGGCTCAAGAAGGTCTCCTGAAAACCTGTACAGAACAGCTCTCTGCAGCTGAAGACCCTAAGACCACTGAGTTGCTAGTACCCTGCTACCATTAACAAATCTAGCACAGCTTGGGTGCCTTCTGAAGCTGTACTAATGCCACTGAAGCTCCACAAATACTGGTTTTCCTTGTGTTTTTAACCTAGATTTAAGATAATTTAATTAATTTAATTTTGTGCCAGATTAAAAAGAAAATAGAATCTTTATTTCTCCAACACAAGTTGTTAAAACAAGCAGATGTTCAATAATCTTTTCAATCATTAAGAAGCACTGAATGTTTTTTCCTAATAAAACAGTATGCTCCATAACAAAAAAATTTTACAAGTATTATATTCAACAGAAAAAAAGCTAACCCGTTAAACAGTACACTTTAATGTCAAAACCTGTATATAGTCAGTCTAGTTGTGTAGTTACAAAACAACTGTTTTATGCATAAAGTTCCCTCATTAGTGTAGAGCTGCAGGTATCTCTTGATACAAGCAAAAAACATATTAAGTTTTGCAGAAATAACAGTGTTGTAATAAAACAGTAAGTTTAAAATTCTGATATTTCTTCAAATTAGCAGTTAAGCAGCAGTGACTTAGGGAGAAGAAAAAAAAAAAAAAAAGTAGGTCTAGATAAAATTAAGTTAAGTTCCATGACACTGTGAATGAAATTCCTGCCATTAAAAGGAAGCCTGAGGTCAAAATCCACCTTTTTGTATGTATTCCTTAAGCACATAAGGAAGATGAACACTGTCTTACAAAACTGAATATAAGATTTGACAAAACTACAAAACCTTGTCATATACAAGCTGAAAGGAAAAAAATAGACTCTGCTGGGATGAGTAACCTGAAACTGTTTTCTGAAATGATGCATGCTGAAGTGTTCATAAACTCAGTGCTCTCTGAAAATGCAAAATCCCACTCTTCCAAACGAACAACCTTTCCTCTGAAGTATACAAAAGCATGAGCTACCAAGACACACTTGCACTGCTAATATAAATCATGGCTTTTACTTACTTCTTGCTGTTAATATTACAGCAGCTTCCTATTTCAGTTTTGTGAGAGCATCACTGTCACTAAGTGCATTTTCTCAATTCTCATCATGCCTCTGTAAAGTACAAGGTACTGCACAAAACAGTACAGTAACCCCTAAGTACCTTTTAATCAGGCTTCTCCAACATAATATAATTGACAAGATGCTATTTCATCTTCGTTTTGCACAGACAGTAATGACTTAATTCAGGTGGCTTCAGGAGCTTCACTGGCCCCAGCTCCTGTACCTCACACCCAGATACTCGGGCTGCAATGCCACAGCTTGCCTTTGACTTCCCAGCTCACTCTGGCAACTAGTTGCCTTGGTGCTGAGCAGATCTTAGCTCCTCTAGAAGACTAATAGCCTTGTACTTGAAATTACTGATAAAGGAATTTAATTCAACTTCAAATTTAAAAAAAAAAAAAAAAAAAAAAAAAAGGTGTAATGCTAGGTCCAGATTTCTAACTGCAGTGATTAGCTTTCTGTATTTTTTTTTTCTGATCTCAAAGGTCTCTGCTTTACACTCTTTAAAAGCAAGTAAAGAGCCGGCAGCATTTAAAATGGGGACAATAAACCCTCCTTGATACAACAATATTTTGTTGCTTAACATTTCCCACGATCAGTGTCAGCTCCAGTTACAACAACAGTAGGAAATCTGACAACAGAAAAAAAGAAAAACATCCCGCAACTGCCTGCGAGCAGACATCACCATGCTTCTCTCCGGTAAATCCCCCCAGAAGCCCCTTCTTTACTGCCCTTCTGAGGTGGAGGTTTAAGAAAGGATCCAATGCAACGCAGGCAGGCGGAGACACTGTCTGTCTCCTTGCTGCCAAATCTTCGCATTTCAAAAAAATAAAACAATACAGTATTAGCCAACGTTCTGGGATGCTTTCAGAGACAAAGCCATATAATAGCTGCTTCCAATTAGGGGCGACAGCTCAAATCACTTTACTCGTCAGAGCAGTCCGGTGGTTTTCGAGAGGCGCAGCCCTGCGACCGCCCAGCACCGCCGCCCACAGAGTGCCCGGTGAGGGCCAGGGCCGCGGCCGGAGCCGCGCCGGGACCCCGCCCCACACCACCCTAGGCACGCCGCCGGCCCCAGCCGCCTTGCACCGAGAGCCCTCCTCTCCCTCTGCTTCAGAGGCAGGCAGGAGGTGCACACAAAGAAGCCCGACCTGCTGTGACCGTTACCGGGCAAAAGGCGGAGGCGAAGCGGTGGGGCGGCCCCTCCGCCACGGCAAGCGCCATGGCTGCTCCAGGCGCCGCGCGCTTTCCCACACCCCGGACGAGGCGCTCCTGACCCACCACCCCACCGAGCCCCCGCCCTCCCTCAGCTTCCCCTTCCCAACGTGTACACCGCCTCCCTCAACTGCTTCCAACGCCTCGTCCGTCCGTACCCCTCTCCAGGCCACCCCTGCCCGGTGCCCACGGCGTCAGCGTCGAACAAAGCGCCTCGGCGGCCGCCTCAGCTCCGGCCGCCCCGCGCCTCCCCCAGGGAAACCGCCTCAGCAGACAAGGAAAGGCGGCGAATCCCAGACACAATGAGAGGAGAACCAGGACTCACCCACAGCTCTGTACCCCAGCTCATGGCTGCTTCGCGAGCAGTGCTGGCTCCGGTAGAGGCGACGGCGGCGATCAGCCGTCGGGCGGCGGCCGGAAAAGGAGTCCCACCGGTCAGCGTCGGTGCCCTCGGTCACTGGGGAGAGGCGGCAGCAAGAAACGACGTCGCTGCCAGCTTCAACTCCGCCTGACTCGGGGAGGGGGAGAGCCGCTAAGGAGACTGGGAGAGGGGCGTGCCCGGCTGAGGCGGCGGGGGGACGGGACAGGGTGAGGCCGCTGCTCACGCGGCGCCACAGGCACCTGGGAGCCCATAAGGGCCGTGGGGCGGCAGGGCATCGCCATGCCAAGCGGCTGCCGCCGTCGGGTGCGTAATTAATCATTAACGGGGGGTAGGGGGCAGGGAGGAATAAGGCAGGAGGCTGCAAAGAAGCCGGCGAGTCTTTGTATCCCAGCGAGGCCTCCTTCCCTCCCCCGGGAAAGCGCTGACTCATGCTCCAAGGAGAGAAAAGAGGCGCGCTTACCTGGCCCCGACCACAGCTGGTACAAGGGTGCGAAAAAGAAACAAACAAGGAAGGCCCTTTTTTTTTTTTTTTTCTTTAAAGCCCACAGGTGCGCAAGTAAATCCTAGAATCCAGAAAATGCAAGGCTGGCTTCTGAGGAAAATCAATTTATTTTTGATGGAGTAGTTGAATAAATCATATCGTTGAATGATGACAACACGGAGTCTCCTCATCAACTCGAAAAGGAGTGTTAAAACCTTGTCAGAGATTATTTCTGCCACCAAAGTATCTGTTATGAAGCTACTAACAGAAAGCAAAGGCTTTGAAAGCCACCAAAATTCCCCTATCAAGGTATCAAGTTCTTGATTTTCCTCTAATTTTTACATAGAATCATTTTGCAGACTATAATAAAAACTCAGTAAAAATAACTGCTGTTATATCTCTACATCATGAAACAAAAATTACTTAAATACATTTATTTCATTTCTAGGTTTTTTGTCAGGTAGTGTTCCTTTGCATCACAATTTAGGTTTAGTTGTATTTTACATACAAAAAGTCAATTTATTCTAGATGGACATGAAATTATTGTATTAAATTCTGATGTTAATATTACTCTATCAAAATAACCGGATCACAAATCGTTTTCTGGAGTAACACATTGAAGCGAGTCACTTTACACTGAGAAATGTTCTTGTGGGGATCCACAAAATTAATAAATGCCACATTCTGTTGTGGCCTACATGTATGTTTTAGCAAGCCCCAAATTTTAGACTCTAAAGAAGAAATTCCACACTTGGGCACTCTCCAGGTGAACTCTGATACACAAACTCAGTTTGTAGATTGTAAGCATTACTGGAAATACTAAGCAGAATACATGTTGAGGATTCAAGTAATCAAGCAGAAAGAAGCGATAAAACCAATGAATACATATATTTGAATTTATCCATCTTACATGACTTTCAGAATTAGGAAAAAATTATTTCCATTGAATACTGTAAACTGCATTCAACATTTTGCATAGCTATCAGCCTGCCACACATTCACACAATTCTTAATACACAGATTTATATAACCTGGTGCAAAATGTAATTAAGTAAAAATTAATTAGTGCATTTTTAAATGCTTTTTAATCTATCTCAATAATAGGCTATAACTTGCTGATTGTGGAATAATTTGGGAAAGATTTTGAAATCTTTAATCATATATTAATCCCTATTCTACTATGTACTAATCAAGGTTTCTAAATGCATCCAATGATCTGGGTACTTTTGTGTTTGGATGCCTGATTTAACACATTTATTAAAAAAAAAAAAATCACAATTTTGACAAACAAATCCTGAACCTTCACACACTTCAAGGCAAGACTCCTGACCATTTAAGTGATTTAGAACCATAGACTCGTTTTCATTAGAAAAAACCTTTAAAATCATTATGTCCAACTATTAACCCAGCACTGCAAGGTTACCACTAAACCACGTCCCTCAGCACCACAGCTACACAAATTTAGAAATTTGCTGCTGGCTTCAGAAGAGCCAGAATTTTTCACTTTCTGATCATTCCAGGAAAACTCAGCTCTCAAATGGTTTCATCTTAGAAATGTAAAAATGTAAGAATTAACCCTAAGGATCAAAAGTTAAAATTTTCATCCTCAGAAGCCCCATCAGAGTATCAAAAATGAATCTACTAGAAAATAGATCCTAAGTTCTAGATCTATGGATCCAGAAGCTTTGAGAGTCAGGCTTTTGGCACTCAGATTTGAAATACTGGCCTTTCACTGCATGAAACCTACATCAAGAGTTCGAATATGTTCTGTGTAGTTTTTTATTACTATTAATTTTTTGTGTGTGTTTGTTTGAGTGATACCTGAACCCTCAGGTTCTTTTACTTAACTGTAATTTAAGAATTAATTAATTACTCCTATTTCTGCAAAATGTGCAAAGCTGGCATTCTCAGCAGGTTTTGTTTTCAGTTCAGAGCAATATAACAGAATTTAATGTTTTATGATGATTTCTAGCCATTTTAGGAGAAGGCAACTGCAGCCTGTATCACAGGCACATAAAAACAAAACTTAGATTCTCAATAATGCTTTAAAAGCCTATTTCTATCTAATGAGAGATTTTCATGGGACAAACAGGATTCCTCTGAAATACGATGTGGAATAAGAGAGGTGTTCACAAAGCAGCCTCTGAGCTATACCTACCTTTTAAGAGCATATGTACACTATAAAAAGGAGCAATGAAACAAAAAAAAAAAGAAGAAGAAAAAAACCCACCCACCCAACCAACCAACCAAAACCAAGCAGATGTTGAACAAGGTAGCCTTAGAATAGGAAACCAAGACTGCATTAGAGCACTGCTGCAGTCTGGCTAATTATTCATGTTCAGAAGTTACCAATTAGACTTGGGAAGTAAGGCTTATTAGGACAGAATTAGTATAATGTTTCTGGGTCTCAGTCTAGTGTTTCTGCATGGAAGCATGATGACTCATTTAGCTGTATCTATTCATTCACAATTAGATCACAACTTGGACCTGTAAAACAGCCCTAGAGAATTAGCACAAAGTCTGACTCAAAGAATACATTTCACCATTATCTGAGATACTGCTGATAGCCACTGCTTCTCCAGGAAAACTAAATGAAACAGATGGGGGAAGAGTTACACAACACATACACATTATAGGGAAATGGAGAAATATTTGCTTCCAGTATTTCTGGGAAGGTAATATTTTTGAATCTAAGCTGAACATATTTTAAAACTTTGATAAGCTTTTAAAGTCTATGTGATACAGATTTAAAACCTTCATAATGCCTTTTACACAGTTTTCATACTACAGGATCTACAGGATTCAAAAAGACTTCAAGTGCAAAGCCTATTTCTTGCCAACAGATTTTGGTTGCTTTATTTATTAATGTTTGAATTGAAGTATGGGCACAGTTGGTTTTAAGATTGGCTTCAGATTTCTAGCTTGCTTTCAACCTATACTTCTTCCAAAACCAGGAGTGCATACCTATGAAGTACATATATTTAGATGTGCATTTCACTTTAACTAGAAGTCACCTCTGTGTCAGTAAAGACAAGATCACAGCTCATTATAACAATAAACCACAAAGGTAACTCTAAGACAAAAAGCACTTAGAAATTATCATAGAACCTGGAGTTCATAACCAATATGTTAAGACCATGTGATCAAATCAAATTTGAGCTTACTAAGAATGTAAGATGAGGGGAAAAGTCTACTGCATCTCCAGCAGGATATTGCCAGAAATGTTATAATGAATCATTTAGAATTTTGAGATTGTTTCTGTTACCAGGGATTGCAACTGGCCCTAGACCTAGAAGCAATTCAACAAATATTACCCTACCATTTTATATTCTTCTAGTCATGTCCTTGCCAACATTAGTCTTCGGAAAAAAAACAACAACAACAACAAAAACAAAATAAAGTTTCACTAAAAGAACTCAAGAATACATCAAAGACATACTTCAGCACTTTTCCATGCAGTAAAGCTTTGTGATAAATTGCATTGCTCTAGAATCCTTGTAAACCATTAGTTTTTTCTGGAAGATGATGACAACTTATTTTTACCATTATATTTAGCTGCTTTCCCCAGCATTGACTAATTACAGGCTTGAAAAGAAGGCCTGATTTTATTTTTTTTAGACCAAATCCACATAGTTCTGGTTATTAAAATAGTTATATACTTTGTTAATTCTGCTAATTTCTCAACAAAACCTACTTGAGTTTTCAAGTGTACCTAAGGATGTTATTTGGGCAGAACAATTTGCATGATTAATTTGGAGTGGCAGAAAAGCTGTCTGGCACTCCCTGTGGGTGCACTTTCTAACAAAAATCAGGAGGACCAAACAAATGACTTCCAAACATCAGTTTCTCAGTGTGAAGTGCTGTAAGTTCTTCTCTCTGTTGGCCAGCAATTTCTTTGTCATATTAAAATTGGATATAACTGTTGCAAACCCTCTAAGTATTATCTCTTTTTGCTTCAATACCAAAATAATTTAGCTCTCTCCCTTCTTTACACATGTATTCCCCCATTGCCAGCACTCCTAAGTGCAGCAATAGTCAGAGATCATAGCTATGACTTACTTTCACTGTTCTTTTATTTCAACTACTAAGCATAATTAAGCTTAGCTTTACTCTGAGTACTGATTTGGTTTTAGCTTCTATCATTATTACTATGTTTGGGTATTTGTTTTTTCTTTATACCAGAAAATTTACAGCAAAATACATTAGTTAGACCATACTGACCCTGCTTCAGGGCAGAAGAAAAACTGCACTTATTAGTGCAGCCTCAGACACCACTTAGGGTGACCTAATTCTAATTTTTCTCCTTTCTCTGAATTTTTGTGGGAAGAACTGTACTCCCCTATCATTTCCAATCTGTACAGAAATGCATTTTATATAGCAGAGGGAAGGTATGTTTCTTCTTTTTCCTTTGTCTCAGCAAGCAAAACAGAAAGACATCACCAGTGACTGGATAACAGAACTGAAAGGACACTACTTACACCAGTTATAAATAGGAGAAAACGAGAACTTCCATCTGCTTTTATGAAATATCCTGTGTTCGATCGTTTTGCCTCCATTATAGCCAAGAGCACATCTTTCCATGCCATATGTAGCAGATGAAATGCAGTGTCAATCTGCATCATCTAGCCATATACAGAGTACAAACAGCCTCTTAATTTACAGGAATTTGCCCTTTTTTCCAGTGAAGCAAGACTATCACATGATAACACAGTGTTTCCTTTTGATAGTATACAACTGCATCCCAAGCTGGAGGCTAGACAATTACAAAATTTAAGGGACTATCCCTAAATATTTGTATAAAAGGACAATTTTCAACTCTTTAATGCTTGCATTATCTGCTTGAATATTATAAAGTCACTTGCTTTCATTGTACATACTTTTGGAATGATATCAAAACATAACTATAAATGCTAGAGCTTTGCTACTTCAATATCTGGTATCTCTTGTTCACCTAACCCATGTCATCTTCATTACCCCACCAAACCCACACATGCACGTTTCTTTAAAGAACATTTAGCTGTATCACATATTCAGAGCTAAGTATACCTATGATGAACTCCAATAGTAAAAAATTTTCATTATCTACAGGCATTGTTAGATTTGAAAGAATAACCAAAGACCTGAATAGTAACTGCTCTCTGCACCAATTATCTAGCATACGTTTGACATGTATGTATCAAAATTCAAAGACAGAAGTCTGTCATGGTACAAGTTCAAGCTGCAGAAAAATGAATAATGGATGCATGTGTAACTAAGGGTCAGCAACACCCATTTCCAGACTTGCTAAATATTTTATTATCATCTGACTTTGAATTATGATCAGAAATACAAATATACATGTAGTTGTGCAAAATATGCCCTAACACTTGAACATAATCAGTATCCTGGGTTAATAAATAATCTCATTAAAGGAGTTTTAATTTAAAACAGGTTAATGAATTCTCGTCAGAGACTGTAAGGTTCAGTTAACAGATTCAACGCAGCCATCTGAAACCCAAACACAGAACTTGACCGCCGCCTGCTGGCAAGTGAAAGAACAAGCAGTATAACATCATACCATCCTGTTTCTGCGGTAATCAAGCAGATCCTATTGCATTGAATAATGTACAAGTCACATTACTCTGAAACTGAGAAAGCCAACGGTCCTTTAATTGTCCAGTCTTCCATACAACTGCAGGTCTTCCCTCCTTTAAAGGATCTCACTTCAGTGGTCAGTGCTTTAATTTCAGGTGTCCTTCCCTTGTAATTTTAAATCTGTGGTGGTTCCTCCTTTTCTCATGAGAAGGTTGATGTCCATGTTGCACTATACCACATATAATGGGTACATGAAAAAACTGTGAGCATATTACAGTCTGGAAGGAAACTCAAGAAAATTCACATACCCCAAATTCTCTTCCTTCCACTATTTATCACTTCAAAAGAACAAGAATTAGTAAATACATAATGGGAATGAGACCAGTGTGCTGTATATAGAATAGATACTCCACTAAGCAAATCATTTACCCATGTCTCCCTCTTGCATTAATAAAGACAGATACTACTGTATGCCATTCTTATTTGTTCCAAGGACATTCTGATCAGAGACTAACTGCAGAAATTTTCCACATCATCCCAAAGAAACAAAACTGAAAATAAAGAAATTACTTGTCTAGGAGAGATTTTTGGGTTTGTGACATTACATTTATGCAGCTTTAAATTTGAGCCCTGCTCTTTGCACTTAAAAGGGCAGATCAAATCTGCCTTAAAGGTCATCTTTATATAATTTAATATGCCTCTTACGAACCTTCACCCCAGATATGTACAGGTAGCTCTTCACATTTGAAACTCATGAAAAGGAAAACAGGCTGTAGCAAGTACTGTCAAGCCCTAGCTGAGCATTTGGCTCAGGCTGTGGAGCATAAGTCTTTATGTTGTACTCCTGTAGTTGATGTGACAATACATCACTGCCATGATGAATTGAAGTCATATGCCCCCTTCCCTAACATATGCAGGAGTATCACCTGCTACGTATTTCTACCCTTGACTATGCAGATTATGCTAGGCTAATCCACACAGCAAAACCCATGCTTACTGGATTTATAAAAGATTGATGTATAGGACCTGGCATATCCAACTGGAATCACTGTCTAAATCATTTTGCAGCAAAACCTCCACTCTCCAATTATTGGCTCAGCTGCATTCTAGCACAGTACCACAAAAAGAACAGCCTCCAGTTCACGCTTTCACCAGATTTGCTTCCTTCCAAGAATGCACAGCTTGAGCATACTTGTTGCTCCATGTACCCAAGAACTGGGATAATTACTTCCAATGCCATTATTAAATTCTCAGTATCACTAACATCTGTACCTATGTTTGCATGGAAACAAAAAGCACTCATTTAAAATTAAAAACAAACAAACAGACACAAACTAAGCACAAACATCTTTTGAAAGGGAACCTATCATCCCCAATTGCCAGAAAACTTCATTTGGCCTACACCAAGTCTCACTGACACCACTTTCCATTACTGAGTTATATCCTAGATATACTCTAGTCACAAACTACATATTCTTTGAGTTGACTTTTACCAAGACCAAGGGATCAGAGATCTCGACTGTCTAATTCACCTGTAAGCAAAATCTATCCTAACACTGACCAGTGTCCCACTGATGTAAGCTGCAAATGAAAACATTTTGATCTTAAACAGATTAATAGTATAATGCTGAAAGTAACTTTAACCATAGCATTCTTAACCTTTCGTATACACTCCACATTGTTTGCTCATGACTTACACAAAATCACAACCTAACACTGGGAAACTAAAATGAGGCCTACCTATCAGAGCCTGGGTTTGGCTGTTCCACAATGATCATGAAGTCAGTTCATGTCCTTGACTGGGCATTATTGGAAAATTATTAAAAGATCAACACAGGCATTATTCTGTAAAGTCCACTTAATGGAGGTACTTTTAAATAACCTGAAGAGTACCATGTATAATTGTGGTTTTTGGAGACTTTTTGAAATTCCTTTCCAGCATTTCAATGCCAAACACAGCTATCCACATTTAGATAGTGAAACCCAAATACCATTTAAAATATTTTGTGTTTAGAATCCCTAAGATAATTCCTTTAAAAGTAACTCAGTGTAGTAAATGCAACTATATTCATTATCCACAATGTCATGCAGACATACACTTTATTAAAATAACAGAAAAGAAAAGATTTTGCAAGAAAGTGACTTAAGAAAGCACTATGAAACGAGACTACGGAAAACCCACAGATAACCTCTTGGGAAACAGACACATCCTTATACATGTTTCTTCTGAGACAAAGTAACAATTTACTAAACAAACTTTACACTCTATGTATCTGATGTACCAAAAAAATCAGTGGTACCACAACTTCAGGAACCTCTTCTTTGCTGAACAGCTAGTATACAGAAGCACAATAATAAAGTAATACAAAATTCTCAAGTTTGTTTAAAGATCAGTGAAGATTCTGTGACTGCCAGAGTATACTTTTCATACTTGAGGTGGAAGAGCTGAAACAGTAGAGTAGTCTCTAAACAAGACTATCCACATGAAATTAATTCACCAGGGAGGTAACATGTTTTTATTTCCCCATCCTCTGCCTGTGGTCTTCCACTTTGTTAAACTGAAATTCTTTCAGTAGGTTATACCTGATCTATAGGGGTTTTCTTCAACTTTTTAAGTTAAGAAGGTCAGGTTATGAAAAATGCGTATACCCAAAAATTCCCAATTCCCAAGAGAAAAGAGTGCAGGTCAAACCCAGAAATATTGTTTGTAAGCATTAACTACCCCAGTGAACAGCAATGCCATCCAACAGCATGCAGGTTGTAAAGATTTTGGTCGCAAGAGTGTTCAGTGGGTCAATAATAGCAGAGTTTTAGTAGCCTTTTTATATATATATATATATATAAGTGCAATGAAGAAGACAGACTAATCATTAAATATAAAAGCAATTTTATAAAAACACATCAGAATTTTATTGCTTGAAGAATACAGCATATGAAAAAGCACAAGAATGTCCAAAAGAAAGGTCACAAAGATCCAAACATATTACACCATACATACCAGATGCAGTAAAATGTTAACCTGAATTCTGCATCAGAAAAGAAAGGTGTGAAAATATACCTACTATTATTTAAAAGGAAAATACTCATTTAAAATAGAAAGTGTGAAGGTGTTACAGTACAAATTAGAAAAGCCAACACTGCACATTAACATTGTATCACTAGACTAGATTTCCTACCTTTGGTACATACACCTTTACTGAAAACCACTTCCTTGCCCAACCCTTGCCTAATATATTTCATAGTATCCATGGAAGGGTTAGTTTTGGGATTTTGGGGGTTTGGTTTGGTTTTTTGGGTTGGTTTGTTTTTCCTTTTTTTTTAAACTTAAACATTCAAATGCTTTTCTGAATTTTCACTGCATTAATGCATTTAAAGAAGTGCTCACATTTATTCAATATCCAACTTAATGTATCTCAAATTTAAATCAAGTTCACCATGTGACTGAGATCTGAATATATGCCAATTGTACCTTGTTTAGATCTTTAAGTAAAAATGGGCACACCATTTTCTGTTTGCATCCTTATGTAAACAGACTGCTGCAGCCCTCCTCAATGTTTCTAACTAGAGCAACTTACGGAGGACATAAATCAGTAAAACAATCCACCATGTTACAGAGCTATAAGATCATCTACAGTAACATGCAAGTGGCTTTTCTAGTCTGCTCAGATTAGTGTACCAGAAGATATGCCAGTATTACTTCAAGTAACACATTAAAACTCAGCAATGGTCACTACTGTGCTTTATTTCAACACAAAGAACAGCTGTTCATCCATTAATCAGCAGAATTTTCAAATCAACTATCAAAAGGACTACAACATCATTTCTGTTCCATGTATTGCTGATCGCTCTTAGGGAACAGTTTTATCAAAAACCTGGCCTTGCCCATGAAACAATTTGAATGAACAAAATGTTATCTTTCAACAAGTTATTTTAGTAATCCAGTGGCAATCTAGTCTAGAGAATAGTTACCACTATGCTTACAACAATGACTATACAAATTCCCTCTTTTATAGTAAGCATGCTCTTAGCTTTAGCTTTCCCAGGCTTGAATACTTAATACCAGTTACGTCAGTGGGACTAAAACAATTTTGTTTCACCAAGTTCCAGCTTTATGTTTCAACAATATGAATAGACCTGAACTATGTAATACCATCAACAACAGTTAACATTAAACTGGACTGAAATAGAAGAGTTAGTTCTTCAAACCAGGTAGTCTCTGAAGTGAAATACTCAGTTAGGACTGTCAAAGGTGTCATAATAAAACCATGGGTTTACTTTTTTTCACCCCTATACAAAAAAAAAAAAAAAGACAGATTTTGTACAACTATTAAACATACCTTTCCTAGCTTGGCAAAAATGTATGATTTTCAAATTTTAACAAGTGTGGTATTTGAGCATACAGAGTATTTATTGCCATATACATCCTCATTTTAAAAAGAACTAAGAATTCAGACTCTACTATGCTGAACTCTGCTTTTTTCCCATTAACAGATTATGTCTACTTTACCACTCCTCCCAAAACCAATTAAAAATTCTAAGTAAGATTTAATAGCTTAGTTAAAAGGGAAGAAATGCAAATGTGGATTTAGAGCCTTTTGTGTAAAGCTCACTATATTTTATAAACTCGTTGTTTATTGTAATACTGTTTATTGATCAAATAAATGACGCACTGCTATCTAAAATTTCCATATACACCATTAAAAATCCAAAGTTGATATGATACTGAACCTTAAATCTTCAAGAATTCAAAAAAAAGACAGTTTATACATGTACAGCACACAACAGCAGACACCCCTAGAATACCAATTGCCAGTCCATTATGCATACAAACTTACAGGTAAGCATTCATTTCACTGTTTTCATTGTGCAGGAAAAATATTTCTTAATAAAGACAAACTCAGCTGGTAAATATCAGATATCATCTTCATCATCTTCATCCTGAGAGGATCCTGCCTGATTGGATGCGCTGGCTGAGGCAGCAGCAAGCTGTGCCTGTTGAGCTGCTTGTTGCATCTGTAGCCATTCCTGCTGTGCCAGTTCTGCTTGCTGTTGTCTAGCCTAAAGACATGAATTTAATTGTTAAGGCTATACATAGCTCGTGAAGAATCTCTAGAGCACTTTATCTTTAAAAGTAGTTTTATCTGCACCTGCAGATGTCTTTTGCATAATTTTTGTTAACTATACTTATAAAAGCATATCTAGAAGTGCCTTAATTATTTGTACCAAGATGTTTAGCTACATTCTCTGTCTGAGCAGGCCACGATTTGGAGGATTTACAGTTACAAAGACAAGAGGCAGGATCTAGCAAACTCATGTTCCATTGTAAGGATTCTGCTGAACCACTTCCTAATGGAAAAATTAAGTGAGGCAAAGCAATGGAAATTTTAGACTTCAAGAGATCTTAACCTTTAATCACAGTTCACAAAGGAAAACAGCCCTACTTTCTTGATTACAAATACTTGCAACTTGATTACTAAAACTTGCAATTATGAAATCATCCAGCTGTAGCACAAAGGCACACACTATTACAAAATCATAAAGAAAGCCATTATCTTAATTTACTAGACAGCCTTTGGAAAACAGAGCAATTCAGGCATGCAGATTGAGGATGTCTTCGCTACAGAAAGGTATAGTCCTTTACTGAAAGGTGTAAGACATTATAACAAAACATTTCAGTGGTTCAGCTGGTGACCTCTCATTTTTCCATCAGGGTTTTCACTTGTTCTTCAGCAGCTACTGTTGAATTCAACAGTATACTAATCAATTGCGTTAAATTTAAAACTTTAATATCTGTTTTCAGTAAACATTAGGGAAAAGTTTTTAAAATTAAAATTCTTTTCTTCTTTACTTTTCTACATTTACCAGTCATCACTACAACTGTAACAATGTCCATTTCTTTTCTAATCCCATTCCATTCACTGAATTTTCCTTTTCATTTACTTTTTTTTTCCTCTCTCCAAAGCATCAACAAAAAAAGATGGTACCAAAACATATTACCTTGGAATATGATAGAAGTTTGTCTGCATAGTCAAGTGAAAAAAAAGAATAGTCTCTCCTTATTGTAAGAAGCATAAAATTTCCTCAGTCTGTTCTAGCTTTAGAAGAAAATGTTTTTAGAGATAGAAACTTCTTTTCAATAAAGACTTTACAGTATTTCAAACTCAAGTGGTAGTGAACTTATAAGGGTTGGAAAACAATTTAAGACATTGTAAAGTTTTAAACAAAGGAAGACAGCAGTACCTATACACATAGAAGAGACAAAAATATTTCTCACACAACAAAACAATGGAGCTCCTCACTAACCCTGCTACAATTAAGTTTACCATATCCCATGCATGCACAGGCTCAGCACTTCACTCTGGAAGAATCATTTTGCTCACTGCCATATTTATAACATACCCCTTAGCCATTTCAAAAATTGAAAGAAAAATGAAAATTCTATTGACAAAGAAACTTTGTAAGCATCTGGTAAACTTAACTCATTTATTATACCAATGAACTTCAGTGTGGAAACATCAAAGGCATTTGCACTTATAGACAGCCATGTCTTGCACTTATCGACATGTATGGACATCAGGATAAGCCATTGCCATGACTTCACATATTTACAATTATCAAAGCTATAGGCATAAAAAATTCATATGTTAACAGGCAAGTATTTTAAAACCAGAGCAAGAAATCAGCATGTCTTGCTCTATTAACAAGATCAGCACAAATAAACAAACATGCATTTGTTTAACTGCTACTAAGAATAATTATAGTACCTCCAATGGCATATTACAACTAGTACGTTTGAAAAGTAACGCTGCCACTCTTCAGTCTAAGCAAGACTTTCCGTATTACCAAAGAAGATAAAAAAAAAATAATTCATACAATCTTGTCAAGCCTAATCTAGACATTAAGGCATTATAGATTTTAAAAACATACCTCAAGGAGTCATTCCTTAGTGTGTGCTTACACAAGGTGGCCAGAGTTTCAGCTTTTTTTTTAGTGTTACTCCGGAGCTAATACTCTCTTAATATATCTTAATTTTGCTGCTTTATTTTGTATACCAAGCTAAGGTTTTTGAACAAAATAACAAGTAAAAAACAGGTATTAAACTGATATGTAAATCTTGCCCTTAATCCAGAAGCAGCCATATTGGTCTTTCTAATGTTAGTACAGCCAAACAAGTCAGGCATGCATGGATTTATCTTAACTACTTCACTGTATGCTGATAATAGCTACATGGTGTGCTGAAATTTTAAATGCCTTAAAATTCATCATGCAGTTAAGACTAAATTAGTTGGCATGCTGTAATATGAAAAACAACAGTTATTAATTGTTTCAGCAAAACACAGGTACAGCGAAAGGGAAGAGAAGGTTGTGGTAATCAGACATGACAACACATAACTGAATAAGCATTTTCACTGGAAGAAATTAAAGTAAGTGAAATGAAAAAATGAGAGTCATGCCATGAATAAGAGAAAAGAGAAATTCAAACTTTCTCTTGAAGAATGAAGGAGAACGTGTGTGCATGCAGCATTTGTGGGCAAATGCTTTTCCTATGCCTGAATTGCCTTTTAAAAAAATTATGTGTGAATTCACTCAATTAGAATCTTGCCAAGAGTAAATGAAGATAAGAAAGGGGCAAATTAGACATTTTTAACAATTAAATGTTTCTTTCAAGGCCTAAGAAATAGTATCTGTGCACTGATGTGCAGAACAAAAATTTTCACTTTTTAATGCATCAAAACTGGTAACTTCCTAGAACACCAGCTGTCATTCTCTTATTTCGTCAGCCAAGTAATTCTTAATGTATTCTCTACAGTAGAATGGAAATACCTAAGTAACAGCAAACCCCATTCTTTTTAAACTTGAGTAGTCTTACATGTCAAATCACAGAAGTAACTAGTAGCATCTTGCTAGTTGACTTTCCCCAATTCAAACAGGCTAAGGTCAACAGCATCTATAATACCACAGCAATTCACAAGGAAGGACACACTTCTTGAGGTGTGCACATGTTTTTGCTGCGCTAGACTTGCAGCATTAATTATCCCAACCTCTTAAGTACTTCTTCACTTACTTTTGCAAATAATTCCTGTTGCTGCCTTAGAAGCTCTTCTTCTGGAATGCCAAGGTTCTCCAAGCGTGAACTGGCCTTTCTTCTCTTCAGTGCTACTGTTTTGCATTCTTGTAAGACTTCTTTTACTTCATTGATATAGGAACCAAATCCCAAACTTTCTAGTGCTAGAAAGAAAGAAAACATATTATCTTTCACAAAGCTTTTGGTAATAGATAACTGTTTGTTTAAAAGATTTTTAGAAGGTCAATCAGTTTTCTAACACCTCCTGGGAAAAACCCGTGTTCGTAGTAACTTTTGACATCTATTTTCCCAGTCTCTTCTCCTATGCCATTTAAGAGCGCATGTTTTCAGGCTAAGAAAATTAAGGTTAGTCATGTCCAACCAAAGAAACCTACACTTGCAGAGGATTCAGGGTTTTCAGATACATTTTGCTAGACATAGCTGTTATTCTTCAAAACACATCTTTCTCCCATCTTCCACACATCAGAATCAAGCAAAATTTACACAATTAAAAAGTCTTTCCTATCTGAGTTGTTAACCTTATCTTTCAGGGATTTTATCTTTCCAGTTTTGTTGCAAAAACACATCAGTAGAAAGTAAATTAGCCACCTCTAACAGAGCATGTGAAATGATCACAGATTCTTAGGCAGAATTAAGGCAGAAATAACTAGTACTACCTTAGCTCTATGAATTTAAGCTTCTGTCAACATTGAAATTCACATTTCAAGTCCTAAGAAGCTAAAAAAAAAGCACAGTTCACACATATAGAGCTATACAAAATGAAGCCTTTGCACAAACATACCTCACAAGTGGAATTATTACAGAACATGCCAGAAACATTACAGAAGCAACAATTATACCAGAAACACATCTCAGTTTTAACAAAACACATAGTTCCCTTCTGGTACTTAACACAAATCAAAATTTTCTTTACGGAATGATAGTTGTTTTAATATTTGCTTTACTTTATTTTGACCTTATGTCCCAAGTTATTCAAGAAATAGCACTAAAACTGCAAAACAGCAATCAACAACTCCTTACAAACACACTGAGTTACACCACCTCAGAGTATAGTTTAGCATTAATTCTGTAAGCAACATATTCCTACCCATAATTACATCAGCATGCCATTGTATCGTACACCTAAACAGTAACCCAAAGTAAGTTTTTAGTTTCCAATCTGTACTCAAAGAGACAATTAATACACTGTCTTCAATAGGGCAGTACAGTGTACCTGTCTAGTCATGCAGGACTACCATTCCTATAACAGATAACATTTGACAAATGAATTTACATAATAACTATTTCTTAAAAACAAAACAAAAATCAAGATAAAAACTGAAGTGATTTAGAGATAATCAAATTGGAGACAGTATACCAGTTCAGCCTCAGCTCACACACACACACTGAAAACGCTTTGTTCAGTTAGCCCACAGTTTTTATGAGAATTACGCAAACCCCACCCCTCAAAAAACCAAACTGAAGTATAAAATTAAGATCTCCACAACATCTTTCTAACATCACCATCATCTCTCTAACATCACTTAGACAAGCCTTCATAGCAAAAACACAGGTGCTCATCAAAAGAACATTCATTGTGATCTGGGTTGGCTGATTGACTCCATCCAAACATCAACAACTCCCCAGTCTGAAGCCAACAGCAAGATGAGTTTGTTACAGAAATCTAAAATGGACTGTCAAAGAAAATAATGTAAAGAACTGACAGTTATCGACTGAATATAGTACACAAATATCCAAAAGAAAATGTGTGATATAAACAAGACAGATTTATACAACTGTTCAACATAATAAAGCTATGAAGAACCTTATATACACGATAGGTCTAGTGCATCAAAAATCTGCTGGCTGTCAAACAACTTCAGAAATTTACTACCCTTACAGAACACAGACGGAAGGGATATGAATCCCTTTATACCAGCATGGTGCTAAAATGTGTGGCAAGTGATCAGTGCTTCAGCAGAACTCCAGTTCCATCAAAACTCAGTCTTTCATAGAATTATAGAATCCCCTAGGTTGGAAGGGGCCTCCAAAGGTCATCTAGTCCAACCTCCCTGCAATGAGCAGGGGCATCCTCAACTAGATCAGGTCTCCCGGAGCCCTGTCAAGCCTCACCTTGAATATCTCCAGGGATGGGGCCTTAACCACCTCTCTAGGTAACCTGTTCCAGTGCTCAGCCACCCTTAAAGAACCTTTTCCTAATATCCAATCTAAATCTACTCTTCTCTAATTCCAAACCATTGCCCTTAATCGTATCACTGCAGGTCTTCATAAACAGTCCCTCTCCAGCCTTCTTGCAGACCCCCTTCATGTACTGGAAGGTGGCAAGTAGGTCTCCCTGAAGCCTTCTCTTCTCCAGGATCAACAACCCCAGCTCCCTCAGCCTGTCCTCATAGCAGAGGTGCTCCAGCTCCCTGATCATTTTTGTGGCCCTCCTCTGAGCCCACTCCATGAGGTCCATGCCCTTCCTGTATTGAGGGCTCCAGAGCCAGACACAGTACTCCACATGAGGTCTCACCAGAGCAGAGCAGAATGGTAGAATCACCTCTCTATCTGCTGGCCACGCTTCTTTTGATCCAGCCCAGGATGCCACTGGCCTTCTGGGCTGCAAGTGCACATTGTTGGCTCATGTACAGCTTCTTGTCCATCAGCACCCCCAAAGTCCTTTTCCACAGGGCTACTTTATATCACTTCCTCCCCCAGCCTGTATTGATGGTGAGGGTTGTTCCAACACAGGTGCAGGACCCTGCATTTGGTCTTGTTGAACCTCATGAGGTTAACCTGGGCCCACTTCTCCAGACTGTCTAGGTCCTTCTGGATGACATCCCATCCCTCTTGCTTATCGACAGCACCACAAAACTTGGTGTCATCTGCAAACTTGCTGATGGTGCCTTGATCCCACTGTCTACATCATTGGTAAAAATATTAAACAGTACAGGTCCCAGTACAGATCTCTGAGGGACACTACTTGTCACTGCTCTCCATCTGAACTTCAAGACATTGACCACTACCCTCTGGATGGAACCATCCAGCCAATTCCTTATCCACTGAACAGTCCACCCATCAAACCTGTACCACTCCATCTTGGTGAGTAAGATGTTGTGGGAGACTGTGTCAAAGGCCTTGCAGAACTCCAGATAGGTCACATCCATAGGTCATCCTTTGTCCACTGATCCAGTTGCTCTGTCATAGAAAGCCACTAGGTTGGCAAGACAGGATTTGCCCTTAGGGAAGCCATGCTGGCTGTCTTTAATCACCTTCCTGTTCTCTATGTGCTATATCTATAGGAGAATCTGCTCCATGATCTTCCCAGGCACAGAGTCGAAGCTGACAAGTCAGCAGTTCCCAGGGTCCTCCTTTCCACTCTTTTTAAAATGGGCGTAATGTGTCACTTCTTCCGGTCATCAGGGACTTAACCTGACTGCCAGGATTTTTCAAATATGATGGAGAGTGGCTTGGCAACTACATCAGTCAATTCTCTCAGGACTCTGGGATGCATCTCATCAGGTCCCATAGACTTACATACATTCAGGTTCATCAGAGGATCACAAACCTGATTTTCACATACAGTGGAAGGGCCTTCACCACCCCAGTCCCCACCTTGTGACTTGGAGGTTTTGGGAGAGAGGTTGCCAGTGAAGGCTGAGGGAAAAAAGTTGTTGAGGCCCTCAGCTTTCTGCTCATCTGTTGTTACTAACTCACTGTTTTCACTCTTCAGGGTGCATATGTTTTCTTTGAGGGTCCCTTCCAACCCAATGGAATCAGTGAATCTATGAATCACATCAGATCTCTCATGGGATGCAAAAAGCCTCTGATGTCCTTTCCCTATGCTGTTAAGACCACTGGGCCAGTCAACTGTGCTACTACACAATGAAACACTAGGACTTCACCTAGCTGAAGTATAACCCAGTGGCAGGAGGAAAGAACTCTAGCTCAGTACTTGGCCACACAATCATTTTAACAGTGCAGCAAAGGGCAATGATGAACTGCAGTCTCACATAACCTCTAATACAGTCCAATAGGAGGATGTCACCAACTATGTCTTTCCACCTCCTTCCCAGGCAAATAGCCTTCCTGCTTCTTGCTTCCAATCTAGTAACTTCATGTTTACAGGCACAGTCAGATCAGCAAACTCACCTGACAGAAAACTGTGTTCTCCCTTAGATTCTCAAAAAGCCACAGGGTCAGTTGCATCAGCAACTGCTAGATCCAGCTCTAGGGGAGGTACAAAAAGATTCCTCTTGGCAGCACCATGTGTTTACACTGGACTGGACAAGATGCAACAGCCGTTAGCCTCATTTTTCACCCTAAATGAACTAGTTTAAATATTCAAAAGGATAAAGGTGTCTAGATGACCACAACAAATGTATTTCAATTATTTAATTTGCTAGCATAATTATCATGGAGCTATGTTAAGCGGCAGTCAAAATATCAAGTATCTAGAATGTATGAAGATGGATGAAAAAGAATACTATGCCTATATACACATAAACACTGTTTCCAGAATTAGCAATCTAAACTCTCATGCCTCACAGACAGATGGATGGATCATCTGCCAACTGAGCAGCATCTCAAAGAAGCTAAGAGCGTATACATCACTCTCTAAAGAGAACAGCAGAAAATTCAAGAACGGCTCCTTCAGTCTCCAGAGCATTACAAAAATGGATAAATCTCCAAAGTCAGTAGAAATATAATTTGAAAAATTATTTTTCCCAACTGTAAAATCTGGTAACACAAAGACACCGAACACAGCAAAATACTGGGGGTCACCTGCTGATGATATGCACACAGCTGTGTGTGTATATACACACAAAGGCATTTTAGTTTCAATTTCTTTTCCAAAAACATTCAGATGAACCCTACGGCAGAAACTAAACAGGTGAAATATTTTCTAAAGACCACCACTACTGTACAAAAATTACTTTCATACCTGAATTCTTTACTGTCCTCAACATTAAAGATCATGTCTATTCTGGTGTTAAGAGCAGAGCTCAAAAGCTTCAGCAGCCAACTAAGGAAACTATCCATACACTAAGAAGCATCATCATGCTTTGAGTGCAAGGCACAAGTTTTACTCTTTACATTCTGAGCTTCTGTGATGAGTTCCTTTGCCAAACTTCCACATTCACACGTATTTTACTTCCAGGTTTATACGTATTTTATTTAATATTGAAGCTCACACATGCTACATATTTTCTTTTGCCATTAACAACTCAGTCAAGTACTTGAAACTCTTCTGGTAAGCAAGCTGATATACTCTAAAGGAATCTCTCTTTTTTTGGTTGTTGTTTCAGAGACAGAATCATTTGCAAAAGCCCACAACATTTTTTAACTTGAAACCATCAGAGTCCCGAAAACAGCTCTAGTATAAATGCTATTGTTCATATCTCTAACCAAACAGCAAACTCCTCTTTCACTGTTACTGGTAAAAATTTGTTTGCAGCAGATACCGGTATCAACAACCTTTGCTTAATCAGCAAAGTGAATGATTCATGACAAACAATGCCAGTTGCAGACTTAGGGATGAGGCAAGGAAGCTCCTTATTTGTGGCAGATTTCGGAGAAAAGCAAATGAAACACAGAAAGAGAACTCTCCTTTTATTAAATAAAAGAAAGTGAAATTTAATAGCAGAAAAAGACGCAGGAGCATAGGTCACGTTTATGTTTTCCACAACAGACACAAATATTTGACGTTAAACAATTAACTTCCAACGACAGCCCTAGAGAGGCTGTCCAGACAGGACGACTCTGGATTAAAGCCTGGGCCCCACATACTCAACCATACACGTTTTAGTAGTTTCCATAAGAAAGACATTTAATAAAGTCAGGATCTTAATACATACTGTAAAAGAAATATGCATAACCATTAAAAAAAGCAGACCTCGTTTTACATGGGCAAAAAAAGACAAACAGCTTTGATAACGTCAATTAAAGCATTCCAGACCTCGCTGAACTCCGAAGCAAGAGCTGGTCCTGATCACAATCAAGAGTCTCTCTAACCACACAAAGACAACCTTCCCTTGCAATGAGGCTGAGAAGCCAACCAACACATACTTTTGCTCCAGATTCTTAAACCCCCCCCGCCTTTTCTCTTTCATATAGCTACAAGAAGCCACTAAGGAAAAAGTCGCAGAGGGACAGCAGTGGCAAAGCTTGAATGACCCGTGGCGCAGGGGGCAGCAGCACACCGCCTCCGGAAGCTTACCTTGTATGACATGCTCCGGGGAAATGGTTTTCTTCTCCGATTTATTGCAGATCTCGTTGGCCTCGGAGGAGATGAGGTGAATGAATTCAGTGCAGCAGTTTACCACAAGCTCCCGGGCATCATTTGCGACGCGGACGTTGGGGAGCGTTTCTTTGATCATCTTGTTGATGGCAGCCCTGGGAATGGTGAGGTCGTCGTCGTTACCCGAAGACGAGGCCATCCTAGCTGCCGCTGGCTCCTGAAGAGGCGCTCGGCTCCCGCGCTCACGGGCTCCCCCTCAGCTCCCCCGCGGGGCTCCAGCGCGCGGGGAGCCGGCGAGGGGCGGGCGGTGCCGCGGCAGGCGACGCTTCGGGGAGGCGGCGACGCCGCTGCTGCCGCTACTGGACGAGCGGATCGGGCCGGGGACCGCCGGTGCGCGGGGCCAGGAAACGCTTCTCGGGTTCAGGGCTCCCTCGGCCGCGGCGTCTGCCACTGCCGCCTCCGCCACATCCTTCAGACGCTGGCGTCACTACCTTATGAGCAGCTTCAGAGAAGTCGAAGCACCAAATCACCCCCACGCAGCACGGCTCTGCACCTTCTTCCTTCGGCAGCGGCAGCGTCTGGCTTGATAGTGAGGGCGGCCGCGAGGCGGAAACGGGCTGACTACAGGCTCGAGCTGCGAACGACGTCGATTCCGCCGGAAGCAGGGACACACTTCCGCTGTCTGGCACTGCCTGCCCGGGGAGCGCCGGAAGGGGTGGTGGCGTGGGGCCGCCGAGGCAGTGCCTGATGCAGGGAGGGGCAGCGGTTGGGTACTCTTCGCCGTCGGGCTGGCTGCGGGAGTTCTGCGCGGGTACCTCGCCCCAGCTGGGCCCAGCGGCTCCTTCGAGAGCTGCTCCCTGTCCCCACCTGGGCTCCCCAGCCTCCGCCACGCTGCTCTTGAATTTCTGGAGCAGCAGAGTTTTTACACGCTCGGCAGGCTCATGCCCGAGGCAGTGGCCAGTCCCCGTTCTTCATCCGAGATTTATTAATGAGTTTACTCAGAACTGTTTATTAAGCTGTGTTTTCTGCTTCCGCCTACTCCATGAACAGCATGAATGTTGTATGACGCAAAATTAACCAAAATGCAATGGCATTTATGGAAGGTCCACTAAAACTTGCTATCCAGGTACCTGTCTGCATCTTTGTACTCCAAAGAAAAAAACAGGTAGTAAAGCAGCTCAGCCCTAGGCTACAGGCCAGAGCCAAGCACCCCTAAGCAATACTGAAAGCAATACTCAGCACTTCACTGCGTGAAAAACTGGATGGATGGCCAGGCCCAACGAGTAGTGGTAAATGGAGTTAAATCCATTTGGCAGCTGGTCACAAGTGGTGCTCCCCAGGGCTCTTGATCGATGACCTGGATGAGGGGATTGAGTGCAGCCTTAGTTTCCACCTGACAACAAACTGGGAGGGAGTGTTGATCTTGAGGGTAGGAAGGCTCTACAGAGGGACCTCAACAGACTGTATCAGTAGGCCAAAGCCAACTGTATGAGATTCAATAAAGCCAAGCGCTGGATCCTGCACTTGGGTCATAACAACCCCATGCACCCCTAGGGACTTAGATCAGAGCAGTTGGAAAGTAGCCTGGCAGAAAGGGGCCTGGAGGTGCTTGTTGACAGCCAGTTGAACATGAGCCAGCAGGCTGCCTAGGTGGCCAAGAATGCCAACAGCATCCTGGCCTGTATCAAGAATGGTGGGGCTAGCAGGAGTAGGGAAGTGATTGTGCCTCTGCACTGGCACTGGTGAGGCCACACCTTGAGTATTGTATTCAGTTTTGGTGCCCTCACTACAAGATAGACAGTAAGGTGCTGGAGCAGGTCCCCAGAAGGGCAGTAAAGCTGGTGATGGGGCTGGAGAACAACTCTTATGAAGAATGGCTGACGGAAGTGGGATTGTTTAGTCATGAGAAAAGGAGGTTGAGAAGAGACCTTCTCACTCTCTACAACTCCCTAGCTAGCCTTTGGTGAGAGACAGGGTAAGGCTACTGCAAGTTCCAACAAAGAGCTAGATTTAGGCTTAGTGAAAAAGTACTAAGGGAAAGAGAAAGCAAATTCCTCAGTGAGCTCCAAGTGGGCTCTCCAAGAGAAGCCAGGACTGCTGCTGGAGCCTGCTGAGAAACTGCAACGAGGAGGGCTGAGGGTCTGGGCCTTGACCTATGCCCAGGGCAGCACTGAAGCAAAGCTGGAGTTTAGAAAACATCATGCAGGAACAGCACTTAAACCCAGGCCCTCAGCCTAGCCTCAGCTGACTTGTATGACTATGGTGAGAGAAAATATAGGGAAAAGACCTTATTCGTCATGCTAGAACTTTGGTTTAGCATGTAGTTATTAGGATGGCTTAGGAAAGGAGAGCCTGTAGCTGAGCTTCAGCCACTCAAGGCACAGAAAGCATTTAATGGATTTAAATTCCTTCTTGCTGATATTTTGTTGGTTTTGCAAAAAATAGTACCTTGGCAATAAGTAGATACTTTATTTTGAAATGCCAGTAACCATTACATATAAACCAAACATTCCAATTTTAGCATATGCATATGAATAACATATTCTAGCTGCAGCATTCTAAGATTGATGAGACTTTTTTATGTTACTGGTAAATAGACCTGATTTCTGAAAATTAGACTGCAGTCATGACTGAGGGATTACTACACCAATTCTATTAAATAAAAAGATGAAATATTTTTATATTAATAATCTAAGTCACATACAGCACGTCTCAGTATCCATTATCTTCTAATAAGTGAAGGAGATTGGGTTAATATTGAATCCACAAGCATCAGTCAGTGTTCTTGTTCCCATGAAAACACATCTCTCTAAAAAGCAAACACTAAGCAGAATAAACCTATAGTTAAAAGATTTTAATTTCAAGGTTCTGCAAACTGTAAAGTTGAAGATAAACACATGGAGCTGAATATCTTAGCTAAGATAAATAAAAATACTGACTGCCTTTTCACAACTAGAGCAAAGGCATTAAAAACACACTGTTACCAGTAGCAACAAGTAATTCCAATTTACGCTATATAATCTCATGCTTATTGTGAGGGTTTTCCCAAGTCAAAGCTCTTTCTACTTCTCCATCTTAGCAATTTGATAAAGTTAAGACTTGCACTGAAGATTTTGTCATGATGAAAAACCATTTTGTAGAATATATCAATGGGTAGATCTCCATTTGGATCTGCATATTTTAGAGTTGTCATCGGAGTATACAAGGTGTTGGTCTGATGGCGAAAAGGTGGATTTTCTGAAAGAATTATCTTTACTGTATGCTGCCAAGAATGAGAAATGAAATTGTTAACCTTTACCAAAATAATGAAGTAGAAACCTAGCTTTCAGCAGAGAAAAAGAAGAATGAAGTGCTAGAATAATGTAAAACTATATGCGTAGTTTTATTAGAATTTCATTATAAACTTTTCTTCAAATATTTTTAAGGCCGTAAGTACTTCTTTCTTAGACTTGTTTCTGTTTATCTATATCATGGTGCTAGCACCTTACACCTAAGTATCCTCAGGAGTCCTCCAAAATTACGCTTATATGCTCATAAGAGGTAGAACCTTTCTTTTACAGTTAACTGGGAAATTATTGGAACAGAGCACTTCGCAGCAAGCCTGGGCACCTTCAGTTGACACTGAAGCTATTTCTTATCAGCAAGCACCTGAAATCATTGACCCCTTCCACAGCTTGTGTAAACTTGTCTTCCTTGAGGAAACCCCAGGCACCAGAAACTACGTCCATGTATCTTCTCGTGTGCCTTGGTCTAGGGTAGCTGAATAAACTTCACATTAGTGGAGGGATTACTTGTAAGATGGAGAGGAGAGCATCTTTAACCAATGGTGGGAACCCTGCGTGAACTGTATGGTAACACTGCAGAATGTCCAGATTTCACTAGATAATTTATAAGTGCATCTAATACATCAGTAGTAAATCACAATTCACAACTGTAGGTTGCAATGGTGCCTTGAGCACCCTGGTCTAGTCTGGACCCATGGCAGGGGTGTTGGAACTAGATGATCTTTAAGGTCCCTTCCAACAAAAACTGTTCTATGATTCTATAATTGTCTTTGATACTTCAAAATGAACATTCTATCAATATTCTAAATGGGTTTAAAAAAACACTTGAGTCTCTTGATTTTTTTAAATTATATTACATTATGTAAAATACACTCAATTAAATCTCATGTTTCTATCAAAATACCCACACCTACCAACATTTATAAATTACAAAGAAAAAGAATTATATATAATCAAGATAAAAGAAGACGAAGAATTGTTGATGAGTTACCTCCGCAACATCTTCAGCACTTTGTCCCAGGCTCTGGAAAATTTGTTTGTAATTTTTAAGGTAAATATTAGTAAACATCTCAGCAGTTTCCTCATCTGCAGCTGAAAGATCCATTTTCATTCCATCTTCAAACACTTTTCTTTCAAACTCTGTCACCACTGGGCCTGGTTCAATCAGACTTAACCTACTCAAAAAGCAAAGATGTTCAGTATCCTCTGTGGGAAATACACTTCTCTATCCTCAGAATATCAAAGAGTTGCACTGAGACTACACATTATCAAACATATTAAACATTACATTCTGGAAAGACTCATTACTGCTGTCATGCTTCTACATGTAGTAGGAAAAACATGAGTCACTTTTCAGCAAAGTGCTGCAACTTAATTCAGTGAGTGCAGTTGCTACCTGCTGTCTCACAGCTGTGGAATCTAAGGATAATTTCTTCACAAAAGCTTATCAAATATTAAGAAAAATAAAGGATGATAACAGAATTCATTACTTGCTAGACGAAATCATACACAGACTTATTATAGTCTTCCCATGATAATAGTAGAAATAGCTGAAAGAAAGGGCAGAACTGTCCAAACATCTTGTCAAGCTGTGTTCCATAATTAAAGGTCCATCCACAATATTATAATAAGATACAATCTAGAGAATTTTGCTGTGGATGGACAGATTTTTGCAGCAGAGGGTATCTCACCCCCTGTTCCACTCTGATGAAATTCTCCTTGTTCTCTATGGTGAGCTCTTTAATCTGTAAAATGCCTGAGAAGTCTGTTATCCTTTCCTTTCTAAAGTAAAATATTACAGGTGGACATTTCTATGCCTTTTGTGATGTACAGTTTCCCTGGGTTCCTCAAATCTGTTTCTCTTAGATACTAACAAGCTCTAAAAAAATGTTTGCTAGCTCTGTATATGTTTAGAACTATCCAAAATACAATTTACACCAGTGCATCAATACTTACTGCAGTTTGAACTTGAGTGCTTGTATAGCTAAACTTTCACAGAATCCTTCCACAGCAAACTTAGATGCAGCATATACATCATTAAATAAGATACCTGATGGTACAAACAAAACATCCTGAGAACATCCTGATTTGTATTCAGCATACTAATAGTTAGTTTTTTAAAACTCTTGTATTTTCCAAAGATTTCTACAGTCTTGCTGGGAAAACATTAGAGAAATCCATGTGTAGACTGAATCTAAGTACCAAGGTTTTGCCTATATTCTCAATTTGCTTATTTCAAGAAAGGAAGCCTGACTAATGTTTTCCCTCCCTCTTAGCTGATGCTGTGATCTCTTTGGATGATATTAAGTATTTTGTACTTTAAGGTATGAAAGTGTGTCTGTACATGCAATACTACCCGCATTATTTATCAGCAAGCCTATAATAGGCTATAGATGAATGTGGAAGCCGAGTGTAGTGCAGGAAATGCTTGCATCCAAGTGATTTAGAAAAAGCACTACCTTTAGGTGGATAGGAAATACTGTATTAAACAATAACAGTTCTTGCGATTTGAAATGAGACCCTCGCTTGCCATGATAATCCAGGTAAGACTGATGCCACTCTTGTAATAATTGAAAGACATACAGCCAGGCTAGATGGAACACACCAGTAGGATCATCATTATCTGCAGCTGAAATTAGACTCTGTAGAGTTTTGCGAGGGGAGAAACTTACAAAAAGATGGGACATGACTGGGTTTTATTCCACTGTTATTGTGCAGAGTGTGGTAAGCATGTTTGGCTGTCCCCATCAACTTTTCCAATAGGAAAAGTTGAAAAGTAATGCTATTAAGCCCTGTTTTTCAGATAATAAAAATAATACAATTTAAAAATAAAATTTAAAAAAACCCTTCATGTTAGTTAAAACACTTTTTAAAATATAATTAAATAATTACCTCTGCAGGTTTTGTTGTTTAAATATCTTAAGAATAGATGTATAGTAACATATCACCTAGATGCATAGAAACCATCAGGTCTAAGTGCTGTGCTTTTTAGAACTTGAACTTCAGCACTACCAAGCACAGTAGTTAGATAAGGTAGATGCTACTTTTTCTTTCCCACATAAAAAAGAGGTAAGTTTCAGATTCTGAATACTAAACTCCAAGTTCACACAAAGAACAAACAAACCAAACAAACACCACTTTGCCTTGTATTCCCATAACACTGCTTATTATAACTATATGCCCGCTCTTTCTCTTCTTCATATCAGGCAGAATCTCCTTCAGGAGTCGAACCAGTCCAAAGAAGTTGGTATCCATCACAGTTTTCATTTCATCTATAGTCTGACATTCAATAGGTCCAATGAGCCCCATTCCAGCATTGCTAACTGCACACAATGGAAGACAAGAGTGAGAAATAACATCTGTAAATATTAAGTTGTAATCTGTACTGGAAAGCATTTCAAAGTAAAATCAGGATTAAGGATTATATGATCATGAAATAATCCTTAAAGAGAGGATTAAAAGATGTTGTGATGGTTTGAAACTGTCTTTTTAATTTTTCCTTGCAAAGTTCAGAACAGAGAAAGTGAAAGAATGTAAATAAGTCACTATTGGGTGTAAGAAAGCAAAATAACGATTGTTCTAAACACTTCCATTGGATAGATAGAAATGTTTAAGAACTATTACCCAAAACAAAGTAGGCATTCTGCACATTCTGCGTTCTGCAGTGGGGGCAGTTGCTGGGCTGTCTGGCTGCTGTTTCTTCTTCTCTTCTGGCTGAAGATAACACACTGACCTTGGCAGCTAAGTTAACAACTTTCTGCTTAACTAACTCTGCTTCTCTGTCCAGGGGAGTCTGGGGGGGAAGCTCCTGGGAGAGAGAGGCCCCTTTGGGAGGGTCCCCTTGGGGGGAAGCAAAGGGAGATCAATTGTGCTTTTTCTGTTGATTGTATATATTTGTGAATGTCGTGAATTTTGTATATTTGTATATATTCATTGCATTTCATTGTAGATTTTAGACTCTGCTTGTAAATACAGCTTTTCATTTGCTTCCAGACTGGGCTAGCCTGGTTATTGTCGGTGGGGGGGGGGAATTTCAGCTCACACCAACACAGATGTTCTAGGTGGTCTGTTGTGAGACTCCACGTGGAGTACTGTGTTCAGCTCTGGGGCCCCAGACTTCGTGGAGTGAGTCCAGAGGAGGACCATGGAAATGATCAGAGGGATGGGGCACCTCTCTGAGGACTGGCTGAGAGAGTTGGGGTTCAGCCTGGAGAAGAGACCTGCAGGGAGACCCTTTGTAATCAGGGAAATCAAGCCCTCCTACTTCATAGTGAGATTTAATCCACTCATATCTGCATGAGACCTTAAGAATCTTGAACGCAATATAATATATAATTGTTACTACCTTGATAAATTAAAGAATAAACTAATGAAACTTCTCCAGGGTATTTAAGATCTTCAGTAGAAAACTGCTATCTATTCATAGAATACATATCCTGTACTTGCCTAGGACATCAATCCTTCTGTCAGGGATGCTGTTCACACAAGTTTTAATAGACTGTTCATCACAAACATCCAGTTGTTTAATTTCAAGGGTTTTGCCCAACCTGTGACCTGCAGCTTCCTCAAGTGGCTCCTTCTTGGCCAGATTCCGCATTGTGGCATACACTGCAACACACCAGAAGTCAGTTATTAGAAGTGAAACTTTTTCTATGTGAGAAATATTGAAGAATATTGCTTTTACACCTGCATCTTGAAGTGATAGAATCCTGATAAAAACTTAAGCAGAAGGAATCTATTTTCAGCATACAGTGCCATTGATTTCCCAGACTGGTTCTGAAATCAAAAAATACAAAAGGACAACTAAACCACTACATGAAGAACATGCAGGGCACAAAGACTATATTATTACCAAAACTTTAAAAACAGTATGAAGTTCTGCCACTGAATAATTTTTGGGTACCTAAAACCTAATTTGGGGTATTATTTTTTTTTTTTGGTCACTGTCAATATGTCTAGCACAACAACCATAATTTTATTAAAAACTGGAAGGCAGGTGCTTCTTTCGGAGAGCAATAATAAGCAAGATAGTTCTCAAAATATAAATTCATTTTATCATATTGTGGTGTAATTACCCAGAAAACTATGGATCTGCCTCCAGTCAGTTAGCACAAAAATACTATGAGAGCGTGAGAAATGCAATTGTCAAGGGCTGTATTCACCTTGCCATCTACTGTCAAGCAGCAAATATCCTGCTTTGCAGCACAGTAACAAATCCCAGCCCCTTTGTTCACCCCCCTATGCTTACATAGGGTTCAAATACCAAAGCATGCTTTAAGGGAAAGAAGTGCAAATTTAACAACTGTTTTCCTGAATTAAGTTCTTTGGTCCTCAAATGGGCATGCAGGTTTCATTCCACAAAGATTTCGGTAGGCAAAAGCAGAGCTAACTACAACTGTGAATGTACAACAGTATACTGCAGAAATTTTCAGCTACTTAGTTTTTTTTTTTTTATTTAAACTATTTGAGTAGCTGTTCAGTTCCAATACAGACACAGAAACAGCATGTTTACAGAAAGCAGTATATTGTCACTGCATTGTGTTTTCGTGACAGTAGGAAAAGGGAAACTAACAAGAAGTCACCAAACTGAATACAAGTACCTGTAAAATCACAGATCTAAAATAGTACTGCCTTGAAGAATATATTTTTACAAATATAATAACAGATATATAGTTACCTTTAAATCTTTTCTGTTCATCTTCTGCCATCTTTAAAGCTAAGGCCAGTCCAATTCCTGAGGAGCAACCTGTAATGAGGACATTTCTTCTTGCCATTCTTTTCACTGAGTGGACCAAGCAAGAGTTCTTGCTCAGAGGAACAACCACCTAAATGTAGCTACAGTACAATGTCATTGGCCTTTAATGCTATCTCCAAGCTTTCCTGAGTCAACAAATCTGAAAATGCACACCTGGACCCTGTATGATTAAGGGATAATCTCCAACTAGATGAAAACAGAAGCAGATGCTCCTGCATGAGCTTATAATCTGCATCATCAACATTAACTATATTTAATACTAAACTTGACTAATCTTTAAAATGATACATTTGTAAGCAATATTTTTTTTTTTTTAATAGTGGAGTAACCAATTTGCATTCTACTGGCAGGAAAAGCCCTGCCACAACTACAAGCAGTTTGTAGTGTCAAGTTCTCCACTCACATCTAGAGAAAGTTAACTGCACCCAGAACGGGATCCCTTTGCTAAAGATGTTCAAGTCTTCCTCCACATACAGCATCCTCCTCATTCCTTTACAACAGAATGACAAATGGATTTCTTCCCAGATGCCTTACTATTCCAAGAGTCCTAATCGGCTTTACAGAAAAAGAAAATTGAAAAAAAGGGATGTGGATTTGTAAAGAGAGAAGTAGCAAATGTTTGTTCTCTAAGGAAGACCTTTCTCTCACAGTGGACAGCTAATAAATTCAGGAATTAATAGTAGCAAATTAATTCATAAACACAAGTTTAATCTGTGTGGTGAGTTCTTAGCAAACTATTGGGACTTTTTCTCATCTGCTTGCTCAAGATCTGCTTTGCCTGTGGAATCAGATACTCCAGGGTATTTCTTTCTAATAAGCAAGATTATTCACATTTTTTTGGAACTTTTCCCAGCCAAGAATAAATAAAGCAAGCAACATCAGCAGTGGAGAACAGTCAGGAAGACGCTGAATAGATCAGCTTCTCTACCTTCTTTCTAATGCTGAAATCTCTTTAAGCACTTTCTACTCTCCAACTGACAACTTCAAAATATTTTTAGAAATACATCAGAACTAGCATGACATCTGACTCATTTTTAAGTTTTGGAGAAAATAGTCCACCAACTTGGCATATAAACTCTGAATTAAAAAGAGGGACATTTGGACTGGTAATCTGGTACAGTGTGCATTTAAACAGTAACTACAGACATATTACTCTCAGAAAGAAGTCCCCTGAGAAATTTATAACCCATCCTGACTGACAGGAGGAGAGAAAAAAATCACCTTAAAAAACAATTTGTTTTCTGAATAGCATTCAGCTAATCATGCCATTATATATATATAAATATGTACCATGCAATGCTGTCCAGAAGAATGAATTTAAGTGTTCCAGGATTTGCACAGAGGTAAATTGGTTAGTAACTAAAAAAATCAAACCAAACAGTCCCCCCTTTTCAAAGCAAATAAATTAGTTTGAACGGTATAACAAGTCAAATCATTACCTTCTCAGGAAAGCAAAACAGCACAACAGCTGTTAATGTGAAAATGAAACAATGATTCTACTTATTTATCAGGTTTGACCCAAAGTTTCACCACAGAAGTTAGTATGCAGATACACAATTTTAGTGCAAACAGTATTTAGCTGATTCAGCTATTAGGCAAATTGGTTTTGCTGCTCATGCACATTTATCTTTAGTGCATGCAGGAGGAGCAAGCAAGGCTTTATGCAACACTAAGTTGGTGGAATTCCATTAGTGTTATGATGCAACTCTAATTATTCTTTTATTTATTTCCATAAGTAAACAGTATTTTTTTGCTATATTATAGTTGTCATAATAGCAACTCTTTAGATGAGTGTATGTTGACCTTGTAAATTGCAGCAAAATGCATGCTTGGTTTTGTACAAACACTTAAAATAGAAAGGCTGCATTTGTGGAATATATTTGCATAAACAGTGAAAGATCTACCTACTACCCAAGTTTAGCACAATTCCACCTGCAGAGCTGCTGAAATACAACAGGTAGGTTTGTTGGATGAGATACAGTTTTACTGTACAAAACACTTAATATAAGCCTAATCTTTAAATTGCAATATAATCCATTCTGTTCCTCTGCTTTACGTCAAACTTTACTAACTTGATTTGCTGAAGTATGAATCATGTCTTACTGCACATAAATCATGCTTGCATTAATCACTCAGACTTAGGCCTTGAGCATATTTGCAGTTTCGGATGCTTGTGTAAATGTGTTATAAAATGGGGCTACCAGTCATTTGTACTAGATAAATTGCACAGTATTTTTAGAAAACTGGAAGCAAATATGTTTAGAGTGCATAGTTATGATGCCATTTTCATCAACAGTATGTTGTATGTATTTTGGAGAAATAAAAATGTTTGGGAAAATAAAAATTAAAAAATTCAAGCTTCAAGGCACTGTCCCACATGCCCTAGCATTGAAAAGTTACTGCTTGAAGAAAAGCAAGAAGGCTTTACCAGTGTGTATGAACGAATCAGTATCCTAAAACATCCTACAAACTGGTTAAATTTAGTAACATATTGTCGTTACACGTTTTGTGTAAAAAAAAATAAAAATTAGTAAGGTAATACCATTGTGCTCCTAATAAGTTAGATGTGAAACAAGTAGATGGTGTAAAATCCTTGGAGAAAGTGACAGCCGAAATTAATTTCTGCAACTCAAGATACTTAAAAGATGAAATTTATTTCTCAAGAATAAATTAAGATGTTATATCAAGGAATAATCTCAAAAACAGTTGGAAAAATAAAGATTGTTACTTGTGTCAGTAGAAATAACTACATACATTATTTACAAACACAGAGTTAAAATTCCCTCTTTGAAGACATGATTACATTGCAAGCTACAGTATTCCTGTAGCATTCCTGTGTTGCTGTTTGTCCAATAGGCAACATTGCTTCTGTCACAATTCTTGCCCCTGAAATAAAATATTTACTGTCAGAACCTTGCTTTAACCATCTGCAGCCAATTTACCATAGCCTGTACCAAGACATTACTTTTCATTACTAGGGTTTACTCTACAAATTCAAGAAAAAGAGCTGCAGTTCAAGTCTATGTCGTCTTTTTGAAATTCTGCCCCCTAGAATGAAGTCATGAATGTATTTGTTCATTGGTCTTGTAATCGAAGCGCATTTGCTCTCAAAATGAGTGTAATTTCCCATTTTTGAACATATGCCGAGTTCTATCAGATAAATAGGAATATATTATGCAGAGTATGCTGAGAAACAAAATCTTCATATACAAATCCTTGTAAAAATTTTAGAGTTTAAAGGAGCACTGTCTTTTGAAATACTCTTCTTTGTAAGGCCTAAGGTTTCACACTGAACTGCATTATTGTGGTTAACTTCTTAACAGCTTACATTTCTAGCAAGTCAGGAAGTGTTTATCAAAACCCCATCAACCATATCAGAGTATCAAGAGGAAAGGACAACTGTGATTTCTACCAATACAATACAAAGTGAGGAAAATCTTATCAACACTAATATAAGTATCCTGGATTTTCTATAGTATACAGAAATAAAGGCAAACATACTATGTTTGGGATTAGGTATTTTTGGTTAGTCTCTGCAGATTTAGCTTCCCTTCCCCAGCTTTAAAAAACAAAGTTAAAGGCTGACAGTTCAATTACAGAAAGAAATCAAGCAGGAACATTAGATGATCAACAAAATGGTCTCTCTAGTGTATGATCCACAGCAGCTATGTTTACATTAACCAGTACTGTGGCACAAAAGAGGCCATATGAGCCAATAATATTTCATAACATGGCTCCTATTAATTATATAAGTGATTATATTGTATCTATTCATGCCTAGCTAGATGCTTATTCGTTATGAGGAATGCTATAAATAGAGTACACAGGTATCTGTAAGGAGCGTGTAATAAGCTTACAGCTAATGAAAGATTATTACAGTAACTTCTAGTTACTTTTATGCTACATACGCCATTATTCATCAGTCTGTGTAAGCACAAATTTCTTCTTACTTCACTTATTTGTAACACAATTTTGTTTCTCATTTCAATAAGGAATTGTGGCCACAAAAGATAAATTTGCTGTATGTCAAATCTGTCTCTTTTTTTTTTTTTTTAAAAAGGGAATTACTTCAATTTCCCAGAAAAACTAAGAAGCTATTCTGAATATTTGGTAAGATGTTTTCAGTTCCTTTATTTGGAATATTTTCAACTTCTAAAGATAGTAGGGTGATGTACTGTTACAAGATCTTCACTGCAGACTAAAACAGAGTAAGAACAAAAAACAATTCCACTGAAAAATCTGTGATCTAGCTATTTCATGAGTCCCAAGAGCAGAATGGGCCAGGACAGAAATCAATCCTCGCTAACAATTCCTTCCCTGAACCAAAATATTTCCTGTAACAAGCAAAGAAGTTAGTGTATCAAGGGGAAAAAGAATGAGACAGACTATAGCCCCAGGTAAAACCATGCACATACAAACACAGCATCCCCTTTTTTCCCAGGTAGATTAGACAACCAAGTTTTTAGGACCAGGACAGAAGTTTCTGCAGAAGTCTGCAGTCAGTCAGTCTGCAATGTGTTATTATCTATCTATTTATCTATAAATTTCTCCTCGAAGCAGACAATTAAGAGTGTGCCATTACATTTCTAATTTCTAAATCATTAAGCTGGTTTACCTTTAGGGCATCAAGATTCAGCAAACACCAGGATATACAACACAGTTACCTGGGGAGATGTAATAGCACTTATTCTAAAGAGACACCGTATCATTCCTTCTCACCAGCTCGGGGAATAGCATTAAAAATTGATCATTTGTTGTTTATCCAAGGAACACTTTACCTTTTCAAGAGCTTCTAGGCCTGGTTGTTTTCTTTCAATCTTTTTCTTCAGCTGATTTATTTCCTGATCTTTCTGGAGTAATTCAAACTCTTTTTCACGGAGCTCTTCCTTAGAATTCTGGAGTTTCTTCTCTAGGCTCTCAATCTGAACAGAAAATGTAATTAAATCAGAACAGATATTTTAGTGAAATCAGGACAATTTAAAAAAGGAAACACCTGAAAGAAAACTCATGAATACAGTCTGTATTACCCCTGACTTTGAATTCCCTTGTCAATACCTTATTTTATTTTGTCAATTATTCCCTTTATTGAAAAGGTACTTTGGGAGCTGTATCTTATCAACTCAAAAAAAAAAAAATCATTTTTAGACTGCTATTTCCCTGCAATATTTTTTTTTTGGGTGTAACAGACATGAAAAATATTTTTACTGGTACACTGAGGTACTCCCAATAAGAAATGTTTTACTCTGAGATTAAACCTGGCCAGCTATTGTGTCCTAGGACTAGACTTCTTCATAGAACTGGCTGCATTTCGTTAGGAAAACTTTTTTTTTAATAAAGTAAGGATTACCTGTTTATTGCATTCCTTAATTTCTAACTCTGACTTCTCTAAATTGCACTCTAACCGAATTATCTGTTGTTCCATTTCTCCCCTATGTTCACGAACTGTCATATCCAACTGTGTAATCTAGAGTTAAAAACGGAAGAAAAGGAAATATTTTATTTTCAACTAGTACGCACATTTTAAGAAATAATGTTACAAAATATGACAGTAAAAAGAATGAAACTAATTCTCTGTAGTCTCGAGAATATTCTCTCAAGCGGTCAATATAAAAATATACCCCAGCTATCTTCTTTAAAAGAATTGGGGCCACAGACAAAGAGAAAAGTGGAAAGATGTGAAAAAATGCACGAGTTTGGTCCTCCAATACACATAATACAAAGCCAGTTATCATTTTAAACAGAGCGTAATGAGTACCTTAGTACACTAATGCATCTTGTTAGAAAGTGTCAAAAGTTTATCAAGGCAAAAAAAAAAAAGTCACAGAGAATAGTTTGGACTGCAAAGGACCTTAAAGATCATCTAGTTCCCACATCCCTGCCATGGGCAGGGACAGCTTCCACTAGATCAGGTTGATCAAAGACTCATCTGACCTGGCCTTGAATACTGCTCACAGATCCACACCCAACAGCCTCTCTGGGCAACCTGTTCCAGCACCTCACCACTTGCACAGTGAAGAACTTCATCCTTACATCTAATCTAAATTTACGCTCTTTCAGTTTAAAGCCATTACTGGTTGTCCTGTCACTCCATGCCCTTCTCAAAAAAGACCCCCTCCAGCTTTTTTGCAGTTCCCTTTAGGTACTGTAAAGCCACAATAAAGTCCTATTACTTTGGTAAATTCCCAGAGCAGCTAGGAAGACAGTGCAGCAAGAATATATCAGAAGGTGTGGCCTCCTGAAACTGATATAGACTGGAAATATTTCAAATGAGCTACAAAAATTTTTCACAACCAATTTACTGTTTCATATTTAGAGGCTGGCTCAAATGCAAGTGTGCAGATGTGCTTCAATGCAAAACCCAGAAAGGAATCTATCACCTCCAAGCAAACTTCAGATCAACCATGAATACAACAACAGTTGTCCACTAACTTGGTTGGCAAGAAAGAATTATGGGACAAGTTTGCGTGAGGCTTTTGTTCTATCTAAACAGTACTCTGTGGACCCATAGAGGAGCACAACCTGGTTTTCCTGATACCATTAAGACTTCAGCTAGTTTTGAGGGTGATACTGTGGCTATATTAACAATACAGTTTGGAATGATGTGTGAAGGCAGTTAAACCTTTTTTTACAAGTTATCTACTGCACAAAAAGAGTAATTTTCAGTAACAATCAATTATCTGACCTGAGCCACTCTTTGTTTCAATTCCCAATTCCGTTCTTTCAATGCTTGGTCCATGTCAAGGAGTTCTTGGGTTTTGCCTTCAATTTCTCCCTTGCAATACCTGAAATTCTCATATGTTTAACTGCTTAATGCACTTCCAGTTGCTTAGCTTCAAGTATCCAGCTTGAAATTCATGAGATTATTTAAAGACAAATTACTTTAAAATGTGAATCAGCTCACTGATGCAAAGAAACGAACCCAAAAGAAATAATTGTTAGCTGTATTCCAGGTGGAAATTTACCAGTAACTTCATTATTCATGCTATTTATTATCAGAAAAACACATTTTAAAAAAAATAATAATACAGAAGAAAGTAATGTTAGTTTATGGTCAGAAATTACAATATGGACAATGGACTATTATGCTATAAATTAATTTCTGATAAAATTATTTCACAACAGAATTCCCCCAAAAATTCTGTATAATTTCTAGAAATAAAAAGTGAGCTGAGGAGGTGCTGTATCAAGTTATCATACAGCCAGAAACACTTTAAATATTACAGAGAGCTGCTAAGACGAAAAGAAAAGACCAAACTACTTGCAATTCCTAAGGAAAAACTAACATAACTAAGTTTTTCTGATGGAAAAGATACCCAGCTTACCTGAGCTCAGTTGTTAGATCCATGATAACAACACGCTTCTCCTCCAGAGAGGACCGTGCATCCTGTAATGCATCTTGCAATTCCTGAAGCTGCATTGAAGCAATTTTTAATTCTTCCTGGGCATTCTGTAATGCAGATTCTAGTTCTTCTATTTTCTGTAAGGCTTCCTTATGGCGAGTCTCACTGTGAAACAGCTTATCTTCTAAATAATTTGCTATTTTACACACACCACAAAACACAAGATGTTTAATAGGTAAGTCAGCGTCTTCATGCAATACTGCTGCCTACTAGCACTTGTGGTTGTAACCAATTTTTAGTAGTTTTAGGAAAATCTGCAAAAACGGTGATTTCTGATGTTATGCAATAACCTTTACATGGCACCTAAGTCTTTGTTGGTTTTATTTAGCTCATAATATACAACTGACTTGAAGTACTAGGAGGTTCTCTCTTTAACCAAGGAGAAAGTACCGAGACAACACAGTAACTGAGTATGTAGTGCTATGGAAGAGGCAAGCAGAATGCTAGTAAGCCTCCAGTTTAAAAGAATCGGAAAATCAAGTGGAGGAGGAGGGGTTGAAAAGTTTGTAATTTCCATAGACACTCTTGTGGGGTTTTCTGCTTGTTTTAAAGAGCTAAATTCTTGTAAATAGCATATGCCTTCATTATATCCAGGTGTCTTGTCTGAATCTGCATTATCAATTTACAGGGAAAATGACCTGGGGTAAAGGTACATCCTACACAAGTGAGAGCTTGTAAAGGTATGTTAAAAAATGCTTGTGGGGGTTTTTTGGAGTTTTTGGGGGAGTGGAGCTGAGTTTGTTTGCTTTGTTGTTGTGGTTTTTCAGTTTTTATCTTAAAAACTACGGAATTATCAATACATTAAAAAAAAGAGTAAGCCCTCCATAAAAATTCATGTTTTTACAGATTTGATGATAGAAGAAAAAGGGAAAAACGTAAATATGTACAAAGAAATAGTACATGAAAGGAAGCCTAAGAAATAAAATAACAAATTACCCTCATTTGCCTTTTCATTGAGCTTTGATTGTGCTTCTTGCAAAGTAACATCCAACTGATTTATCTGCATTGTTTTGTGTTCACTATCTTGTTGTAACTGCACTACTTCTTTTTCCATACCAGTAAGTTCATCCTTGCACTGTTCCATCTCCAGTTTAATTTGTCTAAATAGAAGCAGCAACCAGAAAAAAAAAAAAACTTGTAATAACAGAAGTGACATATGCGCTTACATGCTCCGAGACAAGCATTTCTGAACAAAACAGGAATGAAAAAAGTCATGCTAAGTAGGGTTTTCTTGCTTTCCTAAAACCTACCATCTAGAATTACAAGTAATCTGACATAATTGTGAATTGAACTGCATTATGAAGTGCCTATTCAGCCAGCAAGGCTAAATAGGTTGCCAGGAAACACATTAGTTCCATTAATTCCGTCGGAAGACTCTTTCAGGAACTCGTGCCTCTGCTAGTTAGAAACCTGACTTCCAGTCTTGGCTCACATGGATTCTGAATTCCTTGACTATATAGCTAAATACCATTTCAGACAGCAATCTTTCTTACTGGTAAGTCTCTTTGCAGAACACACCTCTCAGTTATTTTTAACCTACCTGATTGTACTATTAAGTTCATCCACCTTCTGTCTGTTTAAATCTGATTCCTGAGCAGCTAGGCCTAGTTTCACCTCTGCTTTTCTCAACTCGGCTTCGGCATGTGCTTTCTGCTTCTGAAGCTGTTGCTCCAAATTGGATACCTGTTTAAATGGGTATTTAAAATGTGTTGGCACTTTCAAATTACATACCATCCTTGTCTTGCAACTAATGTAAGGAGAGTTTTAACACAAATTTTACATAATCTAAGACCAGAACTTAGCAGTCACATTTGAAAGAGTTTCTAGTAAGCATGTCAAGATTCAACTTTCTTTCTCTGTTTGAATTTTAGGGTTTGATTTTCCAAGTATTTAGCCTCTCTAATGGTAGCTAGAGTTTCTGACAGCACAGAACCTGGTTTAAGACAAAACAAGACATTAAACTCTTTATTTTAAATATACCTAAAACAATAAGTAATCAACTCAGGTATCAAAGAAATGTTCAGCTTTTACAAGTATTATAACGACATAACAAAAGCATTTAATCACCTATCTTCTCACCATACTGTACCTGTTTTTCAAGTTTAATTTGATTATCTTCCAGCTCCTCGTTTCTAATAGTTTCTTGATGCAACATTTGCTGCTGATGGTGCAAAGTCTGTTGTAGGAGAATGTTTTGTTCACTTGTATCCTGAATATTCTTATCTCTTATTTGTATTTCTTTCTGTAAATAACAAACCTGAAAACACATTTTTCCATTACAATGAAACATTTATTTGCACTCGCACCAACTGTTCTCTTTGTTCTTAATGAGCACAGAATCACTTAAGACGCTTTCTTTTCACTTCCTTCTGATTTTGTTACTTCTTTCCACAATTCATTCATCTTGGTACTTCTTTTCCCTAAGCTTATGCAGTATTTCTTAATTATGATTTTCCTCTTTACCCTCACAAAAGGTAGTCTTTTCGACACCTGCTTTCTATTCACAGCTCACACTGCAAATGTTTTGTCTCTTAATTCACAAACTCAGATTAAATAATTCATAACAAGTGCTCTCTGCAATGCATAAGAATTGTTAAAACAAGCTGTTACCTCTTCAGACTTTTTTTTGAGCTGGGTTTCAAATATCTCCTTATTTTCTTGTGACTGACTCAAATATAGTGCAACTTCTTCCTTACATACATTTAGTGCTGACTCAAGTTGTCTCACCTAGTTAAATAACAGATTTAACCAATTAGTTAAAATTGTATGCAATGGGGTTTTTTTTAACCAGTCTAACAAAAAAGGCATTAAAAAATTCCATCTTACTTGCATAAAATGTCTGAAAAACTACATTTTTTTATCTAAAGAGTATTAAAAACAAACTGTGGTGGTTTGAAACTGTCTCGTTAATTTTCCTGTGCAAAGTTCAAACAGAGAAAGTGAAAGAGTGTAAAAAAGTCACTATGGGGTATAAGAAAAGCAAAATAACGATTGTTCTAAACACTTCCATTGGATAGATAGAAATGTTTAAGAACTATTACCCAAAACAAAGTAGGCATTCGGCACATTCTGCGTTCGGCAGTGGGGGCAGTTGCTGGGCTGTCTGGCTGCTGTTTCTTCTTCTCTTCTGGCTGAAGATAACACACTGACCTTGGCAGCTAAGTTAACAAATTTCTGCTTTAACTAACTCTGCTTTCTGCCAGGGGGGTCTGGGGGGGAAGCCCCTGGGAGAGAGAGGCCCCTTTGGGAAAGGTTCCCTTTCGGGGGAAGCAAAGGGAGATCGGTTGTGCTTTTCTGCTGATTGTATATATTTGTAAATGTTGTAAATTTTGTATATTTGTACATATTCAATTGCATTTCATCATAGATTGTAGATTCTGCTTGTAAATACAGCCTTCATTTGCTTCCAGATTTAGCTAGCCTGGTTATTGTCGGTGGGGGGGGAATTTCAGCTCAAACTGACACATTTTTATTTTTGGTGCTCCAACTCGGGGCTCGATTGCTTGTATGATTTATTCCTGCTCACAAGCATAGAAGACTATGATAAATTTTAAAACTGAAATACCAATACCAAAATTAATTCACCACATTTTATTACACAGGGAACCACATCAAGAAATTTGGAATGATCATCATGGGTTGCAACAAGCCTTTTTCAAAAATAGCATTCAGATCTTAACACAATTCCTCTCAGAAAGCTATGAAACGGCTGTTTGCTTTTTTCTTCCTTTCTGTACTGAGATACATTGCCCAAGTTCTACCAAAAAGGTCAAAAGTATAGCTTTTAGCAACATCAGCACGGTTTAGCTATTTTACCCTTTTGCTATTAGTTTGGATTTGAATAATCACTAACAAATATGACCTCGAATGGGTAACAACTGCAATGAGCAAACGCCCCAGAGGTCTTAAGCCATAGTAATTAAAGTTTCCTTAACTGTTTGGTTTCAATTCTAAGAACACTTTTATCACCAACTGCAATTGTGCTGCTTTTAACTGCAGAGTAGCTAATATTTTCAATGCTACCAGTTTTCTGAACCATATTGGATCATATACCTCTTCCCCCACCATTTTTTTGGGGGCAAATTTATAATGGGCCTTGATTTTGGAGAACATTCCAAATACTCTGAAGTCACTTAGAGAGAAAACAAGCATGGTACCAGTTAGGAGCCCAGTGTCCTCTCCAAGTGACAACCTGAAGATTTAATACTGTTTGAAACCTGATGGTTGTAAACGACCACATGAAAATGGTTTATTGAAATAGTGTTGCAAGTGCTACATAGAAGATATTTCTCAGACAAATAACAGGAAGTAGTATAGACGGCTAAAAACATGACCAATATTATATTTTAAAAACGTGTGATACTCTGTGTCATACATAACCTTATCTTTGTTAGACAATGTTTCACTTCAAGAGTGCAACAAGCACAATTCTGCCCTGTTTGTAACTACAGTAATTTAATAGCACAATTATGCATTACATAATCTCTTGCTGCAGGTTTCATCACACTTCTCTTAAAAAAAAGTTGAAAGACTTCAGGCTAATGACTTGTGAAACATTTATGTGGGACACATTTCTATAAAGCAGCCTTAATACAGGTTTTCTATCGAAGCTGAAAAGAAATACATCATTACTGCAAGTTTTTTAACTATCAATTGAAAATTACAGAGATTTTACTAACTTTGATTGTTTCTTCTGTTAGCTGACTTTTCAGCATCTTCAATCCATGGTCTTTCTTGACATTTTGATTTTCCATTTCCTGTTTGTACACATTTTTATTCAAGAGAATAAAATGTAAACACAGTAACAGTAATCTAATAAAACTTCATATTAAGTAATATGAAAAAAATATATGTGTATTTAGAACACAATTGCTTGTACACTGCATTTGTGTGCAACCTGCTCTGAATTGGATTTCATTCCTGTTAAGGGTTCCTTCATATTCTGCAATGGTAGGAATTATTAAAAGGAATAAAAGGTTGTCATAATAGAACATTCTTGGGTTTTCACCTAGTGCCAAATAGATGCAATTGTTCTTTATCATTTGCTACAGCACAAACCAGAAGCATACAAAGAATGCTGAGACAGAAAATAATGGTCACCAAAGTTTGTACCATTTATAGTAGCAGTAGCTGGGGACTATAGATTCAGTCAACTACTCAAACAAGAATTAAGAAACAAAAATGAAAAACGTTTTTCCATGTGTTTATAGATATGTTTTTCATCATTATTAGTCACTTGTTTGATCTGCATTTAAAGAATAAGCCAACCTTACCTCTCTGCTCTCTATCAGCAGTTCATCCAATGAGTCAATGTGATGCTGTTTACGTATAATATCTTGCTCCAAACCGGTTATTATTTTCTCTTGCTCAGTGAATTGTTGATGTTTCTTCTCCAGCTCTGTCTGAAGCTGTTCATAAGTAATTAATGGTTTAGCTTTAATAAGATTTTTCAGAGAATTTGTACATCTAATTATGCAGTTCTATTCACCCATCATTTTAAGATTAAAAAGTAAATGCATTCCTACCATCAGCAGTATTGCAGAGTCTTAAAAATATTGAGAAACCCCAAATACTTAATCTTTTAAAGCGGGAGGAAAATCAAAAGAATGAAGGCAGGCAGAGCATAATTGGCTGTCATCAGCCAAGACAATAGACACGGATGTGTTCTTTGGTAAAAGGTCCCTGAGCAGCTAAAAATAGCCATGGTTATATTTCTAACCACATGAAGCAACAGAACACTTCTCTAAAGACTGAAAAAAACAACTGACAGTTCAGCCTCAACACTCATAAGGCTCAGGCTGGCAGAGGTTCAGCAAACAAAAAAACATTGTTAGAAGCCAACTTGGTTTAACCCTAGTAGGCAAAGAATAACAGTGTTCTTCCCAAGTCCCCATTTCTCTTCAATTGAGCAGAAAACAGCGTATCATGAGATTGTATTATGTTAGGTGGAAAATTAACTACAAACAGGAAATGCAGGGAGAAGATACAACCTTTAATATAACTTTTTAATTGGACATCTACCTCAGAAATACTAATAAGAAAGAAATTGGCATGGTAAAAAGTTAACAAGTCATACAGACAAGGAAGGTCTTACTAGTTCAATCTGTTTCTCCATCTCTTTGTGCTGCTGAAGGTGAACCAACTTTGCTTTTTCAAAGGCAGAAGTTATTTGCTCATGTTCTTCACTAATAGTTGTTTCCAGCTCACGAACGCGTCTGTTTTTTTCCTGGGAAACAGTAACAACAAAATGGACTTCATAAAAATATTTACATGTGATATTAAATAGTGGTTTATTTGATGATTAAATACCTAGATTTCATAAAAGACCACCACAGAAAACACTGAAGTTATACACAGTATGGGTCATCTTAAAGAATGCCACACCTATAACATAGGTATAGGAGTGGCTGCTGAGGTTGTCTGCTTGCACAGATTACATCAAATGAAGCAAGGAATTTCTGACAAAGACAAAAGTAAATTCTATATTCAACATGGATAGATGGAATCTTTAAAACACAGATTTCCATTTGAAAGGGACCATATCAATAGTTTCCTTTTCTAGCAACCTTAGACTCCTTCCCAAAACTATCTAATCATATTCAGACTGGAATTCATAGTGCTTCAAGTGTTGAAAAACCTTCTTGACTTGCTACCATTTAGAAGACACTTATTCATAGGTCTGTATATCACTGAAACAAATGGCAATGCTACCACTGATCTCAATAGGACCAGAGTTTCACTGCACTTAGGGTCAAAAGAAAAAAAAAGTAACATGTCAACTAATAACATGTTCAAAAGCAGGGGAAAAGTTACATGTAACGCATAATTCAGTTTTTAAAACCTGGGGATCCAAAAGTCTATCCATTCTGAATGTATGGAATAATACTGCTTTAACTTAAGACTGTAATCTCCATTTATGTTTTTACATAAATGTAGTTTCTCACTGATAACATTTTACCATGAGTTTCTGTTCCAGCTCAGAATTTCTTGTTGCAGCAGTGGAATAAGCAATAGTCTTTTCTTCCAATCGTTTCTCAAGTGCAGAAATTTGAGAAGATTTCTTTGTTATCTGAAATTGAATGTGTCACAAAACAGCACAAAGACAATCTCAGCTTTATTCAGGTATTTGTATATATTTTCTTATCACCAATTCCATTCTAGTATTTTTAATTTTGGTATAATGTATTAAACTTCATTGCTTACACAGAGGAATTCAGGACAATTTACCTCAAATTTATCCAATTCTAGATAATTATTAGTGCCATGAGTGAATTAGCCATTACACACTTACAACACTTACAGCCACTAGGAAATACTATAAATCCCATTCTGCTGGAATTCTATAAACACATTAGCACCATAATGTAAACATAAACATTTTAACTTATTCAAACCAGGTAAGAGCTATCTGAAGCTTAATTTCTTTCTTTTGAGACTACTAGATAAGGATGTTCATCTCTGGCAATAGAACTAACATTTAGTAAAGGAAAATACAGCTGTTTCATCAACATTTCTTAAGATTACACATTAATTCAGCTATAGCACCACAATACTGTGCATATTTTCCACATAATAGTAGAAGCCCAGTAACTGCAAGAGCTTTAAAACAAGATTTCTGACAACTAACAAACTAAGGCAGTAGCTTGTTGAACAAGCAGAAAAACTTATTTTCCAATTTTTCTTAAGTCAGATTTTAAAATTAATATGGCAATCACAGCTTCCCTGTAACTATTGCCTTAATTACCTTTGATTGCTGAATTAAGCAAGAAGTGATATATTTTTCCAGTGCTGCTAAAAACTTACTTCTTTCTCTAAGCTACCAGTTTTAGAAGCTTTCTTCAATAGGTCTTCCTGTATGATTTGAAGCTGACTGGCTCTCTGAGCCATGCTGGTCTTCAAAGAAGATTTCTCATCCTCTGCTTTTGTCAGTTCGGTGCGTAATTCTCTTAACTCTTTCTGGAATCTTTGCCTCTCCTTTTCAAATTTTTTGCTGATAAGTTCCAACTGTTGATATTTTCTCCTCTCTTAAAGTAAAAAAACAAAAAAACCCCAAAAAACCCCAAAAAAACCAAAAAAGTTTAATTTATAAAAGCACATACAAACCAGCAAGCAAGCAAATAATCACACAAACCAGAGAGAGGAAAAATATGATTTAATGACAGCACATTGAATTAACACATACAGTATTCAGAAAAAAAAGACTTGTTTGGTTGGGCTTTTTTTCCCATAATGTAACTGAAAGCAGTGACTCATGAAAACATTCTTCCCTCACAAAACCAAGTCTAGCACTCTCTGGAAAAAAAAAATTAACACAATAACATTAAGCAACATTATATAGATGCTCTGAAGTAATTTCATGGAACAGTCTTAATAGTTATTGCGAAAGAAATTCTGCAACAGCAGGACAAGGAGAAATCAAAGATAATATGGAGACCTTCACATAACTTGCATTTAAAAAAAAAAAAAAACAAACCGAAACAACACAACCACATGGCTCTATTTCAACACAAACATAGCTTAGATATTGCTGAACAAGTAACTTGCAAATGGAATGATATTGTGCCAGCAGACGGTGACAACTTCCAGAATTTCAAGTTGTCAAAACATTCCCTGTTCAATCAAACTGTGTCTGTTAACACAGCTATATTTAAGAAACACTACAGAAACAATTTAAAACCTCTCAAAAATTCCTATTCTATGATTAGTCAGAACTGCACAGCTATTTCAGTAAGCTTACCTTCCTGACTTCTGATCAATTTCACAGGCTCTGTTTCCAGGCCACATAATGTGTGATTTTCTTGTCTTTCATTATCATTGTAAGGATGCTCAGATCCACCACAGATAGTTAAGTTTTCAGAAGGCTTTTGAATTTCTATTTCTTTCACTGATGGTTTAATGCTACTATAAAAGAGAAGACAATTATTTAACATTCTTTCTACATGCCTATCCTAATACTACCTTGTTATCTGATTATTCTTGCCATAATTCAGGAACCAGAAAGTTGTACCTTAGGTCTGCAAACAAAGGTTTATTCAATTCATAACATGATTCAGAGAGGGCTTCTTTCATTGAGGAACTGGATAGCTGGTGTTTCAAGTGCTGCCATTTAAACTAGAAGTTAATGGAGAAAAAAAAAATCAATTTATTATTGCTTCATAGTGTGATTAATTCACGTGTTATACTATCACATAAAGGTTAAGACACATGAGCCAAGATGTTAAAACTGGATAACTTGATCACTAAAATTATCCTAAGTAGGTGCTTGCAGGTATGTCTCATGCTAGTAGAAATTTTAGGCATTAAGGCCACATCAATCTGTGACCATTCCTTTATATAACTTTATATTGGTACTGAAGTATGAACATTTTTGCTGTGAAAAATAAAATAAATGGAGATACTGTCAGTAATTCCATGTTTTGAACTTCTCACATCATGCTTCCTTTCAGTTTGATGACTGCATTTGATACCTGTTTTTCTCAAGTTACAGATGAAAATTTCCCTAAATTACTAGAATAATTCCATTTTTTTCCTTACTGTTCTACTCTGCATCATACAAATGGACATCATCAGATTTTAGAGATGATACATACATCTGAAGAATCAATACATAGAACAAGAGGAATAGAAAGAGTAATTTTAAAAGCTTACTGATTAATCTATTCCAACATACATACTCCTTGCTCTCGAATAAGAAGGCAAAAGTCAACTATTTAAATTTAAAAAAACCGTGTCATCCATGTATCTTGAAAACCAAAAATATTTTACTCCGATTGTTTCTCAAGAATATCACAAGATTTCCACACAATGCCATTTTTTAAAGACACATAATACAATTCTTAAGAATACATCTCTTATTGTACCTCTTCAGATGTATTTAGGCATAACTGGGAAATAACAGTTTCTAGTAGGTTGAGCTGTTCTCTTGAGTCTTCAATTTCTTGATGGCATAATTTCAAGCGGTTATTTTGCTGGGCAGTAAGAGCTCTTAGCTCTGCATTTTCACGTATTAGAGCATTTTTCTCTTTCAGTATTACTTCTTTTTCACTAAGTTCACTCTCAAGCTCATGGATCTTCTGATCAGACTGAGTCAGCATCGATAACATTTCAGTGTTTTTTGCCCCTAGAGTCTTAATTTCTTCTTTTGTGCTATGATTCTCTTCTTTTAATAGCCTGAAAAAGTATATCCATTTAGAAGTTATAGCTCAGTATAGAGGATTTGCATTAAAAGAATATGCCACAGCTATACTCTTTTACCAGTTTCCTCCTCAAAATCTAGGATTAACTATACAAAAGACAGAAGAGTTTTCACTGCTTTACTAGGCTTTCATTGCTCCTAAGGACCAAGATAACGTACTAAGACTGAGCTTAGTCTAGCATTCTGCTACTAAAGAGTAGAGATCCTATTTCTTTTCTCCTATTTTATCTGACTTCAGAGTGAGCAAACTGTATTCTTATCCCATCACAAATTATTTATTTTATTAGGTACCTGCTGATTTAGCAAACTGAATTAGCTCAGCAAAGGTCCTGATGAGTGCCAAACCCAGTGCAAGTTTGCAGAGAAAAAAGGCAGTCTAGAGGAAAAACTCCCTTAAGTAGGAGAGAACTATTAAAGTAGGCTCAAGGTAGTATAGAAGCGCTAACACACCGCCCATCCCTACCAAAACGGCCTAAATAAAGACTGGAATGTGAATGCAGACAGCACATGTGAAGGGCATAAAGAAAACTGTGTTGTTTGTCCATACCTAATAATCATAAAGAAATGAAGGAAGTACTAAAAGACTTCTGAAACAAAGAAAGGTTCAGCTTGAAGAAACATACAAGGAGTATAAGAATTTTCAACTGTGGGAAAGGACCTTGGTGTGGGAACAGAGTGGCAGCAAAAAAACGGTTTGACGTTTCCAGAAGTTGCAGCCAGAATCAAAACCTCTGTTCAGGCCCAAGTGCAGCCTCTTCATTGGATGCCAAGAGTAGCCTTCACTCTAGCTAGGGACCAACAGGACTGTGCAGCAACCTGGGACTCACACCTGGCAGGGTAAATGAACTCATTGGTGCTTTCTCAAGGGCACACACCTAGGCAGGCAGAAAAACAGGTATTCATAAAGGCAGAGTACCTGCATCTCCCACAGAAGCAATGCGTGAGCAAGCGAACCTGCACTCCCAGAGAGCTTGGCATTCATTTAGTATGAATGCAGCAGCATGCAGCATTAGAACAGGCATTTTCTTCTTAAGTAACAGCACAGTTTTTCAAAGCCTTTGCATTACCTTAATTGCCCTTCTAGGATGCCTAGATCCTTTCTGTAGCTGCCACAGGTTTCATTCAACTTCTCTTTTTCTTTTTCACAATTAATTAAACGTTTTCTCAGGACTACTTCTTCAGCTTTAACCTTAAAAAGCAATTTTGTTTTTTGTTACTGTACAACAATAATCTAAGCTTCCTTGGCCAACAGGCTGTTTAAAAAGAATACTGTAAACATTACACTTTTTTTTTCCTTTCTGGTATACCTGTAGATAATTCTGTTGTGAAAAAACGAAGAGAGGCAAAAAACTTTCTTTTTTTCTGTTATTTGGGAAAAAAGTAATGCTATTTTGGTTTACTGTTTTAAGGCACATTTGTGGTTGGCAATGTCATTCCACAAGGAAAGAAGTCTAATCAAATAAAAATTCTCTGTAACAGTTGTCTCAGGCCTGTATCTTTTCCACCCATAAGGCAGGAAGCATTAACAATTTTGACTATGAGAACTTTGGGAGATAACTTCATTTTCATCTCAGCTCTTCTCTAAATCATGTTTAATCAAAAAAGATATAAAGATGGAGTCAAAAGAGTCCTTTTAAAAGGATCATACAGTTTTTAAATGTAAAATTGGCAGCTGGCAAGCAGGAGACAAAAGAAATAACAGCAGTATCAGGATGCCTCCAAGAAGCAGTCTATCCTCAGTGTGAAGAGAGTTTAAAAAGATAACTGAAGTTACCAGCATGAACAGTTGTTTACCCTGTCCCACCTCTTTTAGGACTTTACCAAAAAGCAGAAACAGGATGAACTCATGGCTGTTTTGCTTCCTAGCTTATTGGAAGAAGCAAAATCCTAACAGCATGGCAAAAACAAGCGAGGAAAAAACTTTTACCTTATCCAATTTTTCAGTCATTTTGTCTTTATACTTTTTGAACGCTCTTGTCAGCTCTTCCACATTCAACAAAGCTTCATTTCTTTGCTGTTCTGCTCTGCAAAGAGCCATACCAATTTTAAAAATCACACATTTCAGTCATTATGTTACTACCTCCTCCACTTAAACTCAACTACTAAATTCACTGCTGCAGGTAACTTCCTATCTTCCTACAGATTTCCACATCCTATAACAAAAAATTTTACATGTGGCATATATTAGTTTTGAATATAATTTTTGCATAATAACATAAAATTTCATTAAGACACTTTTCACTCCCCTTCAAAAAATTTGATTTGCATCATCCTCCCGTCCCTAACAGTAAAAGCCCATTTTAGGGACTGGGATAGCACACATGATAAACAGAAGACAGCAGTGCTCCTTAAAATTCAAACTGCTTGAGGGGAACTACTCAAAAAATCGCTTGCTATGGAATTATGATGAGACTGACAGTATAAACTGCTTTGAGGGTACTGTAGAGACAGCATCAATAATAGCAAAAGAAGCTGAGATTAGGGTGGCTCCCAAAGGAGCAACCCAAAGAGCCTGCTATTTTGCTCTGTTACTCTGCCCCTGTCCCTTTCTTACTTTCCCCTATTGTTACTTACTACGGAAAAAGTTGGAACAGTAACCTTGAGACAGCTCAGGTATTCAGTCTCTTCAGGACACCCAACAAAGGCACACAAGAATTACCACTGCTCAATTAACATTTGATTCTCCTCTACTAAGGGAATCTGTGGGGAGAGGGCAAGTGCCTGATTTAACTACAGCCTACCCTCACATCAGTGTTTTTCAGTCTGAGGACCACTGCCCATTTGTATATAGCAAAAGTGTTCACAGAAGGGGATAAAGAAATTTCAGATTAAAAAACAAAGTACTGTTAGTCTAAAGCACTTCAGTTCGCTTGCCCAAAGAATACTAAGTGGTTTTAACTACTGATTAAAAGCAAACAGTAATAATTGCTAATACTAACTACCACACAGTATGTTGTCTTTAATACCTGGCAGAAGCTCAGTTTTTCTGAAGTACCAAAATATTTCAGTTCACAGCTATCAACTAAGTACAGCTAGTTCCAACCACACATGTACTGAATGAATTGTGAACATAAATCAGCGTTTTTTCACCAGTAGTGAAAGCCCCATAATATCTGTAGGAGGGTTAATGTCATGGGTAACTAGACAAGCCAAACAAGATTTTTGCATTCAAAAGGCTCAAGAAATGCTTTCCAAAGTCATTAACTAAGTTAATTTTTGTCCCAAGTAAAGCAGTTAAATGAAATGGGCAGGTAGGAATATTTTTACTTATTCTTCTCATTTCTTTAAAATTACGTTTTGTGGTAATAGGATAGCAACAGCTGAAAGAAATTACCTAACCCTCCCACGAGCCATACAACCACGAGGCTAAAGGAGGCAACAAGAAAGGGAAATAGAAATTGAGATGGAATTACAACATCATAGAGACAGGAGAGATTAAAGAAAACATGAAAACATTTTCTTAGTTAAGTGGTGCTTCTATCAGTTTCCTCATATCAGTTCCAAATACACAGCACTTGGTATTGCTAAACATTGAACACACATAGTAGGTTCGTGCAAGACAAAGTCAAAAACAATTCACGAAAAATACATTCTGGACATATTTCAGCTCTCCACTACAGTACATCTGTTCTGAAGAGGGGAAAAAAAAACCCCAGGTGATAAACTGGTTACTAGTGTACAGTATCAGCCTGCAACTACCAGCAAATTTAAAGATTTAAAAGTGCCTATTTAAATAAGAAGTATCTTCACACAAAGTTTCCCCATTTCAAAAAACAACACCAAGAAAGGCCAAAAAATCATTTGATTCCGTAAAGTAAATATCTGCCAATGCGAATAAACACTTACGCACTACTATTCTGTATTCAATTTATTAAAATTACTTAGCTACCTCTTTCCTTGCTTGCTTTGTTCAATTAATTCAGTTTTCAGATTTTTATAGTCCTTTTTATATCTTTGTAACATGTTTTCTTTTTCCGTTCCTGTTTTCTGGCTTTGAGCTAGTTTATCTTCTGCATCTCTAGCAAATAAATAAAACA